>NW_023425525.1:8684366-9243873 GCF_014108245.1 Pipistrellus kuhlii
CTATATCGAGGAAATATTTAATTGAAACGTGCTTCTGAGGATGCCCACAGAGCTGGCTTCAGGCGCCTTCCCTCGTCGCAGGGGTCAATTAAAAGAACCAATGAGCTGTTTTTAAAACTTGAAAATATTAAAAGGGGGGGGAAAAAAAAGGTTGGGGGAAAGGAAAGTGGACAAAAGTAAACGTTAAATAGCATGGAGCATGACTAATGGCGCTAGCATGTTAAAATCATTGGGAAAATGTCCTTGGAAGACAAATGAATTTTCAGCAGAATAATTAACTTAATTAACAAATTTGCATGCATATTCATCAGGCTATTGAAGTCTTTCCAGCCCAGCTTGATGAGCGTTGGTGTAATAATTGTCTCATTTACATTCTGCAATCTACTACAATTTAGGGCATGCAAAAAAAAGCCAACCTCTTCCCTTTGACTTTCTCTCGGACCCACAGACTCCTCATAACTCGGCCATCACCTCCTCGGTGGCCTTAAGATCCAGCCTTTGAGAGAACCCCCAGAGAGAGCTGTCTGTGGTTTCCTCCTCCCCCAGCCTCTTCTTTCTTCTTCTTCTTCTTTTTTCTTTTTTTTTTTTTTTGGCCCAGGTTCTCTGATTTTGCCTCTGCTTGCTCTCCTGGGTACATCTTGGCACCAGTTCTGACTTCAAATCTCCTGGGTCGCCAGACTGCATCATGTAAAAATTGCCATTTCCCTCCATCTCTGCAGGGCAATCTTTAAAGGCAGTAAGGTGTGACGCTCCAGACTGGCAGCTTGGCAAGCGCAGCTCATGGATACCAGCACACGGGAATCTGGACGGTTCGCGCTGACAGCACTCAGCTCTGGGAACAAAAGGAATGGAGGGGGAAAAAGCGCAAATGTATTTTTACATATTGTCGGCATATGGCCACAAGACCAGCAGAAATACATTTAATTAACAATTGCGCACATTGAGGAGAAAAATACTCGGAAGGAAAAAAACAAACCTGTGTACACAGCAATATTATTCTACTTTAACTTTTCACCTCATTTTTTTTGTTTTGTTTTATTTTATTTTTTTCATATGTTTTTATTAAGATATTATATGTGTACATACCTTACCAATCCCCCCTCCCCATTTGTTTTGTTTTAATTGAAGATGAAAGAGATGTGGATTAGAATCGCAAAAGGTTATCTGCTGAAATCCTCTCAAAGGCGATGTGGGTTTTTGATGTGCCTTCCTCAATAATGTAACATTACATAAGGAAATAGAAAAGTTTTCATTACAAAATAATTTTACTAAAGTTTCTTTTTTTGGGGGGGAGGAAGGGGGACACATGGGAACCTAATGGGAAATACACCAATTAGACACTCTTTTTTTTTTTTTTAATATATTTTATTTTGTACAGAGAGGAAGGGAGAGAGAGAGTTAGAAACATCGATGAGAGAGAGTCATCGATCAGCTGCCTCTTGCACACCCCCTACTTGTGGTATGCCTGCAACCAAGGTACATGCCCTTGACTGGAATTGAACCCAGGACCTTTCAGTCCCCAAGTCGACGCTCTATCCATTGAGCCAAACCGGTTTCGGTTAGACACTCTTACTGTTGTGCTAAAACTATACTTCTGATGTTGCTACACATTAGTTTAGGCCTTAACAATGAGAAATAAGTCTTGAAAAATTATAGTCTTGTTCTTCCCTAAGCAATCAGAACAGTTCACCCCCATTTATTGCCTGTTTCTTGCCCGTCAGGCACTGTGCCAGGGACAACGGTGAATCAGGTGTGGTCCCTGACCTCAATAAGCTCATACTCTAATGGGAGACAAATACATTTATACTTTTAAAAAGTACATTTTTATTGATCCCAGAGAGAGGAAGGGCCAGGGAAAGAGAGAAATGCCAATAATGAGAGAGAATCATAGATTGACTACGTCCTGCATGCTCCCAACTGGTGATTGAGTCTACAACCCAGGCTTGTGCCCCAGCCAGGAATCGAACCACGATCTCCTGGTTCATACATTGACAATCACTGAGCCACACTGGCTAGGCCATAAACTTAAAATTTTAATACCAAGATAGTAAATATGTTAAATTTAAAAGTGCGTAGTATGCAAAATAAAATATGTGTAGTGTGATGAAGCAGATTTATTGATCCAGGGGCCACAGAGAATGGACTCAGTTCATCCTGGGAGCCAGTTACCCAGGAGAACCAGGGAGGTGACTCCTTCCTGGAGGAGTTAACAGAAAGGAGTTTTGGGTTTGCACAAGGGTGTAGATAAGAGGTTCCAACAATGTCCTCCAACCTTGTTAATTCTGTTTCATCCCTCATAAACCTGTTGGAAAATTGTATCTTAGTCAATGTGTTAGAATTTCCCACTCTTCTAACATCCAGCAGCTGGGCAGGATGGGGTTGAGTAGATATGTATTGGTGCCACACACCGTTGGGTCATCTGGTCACCAGTGGGCTGGCAGCTGTGGCTGGAGCTCATGTCCAGTGAGGGTGTTTGCCTACTGGTTCAGGCCTCTTATGAGAAGTGCTGGCAAGTGAGACCTCCAACAGTAGCCAAGGCAGCACCCCAGCATTGAGGTAGGTTGGAGAACTTGGCTGCAGAACCAAGTTGGTGGCCATGGACTCTAGGTAAGAATCCCAAGGATCAGGTCAGGACCACTAAACCTGTTCCAACAAACTAGTGGCCAGCCCTTGGGTATCTCAGCCCCAGTTGATGATACCTGGCAGGCGTGCCCATTAGGTGGACATTGCTGAGGACTGTGTGGGCAGCTTTTCTTCTTTTTTCTCCCTGATCTATGAAAAATTAATTGGAAGGACAGACATAGGAGGATTCCAACCCCGGGGATGGGATGGTGAGAAACACCAGAAGCTGGTCCCATCTTTACTGGAGCAAGTTTGGTTTCTTTGGGGGCTTTACTTTGGATAGGCCAACACTTAAAGAAAAGGCCAAGCTTGTTGCAGGGCTCAAATGGATCCCATTAATTGCACTTGAGTTTTGCTGACTCAGTTATTAGTGAGTTCAAGTGTGCTTGAGTAGGAACTTAAAGTGTTGAGATGATCGTGGGTTAGGAGCTTGCTGGTAATTCCTCTTCTATAGCTCAAATTTAAGGGAAAATAAAGTGACTACATCAGAAGGCTTCTAAGGTCCTTCCTTTATTTACTCTTCCATTTATCTGTTCATTTATTTATTCATCAGATTTATCAGGGACCTAGTATGTGCCAGGTATTGAGCTACCTGTTGGGGATACAGTGGTGAACGAAATGGATGCAATCCCTGCCTTTCCAAAGTTCCAGTCGAGAGTGGTGATTAGCCAAGCAAAGACAACTAAGACTGCATGGGAAGGACAAAAGATCAAAAGATAGGAGGAGCACATGGTAGGAACAGTTAGCCCAACATAAAGGGACCAGGAATTTTTTATTTATTTATTTATTTATTTATTTATTTATTTTTTTTTTTAAATTTCTGACATTAGATGTTTTAGCTTAGAAAAGACTGCAAGAAGGTCAACAACAACAACCATTTGTGGAGGGCTTACCCTCTGACCGATACTTACATGACTTGTCTAAGGAAACTTTGCAGGTGGCCAAGTCTGGATACTTCCCAAACAAAACCATATGCTCTTAATCACTTAGCTTCGCTGACAATATTACAATAAAATTATTATTTATGAGGCAGAAATACTGGCCACAAACATGGAGGGTGTCAGACTGTAGATCTGGCTGCTTTATTGGCCACATGTGGTTTGGAGCTTCAGCTCCCCAATCAGTAGAGAAAACCCATTTCAAACCATTAGATGGTGAGGAAGCTAGGTCTCTGAGCTGCACAATTAAGATGTTGTTTGCGCCCTGAAGGACATATTCCAAACAACTTCCCATGGCATAAGAAGTTCACATGACTGTTTTTAATTCAGTTGAAAATGCAAGTTTGGTTTTCATGAGTCTTCAAGTGAAGTTAAGTTATTAGGTTCTGTAGACACCATGTGGTGACTTTCAAAAGTTTGCAGAGTAAAGTAAGAATGATACTATCACAGGTTTAGAGAAATGCCTTGATAAAATAGACACCTACTTTTACATTGATAAAATTCGTGGTATCAAACATATGTATATTTATAGTCTGTCTTCCAGAAACTTATGGAATATCTGAAAGAAAAAGTACTTTTTAAAAATAAAGATTCATAGGGATAAAAAAGGAAGTTCAATTTGAATAGAAATATGTATCAAATTTATTTCTGGGCTTCCTCAAAACCAAAGCTAAAAAGGGAAACATGGAAAATTGCAATTTTTTATTATCAAAAAGAAGGAAGCAGCCCTTCTACTGTGGCTCATTGGTTGAATGTTGACCTATGAGCCAGGAGGTCATGGTTCAATTCCTAGTCAGGGCACATACGTGGGTTGTGGGCTCCATTCCGTGTGGAGCATGCAGGAAGCAGCTAATCAATGATTCTCTCTCATCATTTATGTATCGATCTCTCTCTCCCTCTCCCTTCCTCTCTGAAATCAATAAAAATATATATATTTTAAAAATGAGAAGGAAGAAAAAGTATTTACTAAGACACAAATTCTGAAAGTTACTTAACATAGACTTTGAAAGAAGGAATAGGTTAAGGTGTTTGTAACGTAGTGGATTGTAGTATCATTCAAGAACTGTAACGAAATATGTCCTTTCTTTTAAACCTATTAATAAACTGGAGGAAGGTTTCCTATCAGGGTACTAGGTCCTGATGTACATCTCTGGGTTTAGCAGCACTAATTCATCTTTTTGGTTATATATTTATGAGGCCAACCTTGGTTGATTATCTTATGTGTGCCATTTATGCTTCTAAGGCTAAAACTGAATGATAAAAAAAAAAAAAATTCCCTGCTCACAGTCCAAATGAAAATGATTCCAGCATATTAATATAACATTTTATAGTTATAATTGTTACAGTGGTATGTGATGGGTGAATGATGGATTAATCAACTTACATGATGCTTTATGGTTTATGAAATGTTTTCATACATCATTACAACCCAAGTATCCTCATGGAAGATTGGGAGATTTCAGGTAGAACCTAATGGTCAGATTTGGGCTGATATTCTTGGTTACAGAGTCCTGCTATATTACAAAAGCATTATTTGTGCTTGTATTTTTCCTCTGAAAGGATATGCTTGAGAGCCCATTTCAGAACTTAGTAAGAAAATCAGCTGGTTAATTTGCAAGAATCTTAGCATACCTTGATGTGTTTAAGGCTTGAACATTATACTTGGTGACACTCGGTTTAACGAACATGTTAATTTTTTTCACATCCCAGATGTGTTGCAGGACTTCTGGCAAAATGTGAGATCCTTGTGCGAGGCACAGCTGGGAAATATTAGTAACCGTTAAATGGTACCCACTTGTCCGTACCTCATGGCAATGATGGCTAGTTGTATGGTCCACTCAGGCTCTCTTTATTCTCCTTCCTCAGCATGCCTATTGTGCACAATGGGTGGAGAATTCTACTTCTTTTCTAGTTAATTAACCCACATGCTAATGATACTGTTCCATCCTTGGTTGATTTAGAGCATCCTCCAGCTGCCTGTCTGTAAGAAGAAAATGGCTGTGTACATTCACCATGCAGGCAACGTGCTCTTGGATGACCAGCTCATTCTAGTTTGCCCAGGATTTTCTTGGTTTTAGCATTGAAAGTCCTAAGTCTCTGTAACCCCTCAGTCCTAGGTAAATGGGACCAGGATTGGTCACCCCAAATGCAGATAACTGCCTGTACAATCAAAAGACAACAAATGAACATCCCTATCTCTGAGTAGAGTATAAGGAACAAAGGTAATAGTGAAGGGTTCCTTTGGATTTGCTGGCAGCAAACCCTGAGTCAGGGATTCCACTACAAACAGTCTACTGGGAGGTGATCCCATGGAGACAGTGGTAGGAGAGTAGAGTCATGAGACAGGCAAGCAAGTTGCCACTGTGGGTACCTGGAACTTGATCCTACTAGGGAACATTGCGAAATGGTGTATAGACAAACTTTGTGCAGCTCAAAGAGCTATGCCACCTGAGGGTAAGAGGAGTTGGAGGTAATCATGCCATTAGCTGAAGTCTGTGTCTAGTGGTGGTGGTAGTGTGTGTGTATGGGGGGGGGGCGGTGAGAGGTTGTTATCTTGATCTGCTGAACCTGTGGCCAGAGTGGACCTCAGGACTCAGGGGAAGCCCTCAGACGGTTGCAGGTGTGGCAGATGAAAGCCATGCCATTTTCACAGAGGGGTAAGGGCTGAAGGGATAAGGATGTGACAGTGCTGCTGCAATGCATCTACACTGCTACCCAGGTCATTGCATTGACCAGCTCTCTTTTCAGTGTGGACCCGGGCTCAGACCTGTATGCCTGTTTGGCAATGTGGGAAAGAAATGGGCTGGGCACTGGGGAAATTAAGGGTGTGTGTGCATGGGCGAAAGGCAGATGAGTTTGATGTCTCTAAATAGTGATTGATATGCGTTCTTTTCATTAGTAATTATAATCTGACCAAAGGATAGAAATGTGAGATCAGCTGGACTTATTTATTTATTAATTAATTATTTTTTAAAAATAATTTTTATTGTTCATATTATTACAAATGTTCCTTCCCCCCCTCCATTGCTCTCCTCCACCAGGTTCCCACCCCACCCTCTGCCCTTTCCCCACCCCCGCATTGTCCTCATCCATAGGTGCACAGTTTATTTTCAGTCTCTTCCCACATCCCCCTCTCCCCTTTTCTCCAAGAATCGTCAGTTCACTCCCCTTCCATACCTCTGATTCTATTATATTCAACAGTTAATATTGTTCATCAGATTTTTTTTAAAATTTCCTTGGTTTTTAGATTCACTTGTTGATAGTTACGTATTTGTTGTTCATAATTTTTATCTTTATTTACTTTCTCTTCAGAAAGAACCCCCTTCAGCAATTCATATAATTCTGGTTTGGTGGTGATGAACTCCTCTAGCTTTTTTTATTAGTGAAGATCTTTATCTGGCCTTTGATTCTGAGTGATAGCTTTGCTGGGTAGATTATCTTTGGCTGTAGGTTCTTACTATTCATCACCTTGAATATTTCTTGCCATTCCCGTCTGGCCTGCATGGTTTCTGTTGAGAAATCAGCTGACAATCGTATAAGTGCTCCTTTATAGGTAACTACCTGCTTTTCTCTTGCTGCTTTTAATATTCTCTCTTTGTCTTTTGCTCTTGGAATTTTAATTATGATTTGTCTTGGTGTGGTCCTCTTTGGATTCCTTTTGTTTGGAGTTCTGTGTGCTTCCTGGACTTGTAAGCCTAATTCTTTCACCAGGTGGGGGAAGTTTTCTGTCACTCTTTCAGTATGTTTTCGATATCTTGCTCTCTCTCATCTTCTGGGACCCCCATAATTCTGATGTTGGTTCGCTTGAAGTTGTCCCAGAGGTTTCTTACATTATTTTCAATTTTCTGGATTCTCTTGCCTTCTTGCTTCTGTGGAGGAGTGTCTTCTGGCTCTTTATGTTCCAAATCTTTGATTTGATTCTTGAGATCTTCCATTCTGTTTTTAGGACTCTGTATAATATTTTTTATTTCAGACAATGTATTCTTTATTTCTTGTTGATCCCTTATCATTTCTTGTTGATTACTTATTAATTCTAGTTGATCCCTTTTCATATCCTCATAGGTCTTATCGACTTTTTCTAGGAAATTCTTGAAAAACCTTATATGCGTAGATTTGAACTCTATATCCAGTTGCTTTTTGTCCTCTATTTCTTTCATTTGTGATCTATTTCGATGTCTTGGCATTTTCGCAGCTTTCCTGATGGGGCAGGGTTTCAGGGTGGAGCCTATGGCCTTGGCTTCCATCAGCCCCGCCCTATGCGGTTCCTAAATCTCAGTAATCCCCAGGGTCCTTCAGTACTCGTTGCAAGCACCTCTGAGAGAAAGGTGCCCTCGATTTTCGCCTGTTTTCAAACAGTGTAGACTCTCCCCCAATGAGCCCGGAACTGGGGTTCAGTTCAGTTGGAAGTGGAGTTGGAGGTGGTGTTCAGAGCCATCCAGAGCTTTTGTCTCCTTCCCGCCAGGGCAATCCCATGGCACAGTCAACCGTTCTTTCTCTGCGTGCAATGTGAGCACCTCCAGGATCTCCTTCGCCGCTCCCCCAGGGTTCCGCCTTACAGCCCAGCTCCCTATGGATGAGCTGGGTCCCTGGGGTCTGGCCTAGAACTGGGGTTCAGAGCAGTCAGATCTGGGGCCCAGCATAGTCGGAGCTTTTATCTCCTTCCCACTAGGGAACGCCAGCCAGGCACTCAGCGCCCCTCCTCTCCAGCTCCGTCCTCTCTGCGCACGCCGCGTGTCTCCATACCTTAGGCTTTTACAGCTCCTCCGCTCTTCTTCTGGTTTTCTCCTTGCTTCTCGTTGTAGAATTTCCAGTCAGTCGACTTTCCTATAGTTCTGGATAATGTCCATTTTATATTTTAGTTGTATTTTATTGAAATTGTTATGTGCGGCTGTGGCTAGGTGTTCACCTGTGCAGCCATCTTGGATTTTCCCAGCTGGACATTTTTAATTAGGCCTCAATGATGTCACTTCAGACATTAATTCTGTAAATCTCACCAATTTGTAGGGAGTAAACTTTAGAATACCCTTTAGGGTCTTTCCAAGGCTTACGAAGTCTCCAAATTATAAAGAATTTAACTTTTGAATTTTACCTTTCCTTTAGCCATTAAAAGCTGTTTTTGTATTTCTGTCTTTGAGCTGGACTAAAGGCTACCAAAGAAACACCTAGAACATGACCTCCTCCTTAAGCTTATAACCTGTCCAGGATGGAATGTAGCGGCATGCTCTGCACCAGCCAGGTATCCATGCCAGGTGCCTGGAGCTGGTAACCAAATCATACCAGCCATCTACGATGCTCAGTAGTCTATGGCAACCTGAAATATCTCTGTCAAATGGAGACACTGGAATCTTGTTAGAAGCTGGAGGTTCATTCAATCAGTCACTGTTCAAGAAGTCAAACAAAGATATTAGGTGAGTGGGATACATAAGGAATCAAACCTTGAGGTAGGGAAAAGAATCTAGAGAGCAGAGTGAGTCTCAGCTGATGGTAGAGAGGTATTCACAAAATCAGAGCAGCTGGGTGGAGCCGTGTGGCCGGGATGGTGGGTCATTGAAATGGGAGTGACGTTCACCTGCCATGGAGAGTAGGTGGGAACCAGGTGACTCAACCTGGCTTGTGTCTTAAAAGTCCATCCAGTGGCTGTGAGTGTGGCCAGGAGGCTGCTGGCATAGTCTATGTCTCTTTAGTTCCCCACATGCAGCCTTAGAAGAAACCTTGTTAATTAAAGTAACCTTGATGTCCCCATCTACCTGAAAGAGCCCGAGTCACATTTATTTTTTAAAGTATTTGAAGTCACTGTGCACCTTTCTCTTGATGTAGCCTAGGCCATTTTCATTCCATTCGTATTCTTTGTTCTTACACTTTTTAAAAGAAATTTTCATTAGCCATGTTCTTTCTCATCCTGTTGTTTTTGCCTTTTAGAATTGTTTTAATTAAACTTGATTGCAATAAGGTAATATGGAATAAGGAATATTTAAAAAATATGTTCTTATTGACTTTAGAGCGAGAGAAATAGAAACATCAATGAGAGAGCAATGTTGGCCACCTCCAGGAATTGAACCAGTGACTTCTTGGTGCATGGGATGATGCTCAACCAAAGAGCTATACTGGCCAGGCTGCAATAAGGAGTCTTAATGTTTAAATACAATCATTCCACATCTGTGAAGGCATGGTAAAAAGTAATCAGAAAAGCTACCAAAATTCATGTCAAAGTTATGTCATTGTAATTTTAAAATTTGGAAATAGCATATATTTTCCCTAAAGGGGATGCACCAGAAATTATTATGATATATTCAATTAATGTAATGTTATGCAATCTTTAAAATGATGAAATTATTTTTGAAGAATATTTAATGATTTGGGAAAGTGCTTATGCATAGAAAATGTTCCAAAAGAAATATACCAAATGTTAGCAGTAGTTATAAACCTCGGGTGGTGGGATTATGGATGCTTAAAAATAACTTTTTTATATTTATGTATAATGCATTGCAATATTCATGCATAATACATATATATTATAAAATACATTATTAAAAATGAAAATTACCCAAAAGTAAAAAGATAATAAAAATAGCTTTGGTTTATTCACCCTAATTCTGTGCATTATTTTACATTCTTTATTATTTCTTTGTTCCTTCCTTTTCCACAGTCTCCCTGCTTCTTTCTCCTCCTCCACCATCTCCTGCTGCACCTGCTGACATGCACAAGTCCAAGGTGTTTACATGTTTCCCTCACAGCCAGATTGTACTCCAGGAATGCATCGACAGTCTCACTCTTTCTCCTCATCCTCACCAGCAGGTCCTACGCTGTTAGAATTGGTGAAGAGTAATGATTTGGTCTGACTTGCATTTCTGTGATTTTCAGTGAGGTTGAACAACTTTTCCTTCTTTCATTAAGTCATTTGGGCTTCTTTTTCTGTGAATTCCATTTACAGATCTATTGTTCCTTTTTTGTTTGTTTGTTTGTTATTGGTTTGTTTCTTGCTTCTTAGTCCTTTCATGCATTCATCTATTCATTGGTCCTTTCTCATTGGAGGCAGTCTTGCTGTTCTCTTGGCAGGTTAGGCAATTTAGGCATCTCCTGTCGACCTTCGCCCTGCCTGTGACCTTTGCTATGTTGGTTCTCTGTAGAAGCAGTCCTTGAATTTTGATCCATTCATTGTTGAATGGATTCACCAACATTGCCATGTAGAACAGCATTTAGATCTTTAGTTAGGTCTTTGAATTTCTGTATCTACCATTTTTTTCCTCTCCCCATTTCCATTGTTGTGTTTTTCCTCTTTATAATGAATTGTCATGTTTATCTTCCATATTACTTATTCAGTTTGTCAATGACAATTCTGCGATTTCAAAAAGCTTAATTCTGTTTTTTTGAAGTCTTTGATTCCTTGCAGCATTTCTTACTTCAGTAAACCTTCCTCTCTTTTCAAGTAATTGCTTATAGGTACATTTTCTCGCTAAACCTTCTTTTTCTATTTTATCTCACATCTATTGAAATACAACCCACTCACTATTCTTTTTTTCTTTTGCTTCCTTGAGCAACATGTCTAGAGGTGTCCTTTTCCTGAGTCTTCCAGAAGGTGTCTCCTTTCCCTGAATCCCCCCCACTTTGCAGGTTGCCACATACCCGCAGAGGAAGCTGTCAGGATAGGCCCGCAGCCCCTGCCCTCTGACCACTTCTGGAGAGGCCCAATCTCTTTCCCCAAGTCACAGATGGTAGGTAGGTGGGTGAGCCCAGCACCTCACACATTTCCTATCTCATTCCGCTCCTTCAGACAGAAATGGGGCCCACTCCTACGTCCATCGCCGGCTCTCCAGCACACGAGACAGATGGACTGCATGGAAAACGGTAGCCCTGGTTGTTGCTGCTACTATTTCCATCTTCTCCCAGACCCTTCGCGGTGTATTTGTGGAGACCACTATGCTGGTAGCCCACAGCCTACGTCTTGCCCAGGTGTTTCTGAGGAGTTGGATCTCTGGATGTAGCTTGGAGTGAGGTGGGGGTGAGTGAAGTGAGACATAACCATCTGGCTGTCCTAGAAAATAACACGAGTCAGTGGAGGACCAGCCAGCTAGCTCTCCATGAGTTTCTCAACGAAGTGGATGCAATGGAGGAGAAGCAAAGGACCTTCTCCTTTGTGCAGGGGAGCAGGTGGTGTTTTTACTTTAGCAACATAGCACAAGGTGCCCCCTGGCCTGGTGCTTACGTGTCTGGCCACAGTGGCCTTGGAGTCACATTCTCCTCGATTTTAAAAACCAGCTAATTGTTCTGGTTTTCACTGGTGCTGTGAACTTCTATGTGTGTGTGTGTGTGTGTGTGTGTGTGTGTGTGTGTTCAGAGATTTTTTAATGAGACATTGAGAAAGGCCAGGTGTTACTTAAAGTTGATCCATTCCTTTAAGAAGCCCCAGTTTCACTTCTTGCCCTGCAGGGAGCAGTGACCTCTGCATAGAAAGTTCTTCAAGGGCCACCGGCAGGCCAGGCCAGGCCGCTTCTTAAAGGATAACAGGCTGGAAACTGCTCCAAGTTTTTGAGCAAGCACTGCTCTAAGGAAGAGAAAAATGTGCCCGTGAAACTCTGCAGCCTGGTGTCATTAATGCCCACCTCTACCATGTAAACGTGTTAATGTGGCTGCTCTTAAAAGCATGAGCTTTAGAGAAATTGCATCTTGATGTTCCATTCTGGCAGAAGAAAATACAAAAATGAATAACATAGCCTGGTTCTATGGCTATCAAGTGAAGGAGGACAGCAAAGAATGACATGACTGAGATAATCAGATGTGGCTAGGGCTGTGTGGTTTCACATGTTGACCTGTGGATGAACTTGTTCGGTATTATGACTCTTTCTTTATTTGGAACCCAAAGGCCAAAGAGAAACAATATTGTTTTTCTTTGTGTTAAATAACCCTTATTTCAACACAAGGGCCACATCAGCTGTATGTAAGGTTGCCAAATAAAGTAGAGCATGCTCAGTTATATTTGAATTTCAGATAAGCATAAATGATTTTTTTTTAGTATATGTCCCAAATGTACAGGACTTGCAAAAGGCAGTGTCTGAACATTTTTAGTGGTACCTTGAATATATTAAAGAGAAGAGGCTGGGGAGGCCAGGAGATAGGATTTTTGGAGACATTGCCATAGTTTGGTGTCATTCCCACCAGCCCCTACTCCCATGCAAGGGAGGAAGGCGTATTTCCTTCTATAAATGCCTCCCTAGAAAGGTCCAAAGGTCTTGCACTTGTACGTGGAGGGAGCTGGTGATGTGATGTGCCTGGAAGACTCAAGTTAAAGACTGGTGGGATCCATCTGCCTAGCAGCCAGTGAGGGGAAGAGAATGGGTGTGGAGGGAGGGGGGGAGAGTGCATTGAAAGCAAGCAGGACAGAGGGGCATAGGTTCCATGGATAAGACATGGGTTCCATCACAGGGGCTGGGCCTGCAGGTTATTTAAAAATTAACTCCACTCAAGAGGGTTTTCTTCCAGCTGAAGAGACTTTGGCAGAAATGGAGCCGCCAGTTGTAGGCACTGGGGAAGTTGATGTAAGGTGCCACCTGGGGTGAACTGAGTCAGATAGAGACTGGTGTTCTCAGAGAAGAGCTTTCTGTGGGATTTGTGCAAACACCCCAGAGAAAGAATCACATACAGGCCAGGGAGCACCAGTGGAGCTGGTTCGTTCGTTCATTCATTCATTCATTCATTCCTCAGCAAAATTTGTACCATGGCTGCAGTTCTCAGTACTTAGGACACACACAAGACACAGCAGTCACAGATACTTGCCCTCAAGGAGCAGAGGGGTGGCAGGCAGTTCTGTAGGAGACTGCATTGTCTTCCATGACATGTCAAGTGGGCATCAGTCCCCTTTATTTGAAATCACCAGGAATAAATCAATGCACCCACCATCCTAGCTCACTCTTAAACATCTTTTAAATTGGCCAAAAGAGAGCGCAGTAGGAGCAAAACTCCCCGTCAAAGGTGTCATTATTCCAGAGAAAGCAAATGGAGGGTCTAAAAGACATGCTGGGGAAATGCTGACGTCAGTGTTACTTCTTTTTGTCCTTCTGTCTGCCCGGCTCCTGGCTGAGGAGGTGTCAGTAGTGGGAAAAGGGAACAATGAAGGAGGCTGAAATGAAAGACCATTCGTTTTCTATCAGAAACAGATGAGAACTAATAGAGGGAGGAGAAAATTACCCCCAAGTGAAAAAGACCAACATTTCTAAAGGCAGGTTTGCGTGAATGTAGATACAAAGGCTAAATAATAAATGGACTAGACTGGTTGTCAAGAGAAGGAAGGAATTAAGAATGGGAACTGACTGCATTGAACTGCCACTGACATTGTCCCCATCAGAGCAGGTGTAGTCATTGATCATGTGTCATTGATCCTGTCTCATCAGATAGGGCGTTGCCCATGCCCCTCCACGCTCACACAGGTGGTAAGTGTAGGCTGCCTGTTCTTCATGAATGAATCTGGAGCCTTTGGTGACCTCTGTGATCCCAGGATTAATGAAAGGTCCCTGGGTCGCTAGTGCATTCTCCGGAAGCAGCAGAATGAGCCTACGAACGTGGTCATAACGGGAGAAGAAGGGCGTCTCCATTCTGATATTTAACCCGGCTCTTTGGCGAGCAGCCCTTTTCCTGGGGATTGAAGAGAGGCTGCAGAGGAGACCAGAGGGGCTATGGCAGGCACTGCCGGACCCTGGATGCCAGCAACGGGTGAAAGGCCCGGTTTCTCCTGGCCATCTTTCTCCGGTCAGCTTACAGCTTTCCAATGAGAGGCCCCAGCTGGGGATGCGCACGAGGCAGGAGGTGCCGAGGCGAGCCCGGGTACCACCTGTTCCGTCCACGAGGGACCAGGACTCGGGAGCAGCCTTTCTTGTGGGGCAGACGCCAGACCTCTCCTGCAGGTGAGCCACGGGCTGGAACCCTTTCCCATGCTGTTTGTCTTCTCTACGACTCCATCGTGGTGATGATTAGCTGAAGGAGAAACTTTCCACCTGCCCTGTTAGATTCTAGCCGGGGGAGCATTTTGCTGACTTTTCAGCCAGCCAGCGTGTGAGGAGCTTTCTTGCCAGCTTTTTGCTCGCACTTGATCCTTCTGACTTCTCCTGCATGGGAAACCTAGGTGGACACGGAAACCTTTCTGTCTTCCGTCTACCACTGGAAGAGCAAATGGCCTGCAATCAACTTGTGTGGCTTATGTAATAGCGTTTTACCATAAATGTTGCATCGGTTTGCATCCTCAGGCAGAATCGAAAACACGATTTGATTATTTCAGTATGGAATTCATTCCATGTTCCAACTGTGGTATAGTTTGTTATTTCAATCTAGAATTTGGGCATATTCACTCATTGAATAAAATATAATAAGCACCTATAATGTGTCAGGACATATTGTTTACAGAGCCCTGGGCTTGGTTCCTGCTTCTGTGAACACAGAGAGACCATTTATGATACATTAAGAAAGTTGCTTTGATGGTGGTATGCACAGCAACCTCAGGGGGAAAAAGTTTCTTGGTGAATCAGAAGAACTTTACAGAGGAGAAATCTTTTGGCAGGTCTTGAGGGACAGCTGGATAGGAGCAGGAAGGACAGTGTAAGGCCTGACAGACAGATGCCTTTTTCTGGGACATTGAGCAAAGCAGGCAGGACAATGCGGCATGGAATCTCCATCCCCGGTCCTCAGCATGGACTTGGGAAGTCCATTAGTTTCTGAAGAACTTGGTGGAGGAATCTTTACAGGGTGTGGATTCTAGCAGACCTGGTAAAGTTTCTATTTGTTTCAGAAGGAAGCATGAATTTGAGAACCAGTGTGCATTTCAAAAATTCCTACTCTACCCCTATCATGGGAACACCTGTTCTGGACATAGCAATATTTTTGTTGTTGATGTTGATTCGCTGAGCTGAATACATCAAAACAGACATTTTCACTTAAAAAAAAAAGAATAGATGATAATCCTAGCTTCAATCATCTTCCCTTTCCCCCCAGTTTAGGTTGAAAAAGTAATGAATTTTTGTAGTTCCAGAAAAATCTCACATTGAACATTGACTCACAAACTATTGGAGAAGTATCATTTTCTTCAAATACTGCAATTAATCCTGCAAAGTAAGGAAGTTTGGCTTCATGGATCCTAGTTTCTTGCAAGAAATAAAATGTTAGACTTTTTTTTTTTTTTTTTTTTTTTTTTTTAAAGCTCCGCGAGTGATCATCAACTCTATTTGGCAGCCAATAAAAAGACATAGGATCTTTTAATCTGGTTTGGATCTGCCTAAAGTGATTCCTTGGAATATGAGACCACTTGTTGTTCAATGATATTATCCCTTTGGTTTTAAGTATTTGTCAAATGTTATTTCTAATTGTGATTATGATCAATTTTTCACAGATATCTAGAGGGTACAGAAATGAATAACATTTGAAATAAAAAAATGTAAATTTCTTTCACTTCTCATTAACTCAGAGCAATTACCTCTTCCATTCAGCACTTATTTGAAAATGCTCTACACTGTAGCAATCTATATAAAGAGGATGAGGATGAGAAAAGGCACTATATTTCAACTCCAAAATTCTTCAAGGAATCTTAAGGCTAGAGTTCACTTATTAATTCTAATAATTTGTCTCCATATTCTTTTGAACTTTATACATTTACACAATTTCCTAGGTATACACAATTATTCTATCTGTGTATAAAGTCATTTTTAATTTTTCCTTTCCCAACTCTTTTCCAGTAACCCTTTTTTCTTGACTCATTGTACTGGCTAGGACATCCATATAGGAGTGAACAGAAATCAATGGTGGTAGCTGGCATCTTGCCTTGTTTCTGATCTCAAGGGGAAAGCTTGTAATATTTAATCATTGTGTATAAACCCTTTGGGTATTATCGAACTCTTAACAATGTCAAGTCTTCATGTCCATGAATATGGTATGTTTTTTCACTTACTTAGGTGTTCTTTAATTTCCTTCGACAATGTTTTGTAGTTTTCAGTAGACAAATCTTTTACTTCTTTGGTTAGATGGATTCCTAAGCATTTAATTATTGTAGTTGATTTATAAATGAAATTGGTTTCCTAATTTATTTTTTGGATTGTTCATTGCTTGTGTATGGAAACACAATTGATTTTTGTGTGTTGATTTTGTACCCCGAAACTGCTAAATTTGTTTATTAGCTGTAGTAGCTATATCTTTAGTGTGTATTTTTTACAATTTTCTAAACAGAGGACATTTTAATTTGTGAATTGAGCTGAAGTACTCAGAAGAATAAGCATTACCTCTTTATTTTCCATTTGGATGCCTTTGTTTCTTTTGTTTCTAATAGTTCTAGTTAGAATTTACAGACAGTGTTGAACAGCAATGGCAAAAGCAGGTAGTCTTGTCTTGTTCTGGATCTTAGAGTGAGAGCTTCCTATCCTTCAATATTGAGTGTGATCCACTTAGCTTTATTTTAACCCTACACCTTCCAAACTTATTTGGCTAATAAACAAGCTATTCATATTTGAAAACACTGCACTGATAAAGACTTTGAATGAGTCTACAATATCTGACAATTAGAATAAAAATTCTGGTGCTCAGAGAAAAATGTGTCATTGGATTTCAATTTCTGATTCCAACATTCTGAGGAAACCATTTTATCTGCTTCATCAATTCTTCTGAGTACTTCAGCTCAATTCACAAACCAACCAAATGTACTTCACTCAAGCAACTAAGCAGGATGTGGCTACTAATTACCATTCAAGGAATAAGTGGCACTGTTAATTGAGAGAGGATGGCCACATACATGGCCTGGCGCTCTGTGATGCATTGCTGGCGGTTGTAGGAACTCAGCAGGAGCAGTTAACAGCGAAACTTTTATAATTTGCCTTTTAGGGAGAAAGGTGTGAGGTTGATATGAAAACATTGGGTATTTTTTTCCTTTTGCCAAAATATTCCTGACTGCGACTTCTTCATTCCAATCACTAGTTACTGATTTTTTTTTTACCAAGTGTCCCATCTCCACATGTATGTTTTCTCTCAAAAAGAATTCCAAGCAAGACTCTGCCAAACTTCCCTCCTCTGAACACATTACCCACTCTTACACTTTATAGATAATTCTGACAGTGGCCAGGAAACAAAATAACAAATAAACAAATTGGCTGAGAAATCAGAGTTGTTGTAAAATTGGCAGCAGTAAGATAAGCAAGCTGCAGAAACGGGGGGTGGTTAAGTAATCAAACAGGGATGTCAGAGAATGTCCCAGCCGGTGTGCAAAGCCAGATGAGGGCCTTATTGTAGGATTTAGGTAGAACGTTAGAGTCAAAGAAGTTTTATGTGTTCAGTGGGTGGCTCGGTTAGCTCATGTCTTTGCACACTTTCTGTGTCTTTAATAGCACTAACTGGTTTTGCTGCTGGTGAAGACTGGATGAATGTTGGGTCAGAGAGCCATTGGAAATAATATTGTCATTCCTGTGAAAGCCACTCTACATTGACGTCCTTGTTCTTCCTTTGATATCTATAGCTCTTGCTCTTCTAAATGTGAATTTTATTCTCTCTGCCTAAAATTGTCCCCAAATATGTGGAGGGATTCTTTTTCTTTTTCTTTTTTTTTTTTTAAAGATAAGGTGGAGCCTGTTTTTATTTATTTATTTATTTATTTTTAATATATTTTATTGATTTTTTACAGAGAGGAAGGGAGAGAGATAGAGAGCTAGAAACGTCGATGAGAGAGGAACATCGACCAGCTGCCTTTTGCAAACCCCCTACTGGGGATGTGCCCGTAACCCAGGTACATGCCCTTGACCGGAATCGAACCTGGGACCCTTCAGTCTGCAGACTGACGCTCTACCACTGAGCCAAACTGGTTTCGGCTGTGGAAGGGTTCTTACCCCTCATTTATTTATGTCTCTGTTCAGAGAGGTCTTCTCTAATGCCCCTTTCAAAGCATCTCCTGGCACATACTGTCCCATTGCCCTGCCCGAGTTTTCTTTATGGGTCTTGATTCTTGGCCCTACATTAAATGTTTAGTGACATATTGGGTATCTGTTCCCCAGTGTCACTTTTATGAGGTCAAGACTTTGTTCACTGCTGTATAGCCAACACTTAGGCACTTAGAGAATATTTTCTGAATGAACAAGCTATAAATAAATGGATGAAAAGGTAATTTAAGGAAACAAGAGAATTTATTGGCTCACTGAATGAAAAGACATTTCATCAGATGGAGGTGGATAGCACTCATACAGTGTCACTGGGACTCTGTGTCCTCAGCTCTGCTTCCCCCCCGTTGGCTTCCTTCTCTAGCCAGCTATTCCCTCCTCATGGCCCCAGCAACCCAGTCAGCACATGGAAAGCCCTCAAGTTTCAAATGTTGAACTCCTGCTGTGACCAAGGCCCTGAACTCTTAACTATGATCTTCCAAACACAAGTTGAACCCTTGTGTGTTTTCAAAGCTATTCAGGATACTGGGGAGAAATGGCACAACACACCCATATGTAGCACAGGTCTGAAGGTCTTGTCACGGAAACGGAGATTTTTATTAACCATGCTGCGTTTTGCAAGGTCAATAGCCATTTAAGTTTCTTGTATCGCAGATCATGTCTAGAGCCTTTTGAACAAAGAAGCAGCTTCCACTAAATGGTGCTGTTCACATTCTACTTAAAGTCTATTCAAAAAGGAATACTCAGAATCCCTTTCTGTACACTCAAAATAGTGATGGAAAGCTGTTCATGATATATAGATAAGTAAAAAAAAACTATATCACAGAGCCAAATGATCTACTTTTGCTAAAAAAAAAAAACAAAAAAAACCCTTTTCTGTGCTTCTAGATTGATGGCAGATATTAATACCCTAAAATATGAACAGTGGCTAACTCAGAATCATTTTTATGCTTTTTGTTTGTCTGGATTTCCTAAGTTGTACCATTCCCATAAAATCCCAGCTCTGTTTCAGCTGGAAAAAAAAAAAATACAGGAAGCTAAATTTGGTCCCCCATTTAAGTTCATAGCGAAAACTTAAGCTGCATGCAAAATAGTAGTAGTATTAATGAAGTTATTTTTGGGGAAAACTGTGAAGTCCAATTAACATGACCTTTAGCTGCTGTTTAAGTGGATGGTGGAAATAAACAATGAATTTAGCATGGGAATTGGGTGAAGTTATACTGTGCATTTATTTTAGAACGGGTCTTATCAACCTTGGAGGCTGATGGAACAAACCCTGGTGTTCAGGCTGCCATTGGCATGTGCTCCTGATGTCCCTGGGTTTCTGAGCCCTCCCACTTCTCCTTTTGCAATGCCCACTCACTGGGACAGGAAGGGATGAAGGGACACAGACACGTTCCACTAATAGGCAGCGTCCCTTCCATTGCCATGATCTGCTCGGTTGTTGGAAATGCCCAGTGATTCTGTTCTCACATGCCCCTCTCCATGTTAGCATGCATCTTAGCAAGACCTTAAATTCTGACTTCCAAACAGCCCCATCTGAGCCACACGCTCAGTATTTTCTTTTTGTTAGCTATAAAACTGAGCAAATGGGACCGAGGGATTTTGGCACCGCTCCAAATCAGAGTGAAATGCATCCCGAGTTGGCCCTTTGCCCAAAGGTACAGTTCTCAGCTGCGAGCTGCCCTTAATTTTGAGAATTGTCTTCGGAAGCTTCGGATTTTTCAGAGTGGAGGAAGCATTGTGTCTGCTCTCCAGGCAACCAGGATTCAAAAACCAAAAACAAAACCACAATATTTTGCTTTTCTCTTTGCATCAGACTTCTTTAGCTAGAGGGTTCAACGTGTTAAGAAACTTAAGTGGAAATGGTAGCAATACCGTGTGCTTGCGGGCCATAAATAACAGCGTGCAGATTCGTTTACTGTGCTCGATCTTAAAACAGATAATTCTTTCATGTTTGATGCTTGAGATGTTTTAAAACTAGACTTCTCTGCCTTTACAAATAGTAGAAGTTCTTTGCATCAATTTCAATGGTGTTGGTGTAAATATCAAATTATTCTGTGATTAAGGAAAACAATGGACAATAGATGTATTCGGTAAACACAAGTGCTCGTATGTACAAAACATTGACAATGTGCTAATGTTTGGTATTCTATAAGACCAGCATAGGGATTGTCCACATAAAAAGTTGACATTTGTTTTGATTGTTCTATGGATAAAGTCTTCTTAAATGTCTTGAACCCCACCAGATAAAGGAGTTGTGGCCCTAATCACTAAAGAATTGTCCTTTTTGAGAAGAGCATGCCTACAAGAACTTGAAGAACTTTTAAAGGTATCATTTTGCTTTTTGTACATGTTAGAAGCAAGATGTGGTATTTTCATATTTTAACACATTCAGCTTATGCCTGGCAATCCAATTTTTTAAAATATTTGATTGAATTACATCAGCTAATCTCATATATCTTTTATCCCCTTAAATTGAGAGGCAAATTCAGAGAATTACATACCAGTTCTTATTAGTTCTGCAGTAAATATATATACCAGGTGTTTGCAATCAGACATACCTGGTTTCTAATAGCCAACTAAACTAGTGAAACCTCTGTAGAAGACACCAGTAACTGCCAACCATTCGACATTATTTGATGCACAAACCAAGACAGATAGTCTTTGAGTCTCTATTTCCTTGTCAAAACACCTAAGAAAATATTCCCCTTTAACATGGTTGTTGTGGGAAGTCATGAGATAATATACAAAGAGGTCTAGAACAGGATCTAACAAAATTTAAGCGTTTCAATTATTGTTTTATTTTCAGATTATAAAAGGGCTGACTATAAGCTCATTATAGAAAATTGGAAAAAAAAAAAATAGTGGGGAAATCCCCATGGTCACACCATCTAGTTTTTTTTCTGGCCCTTTCCCTGTCAGTGTTTATAGTTGAGGTAATGCTCACTGCAAAATTTTATATTTTGCCTTAATTCAATTTACTTTACAGCATCGGCATTTCCTCATGTTATTACAAGCTCTTCATAAACAATAGTTTTTGTGTCTGTGCAGTGTTCTATCTTGTCTTCTATTAGCCATTTCCCTATCATTGGGTAGGTTGCTTTCAATGTTTTGTATTGTACATAGCGCCATGATAAACATCTTTGTTTCTAACTTTTGTATTTCAGATTATACCCTCAGTATAGAATATATTTCTTCTATCTGTTCTTTGTTCCACTTCTACATTTTCTGCCTCTTTGGTTAATGATATTTTATGATTCAATTTTATCCCCTTTATTGGAATGAAGATTAGGATGTTTGAAGTTGTTCTACACTCACTGATTTTCTGTTTATTTCTTTTAGGCTTTTCCCCCTCTGTTTTATTTTGGATAATTTCTATTGCTATGCCTTCATGTTCTCTAATCTTTTCTTCTATATTATCTAAATGGCTATTAACTTTATCTAATGATTTTTTCACCTTACACATTGTAATGTTCATCTTTAGAAGTTCCATGTGGGTTTTTATGTCTTGAATGTTTCTACTTGACATGTTCAATCTTTCCTCTACACATGGACTATAGTTACAATAATGTATTTTAATGTTATTTTCTGATTCTATCATGTGGGTCATTCTAGAATCTGTTTCAGTTTATCCATTTTCTCCCCATTTTGGGCCACATTTTTCTGCTTCTTTGCATGCCTAGTAATAAAGCAAAAATAATTTATTAAATTGGTGGAGTACAAAGCACACACAGGATTAATAGCTTTCCCATTTGCTAACTATAACCAGCAAAAAAAAAAATTGATATTAAAAAAGTAAAATCACATTCATAATAACTACAGAGACTAAAACTACTTGGGAATATGTTTAATAAAAAAATTTACATAAAAGGATATATCACAGAATCATATTATATGCCCGATTATAATATACAAATTAAATTTAAACTTACATTTTGCAAATGCTTCTTTTAAAATGTGATGTGCATATTTCATACACCAGCACCCCAAACAGGCCAAGTGCTTACTAGGTGTTCAACTTAAGAAATAGAAATCTGTTTCAATGCTGGAAGAAAAGCTGAATGTGTTGAACTTACTGTAATATAATACATCTGTATGCTGCTCTTTGGGGCCACTTTAAAGGCTTTTCAAAGATAATTTTGACTATAAGCAAATGTCCCCTCCAATGCTAGTTTTGGAAACCAACCCTTGTATAAGACGAGTCTCCAATGTGATATGCAACTTTTCTGGAGGACATAAAGTAAGACTAGAGAAATAGAGTTTGGGGACATAATAGTAAATATTTGGCTGTCTAATGTAGAAATAAAATGTGCTGAAGTGTCAAAAGAAGCAGAAATCTGAAACTCTGCTCTCTCCCCGACTCATTCTTAGAGGCATCCTAACATCTGCTTTCTTTCATTGCTTTTCTTTCTGGCGAATTGAGTTAGAGAATCTCCATTATTCAAAAAGCTTGGGTGCCTCAAGATTCTCACACCATTACATACCTCATTTCTCTATAACTAAGACTTCAGGTGGTAAAGGTAAAGCATGCTTGATTTCCTCTAACTAGTATGTATGTTAGTATCTTAGAGGCTGGGTCTGGATTCTAGGATGTTACAAATGCTTGGATGCTTTGGTGTATGAGTGATGGGAAAAATTAGGTAGGTGTAAGAGCTCACAAGGGAACTCCTAGAACTAAGTATGAAGAAAGTTAAAAATCTCCTGACACAATGTCGCATGGCTTGGCCCCCTTTGGTGGGATGGTTGAGTTTGTATTGGTATAGGGATGTTGCCTGACTTCTTCTTTATGGGGATAACCAAAGCCTCTAAAATTTGTCAACTAATTGAATGCCATATATATATATATATATATATATATATATATATATATATATATATATATACACACACACACACACACACACACACACACACACACACACTCTGGGAGATACCATCAACAATATAATGCAAATGTTGATCTTTCCTGGATGAACAGACACATAAAATGCAATGACAGTCAGAATCCCAATGTCTTTTCTGTTTGCTTGGTGGTAGCTGACATCATGCCTTATTTATGATCTCAAGAGGAAAGTTTGTAATATTTCATCATTGTATATAAACCCTTTGGGTGTTATCGAACTCTTAACAATGTCAAATCTTCATGTCCATGAACATGGTATGTTTTTTCACTTACTTAGATCTTCTTTAATTTCCTTCAGCAATGCTTTGTAGTTTTTAGTAAACAAATCTTTCACTTCTTTGGTTAGATGGATTCCTAAGCATTTAATTACTTTAGTTGCTTTGTAAATGGAGTTTGATTTCATTTTATTCACTCAAATTCAGCCTTCTGGAACTCTATTACAAAGATTATATTAGTCCCAGTGTGTGTCTGATGATGTTGGAGGTGTCACCTCTGGAGTGGGTCTCCCATGGCCATCTCTGTGTCTTCTGGGTATCCAGGGTTGGTCACCTGACCCAGGATGGACCAATCAACACCTTCCCCAGGATTTTTTCGTTTTAATTGGGATTAAGTTCCCTTGATTGTAAGAAGAAAAACACTGTAAAGTTTTTGGCTTGGGACTATTTCTGCCATTTCATGAAGCATCCTCATTTGCAGTGAGAAAGAATGAAATTGCAGGAAAAAAAGGAAAAGAGTACTGTAGCCATCACCCAATTTGTTTCTAGAACTTTTCATCGTCCCAAACAGAACTTTTTGTACCCATTAAGCAAAAATTTCCCATTCGCCCTTTCTCAAGCCTCTAGTGATAACCTCTGCTCTACTTTCTGTCTCTATGAATATGCTTATTTTAGATACCTCATATAAGTGGAATCATGAGACATTTATCCTTTGGTATCTAGTTTATCTAACTTAGCATAATATTCTCAAGGTTCATCCACATTGTATCATGGATCAGAATTCCATTGTTTTCTTATGGCAGAGTAATAGCCCATGGCATGAACATGCATTTGTTCATTCATCTGTTGATGGTCATTTTGGTTGTTTCCACCTTTTGACTATTTTGAATAATGCTACTATAAGCATTGGTGCACAACAAGCATGTCAAACTCACGGCACACAGGTCGCATGTGGCCCACAACAAATATTTTTGCGGCCCAGCCAATGTAATGGTACATAAGGAACATTTTCATTAAAATTTTGTAACTTAATTTTTATAATATCCTGTTATACATAATTATAAATAACAAACTACAGTGTTCGCTAATGACTGATTACTATAATCATGTTGCATTTATTTCCCTTATGCACCTTATGCACAGGTGCACCATTTCTCTCCACTAATATTAGCAGAAAATATTTTAGCAGCCAATGGCCACATCATTAGCCTTGTACTGATTTGTTTGGTGTGGGCAATAGGAAATATTTCACTTTCAGAGAACAAGAAAAATAGATTTGAGTTATGCTTGTTCATTTGTGCAGTTATTCAGTGTCTGATAAGTTAAAGTTCAAGAACAAATATTAATTTTTATTAAAATGTTTTATTATCTTATGTTAACGATTACTCATTTATTTCACACTGAAAGCCCTTTGCATTCAGTGTGTCTCTATTGAAATAAACCTACATTTCTATAAAAATTGGAGCTTTTGTTTTTTTGAGACCCACATAACTTAAACCTTGTTTATTTGGCCTGTGTTAGCCTTTGAGTTTGACATGCTTGGTGCACAAGTTTCTGTTTGAGCCCCCGTTTACAATTTGGGCATATACCTAGAAGGAGAAATCATGGGTTATATGCTAATTTTATGTTTAACTTTTTGAGGAACTGCCAAACTGTTTTCCACAGTGCCTGTACCATTATGCATTCCCACCAGCAATGTACAAGGATTACATTTGGGAATATCTTTATGTGTCACCCTATCTGATTTTGAAATTAAAACCAAATATGTAAAGATTCGTTTTCACTTCTGGGTGAAAGGCACTAGTTAAACAGAAGGCAATATTCTGAGACATTAAAACATAAGATTTGTGGGTTTCCTCCGGTTTGGCGGATTTTTCAGGAATCTGCAAGTGCTGTTGGCACGTGCTTCTTTGTCAGTAGGTAATGTGAAAATTGAATTTGTTGTTGGTGATAAAGTTCACTTCTCCTTTCTTTGGGGGGACATTGGTTTGGGAATATAGTTTGCTGGAACCTGGTAGTTACAGTAATGCAAATGCAACAAAATGTTACTTAAAAACAAAACATAAATTCGGTCGGGGGTGGCACAGCAATGAAGGGGAGCTCTCTCCATTCGGTTGTCCTTCTGGGGCATCCTGGCAGCTGCAGCCAATATTGAACAGGGAGCTGCAGCTGTTTACAGATGCATTAGGAGGAAGAGGCTTTGGAACGCCGTTGCAGAATTTCTCCTGTGCAAAAGCAAGGCCAAAATTGCCAGAGAGGGAGGATGGCTGAGGGGTATAAGTAAATTTAATTTCCAGCAAGAGCTCAAGGTGCTAATACAGAGCATCACAGTTGCAATAAATCAGGATCTAGATTTGGACTGGTCACAGGGAAGGCAATTAGGTTCAGAACAATCAAGTCACTCCTTTATTTCTCTACTAGAGGCCCAGTGCATGAATTTGTGCACTTTGAAAGGAACTGTGGGCCATGAGGCTATGATAGTCACAGAGGCAGGTCTCAGTCCATCCCCTGAGCTCCTGCCTGGCCCCTCCCACCGCAGCCTTCAGTCCTCTATCTACTGGCAGCCTGCTCCCCCCATTGCTGCTACCATACGCTGATGGACCTGCTCACACCCACTGACGGGCGCAGAGTGATTTGAGCTGGTGCCAGCAGTGGGTGTGAATGGGTTAGGCACCGTCAGTGGGTGTGAGCTGTGGCTGAGAGCTGTGGCCACTGCCCTGATTGCCCCTCAGCAGCAGGGGGAGGTGGAGAAGTCCTCAGGGGTGATCAGGATGGGCAGCTGCTGCTCACACCCACTGATGGCACTGAGTGATCAATCGGGACCAGCGCTAGGCACCAACACACATGGGAGCAGTGGCTCTGGTCTCAGCAGCAGGTGTAAGCGCCAGGCAGGACCATGGTACATGGGAGCAAGGAATTTTCAGTCCCCAGAGGCTCACCTTGATGATAGCGACTGTCGCCCTGCTTTGGTCTGGTGCCCCTGCTCACCTGTTCAATCATCCTGCTGCGACCATGCCCACCATGTTCTTCACATGCCCCCTGGTGGTCAGCGCATGTCATAGTGACCAGCTATTCCACTGTTTGGTCTATTTGCATATTAGCCTTTCATTATATAGGATTACATAAGATATGCCGATTACTCTTACACAGTCCACAAAAGCGATGGGTACCGATCTATCTTATATTTAGAATATTTATCTAGATCATTCATGTTAGAGTCTGAATCACCTGTGGGTTGCAAAGCTATCCATTTCCAAAAGTGTGTTTCATGATAAATTTAGCGATTACAGGTAGGTCCTCACACATCAAGTCTTCGGATATTTGCTTATTCTTAACACAGAGCTTCAGTAGAAAAGTGAGCTTTGCCAAAAACAATGTAACTACAAATTGGAGTCCTGAGACTAAAAGGAGGACATTTATACCTTGATTATTATATAACCTCAGGGCTCTTGGTTTTGAATCATGACTGGATGCTTAACAGGTGGTCTGCCACTTGCCTCATGATTCTGGTGACATCATCTCTTTGCCAAGATGTCGAAGCTGAATGCGCACCCAGTAGAACAGGAGCTACCTCTGTAATTCAACAAATTATATTTACCGTCTCATCTGGCTATACCCAGTTGCCCAGAGGTTTGACTTTTGGTCATTACTCTTCACATATATGTGGTTGTCATGTAAAAAAGCCAACAAAACAGTCACAAAATCAATTTGTTACCAGAGGGAAGAGGGGGCTTCAAGGCATGGAGAAGGACCCTGATCCCCCCGGGGAAAAAGCAGAAAGGTCAATTTGGTTTATTAAAGAGCTGATCCTTTTAGGTTCAGGATATAATATACTTCCTTTAAGGCCATCTAATAGGAAATCAGAAACAGTCCAAAAACATACTATTCCCTGAGGATGAGTTAACACAAGATTAGTACCACCAGGCCAAACTGTTGTGCTTTCTGCTGCCTTAAGCCCAGAATCCTGCCATGCAAATGTCATTCTAACGTCGCGGAATCTAATTTAAGGGCCGGTGTTTGGAGGTGTTCTGGTAGGCACATATGTGTAAATAAAGTCAGGACAAATCAAGTGTACTTTAGAATGGTCTGGTAGATTTGTGGCATAGCCTAAAAAGCAGAGAGAGAAATGCATTTCCCCCAGAAACAACACATCCGTGAGTAAAAACGAATTAGGCACTTGCTGTTGCTCAGCACTCAGAGGGGGAGATTACCTGAGCAGATTCCTCCAAGTGGGCCTTCCCAAGGGGGTGGGATCCCAGGGTCAAGGTGAGCCAGAAAGGGCCTTACCTAAGTTAGAGCACCTAGCCAGAGGCACAGTGAATGAGGACAGGCATTTGTCATAGAAGACTGTGATGAGAAGGGCACAGGAAGAAGGGGCAGTGGCCTGAACTGGCACAGTGCCTGGGAAGGGGGAAAGTGCTGGAGGCTGTTTGCCCGGTACCTGCTGGGCAGTAAGAAAGCAGGTACAGTGGCTTCCAGGCACCATGCTGTGTGCCAACGAGGATGGGTACAGACATGTGCAACATTCCATCCTCTATCGCAAATGTCTGTCAGGCTGGTTGGGCAGACATAGGTGTCACATGTGAAGCCATCAGAGAACAATTCAAAAGAGCAAATTACAAAGGACTCAAAAGTGGGCTCCCAACTGAGTAGTGAGGGACATCTTCCAGAGAGAGAGGGGGGGGGGTGCTGGGATGGGCTTTGAGAAGGTTAGGGGGAGGGAGAGGAGTTGGTAGCATCCTGGGCAAAGGTATAGCATGTGAAAGGCCCTGAAGTTGAAGGAATATAGTGGTTTGACCCACAACAAACATGGTGTGACACAGACTACAGGAGGCTGGCCCCAGTGGAGCAAATGATGCACTGTGAGAGCCTGTGGGAACCAGCTGGAGAAATTTGAGAGCTCGAAAAGGGTTTGATAAAGTAGGAAAGAGAGATCCCCGAAAGCAACATGAATGAGACAAGTTAGGAGAGGAATAGGGCAAGCAGAGTTGTGTAGAGACAGATTCTGAGGAAACCACACAGCAGGTAGATGAAGTGATCTAGCCACAGTGCCCAGTTTAAAGCCCAAAAATGAGACAGGGGAAGACATAATAAATGTTAGGACATTACAGAAGAAAAATCAACATGTTTCGTATTTTGACTCTACAAGAAAAATGAAGAAGAAAGGGGTTGAGGAAAACTCCAGAATTTCAAGTCTGAGTGAAAGGGAGGTCAGAGAAAGTAGACTTTCCTGGTGACCTGGTTTTGGAAAAAAAATGAACAGACATGTAATATTGAGCATACTGCTGGTTAAGCAACATCTACACATCCAAGTGGAAATGTCCAGTGAATAGTTAGAAAGATGGAAATAAAGGTAAGATAACAACATAAGACTGGAAATAGGGATTTGAGTATATACAAGGTAATTCTCAATGACTTGTATATTTATATATTATGGTTCCAAGAGGAATTAATTTCTGTATCCCACATGGAACGCAAATTTGTGCTCTTGAATTAGCTGAATACAATTATCACTCTGTCAGAAGGTGCAATAAAAGAGAGATCTCTTTGCTACCAGAACAGAGAGGACACACAAATCAGTGCTCATATAATCTATAAACCCGATAGTTGGCTTGGATTAGCATCTTCTCGAAGTGTTCAGACTCCTTAACCATTATTATTTAAAAAAATATATATAGTTGTATTGAATTCAGAGAGGAAGGGAGAGGGAGAGAGAGATGGAAACATCAACAATAAGAGAGAATCATTGTTCGGCTGCCTCCTGCACACCCTCCTGTCCCCTACTGTGGATTGAACCCACAACCTGTGCAGGGAATCAAACCGTGACCTCCAGGTTCATGGGTCGACACTCAACCACTGCACCACACTGGGCAGGCCCTCAACCATTATTTGAAGGGAAAAAGGAAACCCATAAGAATGCTCATCACTTTGTAAAGACACTACCGGAAAACTCAAAGTAATGAGCAGGAAGTAATTCCTTCCTGTTGTAGCCCAGCATCTTTGTCTAAGCTTCACTTCTCTAACTGAATGGAACTTCTCTGATGGAAACAGGTTGCTTTGTTTCCTTAGTGTGGTATTCTCATCAGAGAAATCTGTTGTTTAGTGTATACAGGTTGATTTGGTGGAATGATATTTGTGGATGGTGTTATGTAAATAGAGCTATAGCCCATGTTTCGGATAGTAACATAGGCTATAATTAGGATGTATGTGTATGTAACGATGGGGTGTCTGTGTGTGTCTGCGTGTGCGCGCGTGCCCATATGCGTGATGAGAGCAGGGGGTAAAGAAACGTGTAAGCAAGCCCGTGTTAAAGTTCTTGATGTAAAGAAAGTCGCCAACTCACAAAGGAATTTGATTACCTCGATCCATTATACACACACAGTGAGTGAGCGTGCTCCTCACCATCTGTCATCTATTTCATTTGCATCCCCAGCACCTGGCCTGTTTACTTGCTACATTCGTTTCTTCACTGAATTCTTACGCTGCTTTAATAAAATACAGAAATGTTATTGTTAAAACCAATTAATTTACAACCCTCTACAGGGATAGTATTAGTTATAATTCAATTTGGCTTCTAATGATCTGCTTTCTTGCAAAATGACTTAATTCTTGTGTCAAAGATTAGTTATTAGATATTACCCCGCTGCACCAGTCCTGTACTGCTGAGGTAGGCACAGCGGCTCAAAACGTCCCCTGCCATTAATCAGAAGTCGGAAGCATTTCCTTGTTTAACTCCTTCAAGAGCGTGGCTGCCTGTGTGATGCCCTGAGCTCTTCTCTGCCCACATGCTCAGCCACTATTCTCCCTTTGCACGATTAGGTCTGGAATGGTCAGAGCCAGCTTTGGTCACTAATCTAAAAACTTGAACAGACATATACAACATGCCAGTCTTCCCAGCTCCATCGAGCCATGTCTTTTAAAAATATATATATTTTTTATTGTTTTCGAGAGGAAGGGAGAGGGAGAGAGAGATAGAATCCAATGATGAGAGAGAATCTAAGCCAGTCAATGAAAAAAAAAACAACCACATGATCTCACTCATTTATGAATAACAAAAAACATTATAAACTGATGAACAAAAAGATAGATTCGGAGATAGTAAAGCATCAAACAGACTGTCAAATTACAACGGGAAGGTTAGGAAGAGGTGGGGGAGATAGATCAACCGAAGAACTTGTATGCATGCATATAAGCATAACCAATGGATACAAAACACTGGGGGGTGAGGGCATGTATGGGAGTGGGGTGAAAGGGGGCAATGGTAAGATATGTACACATATAATACCTTAATAAAAAAATGAAAAAGAAAATGATGAGAGAGAATCATTAATTGGCGGCCTCCTGCACGCCCCCTAGTGGGGATGGAGCCCACAACCCGGGCATGTGCTCTGACCTCAGAATTGAACTATGACCTCCTGGTTCATAGGTTGATGCTCAATCACTGAGCCACACTGGCTGGGCTATTCACATACATTTTTTTTTTTTTTTTTTTTTTTTTTTTTTTTTTTTTATCATTTCATAGGTCCTGATCCAGCCATCTTTGGAGAATGAATTATGAAAAGATGCTTTGCTTTCCTATGTCCTGCCTTCTGAAGTGACCATGGTGGGTTTCCCACCCAAGCTGGGTGTCCTTTCCCTTATTTTTACAGGCTTATCCACAGCTACAGTCTAGCAGCCCTCAGCCACCTCATCCACGCATGTCACGAATGCAGCCACTAAACATATGGCTGCAGCCAGCACTTCTAGAAATGCCCGCCTGGACCAGAAGCATCTGAGAGAAAATTTATTCTTCCAGATTAAAACTCTTTTTTTTTTTTTTTTTTTTTTTTTTTTTTTTTTTTTTTTTTTTTTCCCAGTATAGCATTCTCAAGCTGCCCAGGTCTTTCCTCTTTTCCAACCTTCTTGTGTAATTTGGTATTTAGTGTGGATTCTGTGATCTCCTTTTCAATTTGACTTTGAATATAACATGTGGCAAATGACACATATCCTAGCAACAAATATATTAGATGCTTATATTTTTAGAGTTTGTTTTCCATAGGTATAGACTATAAATACAATTTACATAGAAAATTTTGGCTATAAAGACTGTCCTGAAAAAACCCTAATCATTGCTGCAAAAATGATGAAGCTGCACAATCATTGGGGATCAGTAATAACGACAGATACTTGCCAAACCTTGAAATCACTCAATTAGCCAGAGAATTAAATAATAAAGACTGAACACAGAGCATCATTTTGATGTGAAGGAAGGAAAAAAAAGTCTCTTTTTTTATGTGTGTGGTCTCAATGCACTAAAAAGCCAGCATTCTACATCGACAAAATCTACTTTTTTGAAGATGCATTCGTTCTGCTTATAGTTTTTAGTTTCGTAGAAGGCAGTCCGCGCCAGTTCGGGGTCAGGTGCGTGTGCGGCAATGGCGAGGTGGTGGCGGTTCAGTTTACAGCCTCTCTGATCGGCGCCACGTGCAAAGCAGAGGTGCCCCTTATTCCACAAAAGCAGGGAAGCCAGCCTTGCGAGCGGGCCAGAGGAAACGTGGGCAGCTGTCTTACACAAAGCATTTTCATTTTGTACATTATAATACCAAGGCAGCTGCTTTTGGCCCCATACACACCATCCTATATAATAAAAGGGTAATATGCAAATTGACCCTAATGATGGGACCACCTGAACAGTTGGTTGCTATGATGTGCACTGACCACCAGGGGGCAGATGCTCCACAGAAGCTGACCCCTGGTGGTCAGTATTGCTTCCACAGGGGGAGCTCCGCTCAGGAGTTGATGACTGTGAGAGCAGGGGCGGTTGTGGGAGCCTCTCTCGCTTCCTCAGCAGCACTAAGGATGTCCGACTGTGGCTTAGGCCCACTCCTCAGGTGGACATTTCCTGAGGAGTCCCAGACTGCGAGAGGGCGCAGGCCAGGCTGAGGAATTCCCCCACCCCCACCCTGAGTGCATGAATTTTCATGCACCGGGCCTCTAGTCTTGTAGAGCAGGCTATAGGTGATCACTGAAGAATCCTGAAGATAACCTGATTTCAGCTGTACAGCTCATCCTGACAGCTCCTCCTGGGTGACTCAATCAGTGATAGGTAGTTGTTATTCCAATAAGCTGGTCCTGGATGTTCATATACATTTTCATACTCGTTTGCTGCTAAAACTGAACACATTATATTTAATATGAATTTGCCCCAAACGTTGGCAGAATTAAAATTGAAGTCTGAGGGGACCAAAGGAGTACTAGGGGTGTCGAACTCAATCAGAGAAGGGGCCAAAATCTAAAATCCAGCCTAAATCGCGGGCCGAATGGTTTACTGAACAGTCATAAACTGTCATTGTGATGGAAACGCGGTGCGGGCCACATTGCAAGGCCTGGCGGGACGGATTTGGCCCGCGGGCCTTGTGTTTGACACATGTGGAGTAGACTCTACAAATAAAGATGGACGCATATTCCCCACAGCTGTTCCCTGGTGGCTTTGGCTCAGATGGATGTGACTGAGAAACTTCATTCTGAATAACAAGTACTTCACATCCCTGAGTCACTGCTCTGTAGGCCAAGCAGGGGTGGGAACCTGATGTCAACATACATCCCCCAAAAAGAATAACCCCGTGTTCCAAAGTGTATTCTTCAGATTCAGACCCTGCATCGTCCACCTCCAGAACAGGAGGTGGGCCACGCAAACTGCAGTCCGAGATGGAAATGCGTGGTGGTGGGGGGGGGGGTCCCGGCCCCGTGTCCTTCTTCCTAATGGGATCACCTGCACCCACCTCTCCGAGGAGCACATTTCAAACAGAGTTAGCTCCTCCAACCTCCTAATTAAAATGAGAAATCCCTAGGCTTCCATGACTCAGCCTCGGAAAAAGATTATTAGGAATTTAATAGGGAAAATAGAGCAGCTCAGACCATCTGTGACCCAGTGCTCGGTGAGAATTTAAAGAAAACTGGAGGGAGGCCGTGCACACTCCAGTGCCCGCTCGAGGAGTGCTTTGTAGGAGCAGCAATAAATCAACATAGTTAGAGTACAGCCTTTTTCAGATTTAATTACTGTTACATAATTATTAGCAACGCGTTCTCCTCGGAAACTGTAAAACTCATTACATCAAAAATCCCCAAGCTCCGGGTGGAATTTATGAACTAGTTACTTTCTTTCAAGCACTGGGAAAAGAGTGGAATGGAGTCCAGATTTGTCTCCGGCTTTTTAGAAGCAGAAGGGGATTTTTTTTTTTCTTCCTTCCTTCCTGTTTGGTATTCTTTCAGTAGGTTTAGGTTTCTGACTTGGTTTTCTACGGATGGTTCTCTTAGACATCCATCTCTAGCCTAAATACCTGCTTAAATGATTGCATTTCATTCCAGCGGTAAAGTGTATGAAGCAAGTACATTTTAAAAGTGTGCTGACAAGGACCTGGCTGATCTTCAAAAAAAGGGAAAAGGAGTAATTTTAGTGTCTGTGATTTTTTAGAAGGCTCATAGAGGGGCAGCAAAACCATGGCAAGTCATGGGGCTCGTGGTGGAAGGCCCAATGTCAACATGAGAGCCACTTGCACAGGACCTTGCTGGGCGTTTCTGCCCAACATTACATGCAATGGCAAGTTCTTGATAGCAATACAAAAATTTGTAAATGCTACAATCAAGGCTCTCCCCTGCACAGCCAGTTGTCAAACACGTACCAGCCCAGCACTGTTGCTGTGTTCACCAATGATACAAGTGTATATACCACCTCTACTTTTCACAGCTCTACTAGGCATCCTAGGATACATTTTCATTCTGGAAACCCTATGTGGATAAGACAAAAACAGGTTTATTTAAAGTCTAGCTTGGGTCGGGGGACTGTTTCTGGAAGCAGGAATACTGGGCACAAAGTGGGATTCCTTTGAATGCCATTGCCTGGGGCTAGTTAGCTTCTTGCCCACAGTGTTACCCAGTCCAAGACTGGGACATTCTTTCCGCCGGGGTCTGCAGCCTCCTTAGGTCCTTCGCCCGTTACCTGCAGAGAGCGGCAGCTGCCAGAAGCAGTTTGCTCTTGCTCCTGCACTCCGAACATCCAGCCAGATGTTTGCTGTTGTATTTGTCGTCTCTCCCGGGATTCGCTCTCCACAGAGTTAGCAGGAGATCAAGGCAGCTGAGGCTTAACCAGTCAGGTGCCTTGGACCTGCTCCCTCCTTTGCCACATTTCCCAGCGACTGACTCTTCACCAGCCCCAGGACAGCCTCAGTTTCTCCCTGGCAGCTCCCTAACCCATGTTTCCTATATGGTTTCCCACCAACCACTGTAGCTGCTCATCACTGCCATGTCACCAAACGAAATGACTGTCCTGATTATGTCCCATGCTCTTCTGTGCCATTTCTTTTTTTTCCTAAGAGAAGAGGAGGTGACCAACACCACCTAAACATTGTTCTAGAGTTCTGTTTTGGTGTCCAATGCTGGACATTTTGCACTTCAGATCACATGTTGATTTCTTCTCTTACCAATTTGTCTTTGATCATTAAGAATGCTCCGTGCTCATTTTTATTTTTTTCTTACAGTAGCCTGCTACTTTTTCATTTGTGAATGGGATCGCTTCACACATCTCTTGGAGCATAATGTACTTAAAGTTTTGTTTTGAGTGTTTTTAAATTTGTGTTCCCTGGATATAGTCCTTCTGTTTGCTAAGTATTATGTCTTTTTCATGCTGGAGTTTCTCTCGGATGTTTGGCGATTCTTTGTGGTCTGTTCATATTATAGATGAGAATCTAATTGGAACAATGTTGTTAGCAAGAGTTATTTCCTCCGCTCAAATGAGGCTTCCTGTCTGCCCATAAATTCGTGTTCTGATGAGCAAGCCCTGCGCCTGCTGGCTGGAGGGAGGAGGAGGCCTGTGGACAGCACGGACTTGCTTTGCCAGTGAGTGTTCAGGTTTTTCCTTCTGGTTATGGGACCAATTTCTTAGTGGCAGTAAGTTTGAGAGAACACTGCTTGCTTCTACCACCCCAAGCCAAATCGTTAAGTCTTTCGGGTCAGAATTCTGGAATCAGGGAGTAGTCCAGAACTTAACGCATCGCCAAACGCCAAATCCAAAGCACGAGGTTACAGAACCGCCGGAACTAGTCAGGCCTGTCTTCCTTCTCCGACACTATTGCTTCTGAGTTTGGCATTAGGAGGATTTCCGTGGGGAAAACTCAGACACCTGCTGGAAGTTCTTTTGTTTGAGGTTGTTATAGGCTTCTCAGTTATATTTTCTCCCTTTCTGTTATGTCTTTGGAAAAAGTTCTCTGTTCTGACCTACTGGTGCCATCTTTTCCAGCTTTCGAGTGTTCCTGTGTATTTAATTTCTTAAATCTCTTCCTGATTTCAGTGGAATTTGGGGAGCGTGGTGGCAACATGTGATCTCAGCCAGCTTGAGCTCAAAGTCTTCCTCTCGTCTTTTCTACAGTGCTCATTTCTGGCTGGGTTGTAACTTCAGGACCTATAACTTCAAACAGAACATGGCTGGAGTCCTGCCCACACTTGTGTCACATGGCCTGCAAACATGTCTAATGACATAGGATTCTCACATCCACTACGAGAGTCTGTACTTCAATTAGGACACATAACAGTGGACCTGCCCATTTAGTCCACATTTCCCAGCTCAACATTGAGGGAAATGCTACTTTTTATCAAAGCTTTTTATGGGTTAGGAGGCACATTAAGAACTAACTTTTTATTTGTTTTTAAATATATATATTTTATTGATTTTTTTTTACAGAGAGGAAGGGAGAGGGACAGAGAGCAACCAAGATACATGCCCTTGACCAGAATCAAATCTGGGACCCTTCAGTCCACAGGCCAATGCTCTATCCACTTTATTTTTTAAATGTGGTTCAAATTACTTTTATTAATTCCCTTTGTATTTTAATAGAAAACTATTCTTTAACAAATCCATGGAAGCTTTTAGTGCTAACAGTCTTTTAAAGAAATCTTCATGCAATGAACATCACGCACTGTTCTCTAGACAGCCATTGAGCCTATGGCTGAAAAATACCGAGACTTTGGTTTAATGCCAGCATTTAGCGTTTCTTTTTCTGAAACATTATCGCAGGCCCAAAGCTAATTTTTCAAGTGAAGAAAGCTGTTGTAAAGATGAAGAGGGAAAATGCTAATATTTTCTTACTATGATGTGCCAGTTTGCCACTGAATTGTGTTGGAGCAGAACATTCTTAAATATAAATTTGTAAATATTGGTTAGCGTACTTGGAATCCTGTGTTAGGATCAAATGACACATCTATCTCAGTTGTCATTGCCATGACAATGAATCCCTGAGGGACTTGTTCTGTGTCTGCCCTTCTTGCCCATATTCTGGCAGGTGGATGGAAGTTATTCAGTGTAAATGTGGAATTCGAACATCTGACCGAGAGAACAGATGCCATCCCTTCTTTTATTTTTCTTTGTCTTTTTCTTCAGAGGTGTGAATGCTGGGCTTAAATCGGTCAGCATGGCAATGCGGAGGAGTCCTAGAGGGCTCTGTATGATATCAATCACCTGTACCCTCCTGGCTAATTTAATCTCCTTCCTGCCATGCTCTTCCCTCCGCCTAACCCTGCACGACCTGTCCAGAGTCCCTGCCACCGTGTGACTGGGCTCGAGACAAGACAATTTGTTCAGCCAAACCTCGCTGGCTACCATCTGATTTGGGTTTCGTAATAATTCATCCTGGCTCGGGGGAAGTTAATTGTATCAGGATCTGTAAGGAAGGTATTTGATTAGCAAGTTAGAGGTAAGCACGAATTCAGCACTGACTCTGGGCCGGGCACTGTTTTCAGCATTTTACGTGTATTATCTCTCTTAACCCCACATCAACGTGATGGAGCAGGTGAGACTGGTAGGAAAGCTGGAAAATATTACAAATATTAAGAACACACACACACACACACACACACACACACACATGCACACACACAATTTTCATAGTTAATTAGTTGGCAACTTCAAAATACCTCCCCCCTTATATTTTTTAGTTACATAATTGTTGTTTGTCTCTCCACATAGCAATAATTTGGTAATGCAATTTTTTAAATATAATTTATTGATTTTTTTTACAGAGAGGAAGGGAGAGAGATAGAGAGCTAGAAACATTGATGAGAGAGAAACATCGACCAGCTGCCTCTTGCACACCCCCTATTGGGGATGTGTCCGCAACCAATGTACATGCCCTTGACCAGAATCGAACCTGGGACCTTTCAGTCCGCAGACGGACGCTCTACCACTGAGCCAAACCGGCTTCGGCAGGTAATACAATTTTTAATAGAGTAGAGAGCTAAGCCCATCTTTTCTCTACCATAGTTGATCACAATATCACTTTTTTTAATGGTCCATCATTTTTACCCAGATTGTGTGTGTGTGTGTGTGTGTGTGTTTGTGTGTGTGTGTGTGTGTGTGTGTGTGTGTGTTTGTGTATGTGTACTTACAAATGAATTTAATGATTAGCAAAGAAGATGCACTTCAGACATGTTCAAATCAAGATTTTGTCATTTCACACTTGCTTTATTGAACATCCTGAAATGTCTTTATAAATGGCAGTAAACATGGTATCTTTTTAGCTTTATCAACTGTGTCATCACATCAGAGAAGGCGGGAAATGTAGAATGTGTTTCTACTTGGCCATGCTGCCTCACCAGGTACATTCCCGACAGGAGAGAACTTCCATGTGGACAGACCTGAATGAGACCGGAACTTCTGCTTATGATTATATGTACCTAATCATTGAAAGACTCCCCCAGTGTCTAGCTCTGGCTTACTCTCCCCTTTAGCACAATGGCAGGTACTACAGGATACTCTCCATGGTAATGCCACCTCTGGTGCCAAGCTTCAGTTCTCAGGTTAGGGTTAAGTCACTACAGTTGCATAGTAGGACTATTCCAGAAAGCTATTCCTGCACCTAAAGAGCCAGCAATGAAATGACTGAGAACCCTACGAATATAGTTCAGTAATTCCCAACTTAATGTATCTCCAAGTCAGCTTCCCTTAGCCAGGTCTCCAAACAATACGTATCCCCAAGTGTGGCCATGTGCGAGAGAGAAAGTCAAAGGGCCAGAGGGTCAAGGTGAGATGCCCACCTTCAGTCTCACATACTGTGAACTAAACTCTAGTGCCTCAGACCCAAAATTCCCTTCCTAAGTGGCTTTGAACCAGCTTCCTGGCCTGCTGGCCTGCTGGATGATGCTTACTCAGGTTAAAGTGATAGCCAAGTGAAGTTGGGGGTGGAGTGGGTAGAGGAAAGAGGGGGGAACTAGCACCTGGCAGCTGGCTTTCCCCACACCCCCAGGGTCCAAGGAGTCAAATAATTCTCAGTGTGAACTAGGCCTTCCCATTCATTATGCAGGCATACTTGTCTAGGGAGAAGAATATGACATATTTTATTTAATAGTTTGTTAGCTAGATCTCTGACTTAGATGTTCTATGATGAATGTGAGATACCTGTATTATCAGAATGAATAATGAAAAATGTGTTAACTGTTATAACAAGCAAGCAAAATGTTAAATCTGGACATCTAATTTAGGAGCTCTGTTTGGTGAGCTGAGAAAGTCAACCAGACACTTGTCTGCTAAAGATCCTTGGCCTCTGGGAAGTAGGGTTGAAGGGACTGTGGGATTTCCTGGCTTTCTGAGCCTGAGGGACAGAGAAGGCACGGCCAATGTGGCCCAGCATCTGGAGAGTGTGCCCGGAGGAGCAGGACCCCGGCTGAGGGTCCGAGCAATGGAAGCACAGATCACTGCTCAGGATGCAGATGTGCAGTCACCATGGCGAAGGCTGCTGGACACATGGCCCTAATGCTGCTCCTGAGGAAGGGGGTAAACCTCGGGGGTCTCCCAGAGCCAGGCCACCTTTGGCTCATGGGCTCAGGCCCTCCATCTGCTTATGGTCACATGGCCAGAATCTGCAATATCAGTAAAAGGAAATTCTTGGATGAAAGATAATGATTCTCTTCCAGAAAAGAGGGAGCAGTAACACTAAGTAGAACAATGAGTGCTTATTACACAGCTATTTGAACTTGTAAGCACTATTATTTGTGTTACACAACCCTTCAAGAACTATTGATATAATTAGGGCACAGTATTAAGAATACAATCATGGAACCAATCACATAGCTTCTCACCACCCTCCACCATGGTCAGGTCTCTGCCACCGGTCCCCCTTTAATCTAACCCCAATCCTGAGCCCCACACTTGGCTTGGACAGAAGGTGGAGCCCACAGTTTTAAATTCTAGAGATCTGTCTACATACCCAGGTTTTAAGACTTAGGACAATTGGGACAGCAATTTGTGCTGATGTGGGAACTTCCACATTTAGCCTTCTCCCTGTTCCCTCCTCCATCCCCCCTCCGCCGATTTTCTATCCAGTGCTGTACTTACTACACCCAACAGCACACCCCATCTCTCTGCTAAAAGAGCATCCCATCTTGGCATTAGCTCAGCTGCCTGGTCCACATGGTTCCCTGTCCCACATTGTCAGGGGAAGCTGGGAGGGAGAAATCAGGCCCCACCATGGCTCCTCAGTGTGACTTCCTCCTAATGACCCTTTCCAATCAGAAGGGAGTAATTTCCCTCCACCTCATTAGCTTCCTGCCTAGCTTTCTGCCCCTTGAAGCTGAGTTTTCCCTTCCATTAACAGGCAACTTGAAAGGTGCACTCACTAGTACACATACTAATCTTATAGTTTTAGAGCCTGACCTCTGACCAACCTTTGGACGGAAGTGGTTTCTTAAAGGGGCCATGCCTGTATTTTTTTTTTTTTTCTAAATGTGTTAAAAGATATTGAAAGAGATTCTACTTTCCCACCCCCACCCCTGACCCCTGGGAATCCCTCTGGGGAAAATAATACACACCAAATACAGGTCTCTTTGTTCAGGTGGCGGGTGCCTTTTTGCACTGTCCGGACATCAGATTCCACATGGTGGCCTGGCTGCTCGGTATTCAGAAACCAGGCAAGAAATTCTCATTTCCAATGGATTCTAAACACAAGTTAGACTCACTCCCATCTCCCACGACAGGAATAGTACTGGATAAGCACATAGGGTGCTTCCCATATGCAATATCAATGGATTCTGTTGAACAAGAATTTATGGAGCACCTACTATGTGCAGGATACTGTGCTAAGTGCTACCCTGAGTACTGTGGGAGACAACAACATGACCAAGACTTCCAGTTCGATAGAGCATATGGCTTTACATGGACACCTATAGAATTTTTAAACCTCATAAAGTGAATAAATACCATATAAGCAAACAGATGGAGCAAATATTCCAGAAAGCCATGAACAGATTGGGGAGGACAAAGGGAATCCATGACGCAAATGGTCTTTCTCACATTTTCTTTCATTCTGAGGCTTCTGTAACCAGTGCCTTTTCCCAGCTCCAACAAGAAGTCACCTAAACCTGTCAGTGGCTCCTCAAGTCCCCTACCATTGCTCATGGTCTGGAGTCTATATTCAGATCGATAGACAGATTTGCAGTTTGTGTTTGGGTCTTACGTGTTTAGGTTTATAGTAGACCTTTCAAGGAAATATAGTCAATCCTTAAAAGTCATGAAACACAAAATAATATTATGATACACTGTTTCTGGGAAATATACAAGCCATACTTGTGTCATCCTTAAAGCAAGACTTTACCATTCCTTTGTTAAAACAAGTAAAGGTAGACATTCCTAGGATATTCTGAGCAATGCTATGGAAGGACTGTGAGACTGGTTTAAAAAAAAATACTTGAATTTAATTTAAATCCTGGCACTTGCTAGCAGTGGGAGTTTGGGCAAATCACCTAACTGCTCTGCTTTTCAATATCTGAGGCTCATAATTACATTTACTTGCCACCATATGTTGAAGGGTTGTTGTGATGATCCATGTAAAATAACACAGCTATTATTATTAGAACAAGTTGTGGAATAAATTTTGGTGTAGCCTTACCTGGTTTGGCTCAATGAATACACCATCGACCTGCAGACCAAAAGGTCCCAGATTTGATTCTGGTCAAAGGCACCTACATTGGTTGCAGGCTCCTCCCTGCCCAGGCCCTGGTCAGGGCTCGTGCAGGAGGCAACCAATCAATGTGTTTCTCTCATATCGATCTCTCTCTCTTTCTCTTTCTCTCTCTCTTCCACTCTCCCTAAAAATCAATAGAAAAATATATTCGAGGAAGATTAACAACAACGACAATAAATTGAGGGGTATAGCTTGGTTCCTTTTTCAGTAGTTGTTACTAGTTATCAATATTGTATTTCTAATTTTCTTCTGTAACCTTTATAGAATCTTTCTTTTCTAATTACATTGCTTTTTCTAGCATAGGATCAAAACAGGAAAGACTTCCTCAGAGATGTGCACCTTGATCCCAGTTTGAGAATACAAGCCCCACAGGATTGCTTCCTCATCCAGCCTTGCTCCCTTTTCTCGTGAGGGTGCCATTGTCTGGTCCAAATCAGAGCGAAGACTTACTGCCTCTGTATTCTCAGCTCCTGCCTTCTTTCCCCCCAAGTTTCCAAGAAAACTCAACGCTAAAGGAAAACACAAGTGAGAGACATAGTCTCTTTTCTTTAGCCCTATTCTTTTTTAAGGCTTGAGACATGAAGTGAAGTGCAATTATAATGTTTATTTCTCATCTTGACTGACACATTCGTTAGGGAACTTGAACTTCATTGAGTGGAGGCATGCTCATGGAGGCATGAAATCTAGTTACAAAACACAAACTACATATCATTCTGGCAAGATCATGAAGAAGAGGGTTTAAACTCTGAATTATTCTTTTATCTCAGCCTTAAGTAAGTCAAATAGGCATGTGTTGTTGGAGGGCTGAGGTGTGTGTCTCTGTTGTTCTTTATCTAAACGAGATTGGGTGTTTTTTGTTTTTTCTCCATTCCTGAATCTATATAATAATAAAATCATAATATGCTAATTAGACTGGATACCTGACCAGTGGAATGACTGGCTGGATGATCTTCTGGACGACCTTCCAAATGACCTTCTGGATGAAGCTGGGGCTGCGAGGGCTGAGGCAGTCAGGTATATGAGGGCTGAACCCCTTGCACGAATTTCGTGCATCAGGCCTCTAATGTAATAATGAGCCTTTAGACTTAAAACTCTATTTGTTTAATATGATAAAATTCAGAAACCAATAAAACCGTTAATTTGAAGGCCAATGCTTCACACTTCCGTTAGGTCAAACACCTTCTGACTGGACACACTGGTGTATTCTGTAAATGATTCAACGGAGTGACCAGAAACCCCAAATTAAAGCCATATGGAAACCTACTGTGCCTATTAAATTGTGTGTAGCAGTGTTAACAGCATCTTGATTTGTGGCTGCAAGTAATAAATGAATTATATTAATTTTGTAGCTGCAAGCTAATTTCGCCAGAATTACTTTTTAATAACCAAGCATCATGTTCACTGGTAAGATTTAAATACATTTAGGAACAAATTTGTAGACTTTTAAGTAATGCTAGATTATCATTTTGAAAGCTTAAGAGTACATTTACTATTTCCCCTAATACCACATTTTTGAGAGAAGCCAATTTTGCTCAAACTGGATGACTTCATGGATGAACAATGGCGGTGCTGCTTGCTACCCAGTAACAGTCACCATCCTAGTTCAGCCAGGTGGGGGCTGCATTGTCCCAAGGAGATTTTCCCTATTTTACAAGTGATTTGTCTTTATCATATAACTGATCATTTTCTCTCCCCTGCTGGATGGAAACTCATTATGGTTCCATGTCAGCGCAAAACTTTGAAAATTATGGTTGATTGTTTTAAGTGCGACTGTTTAGTTTGGGGGTGGAGAGTGCGGGTTCTAGAGGCAAACTCCCACTTGGACTGGATTTTCATCCCACTACTTATCAACTGTGTGACCCTGGGCTAGATTTTGTGCCTCAGTTTCCTGAGGGAGCTGATTAAATAGTCTGTACTCCAAAGGTTTTGAGGGGATTAAATGAGAAAGAGCACGTGAAGTGCTTAGATGAGACCTGTCTGGAGGAAACCATATTAAATAAGGGCTACTCTGATTCTCTGGGGGGGAGAATGAGGCTCCTGGGGAAACTGTGAGCTGGTCAGGCCAACCTGGGTTGAATCCCACATCCACCCTTTATTGCTCTTGAACAAGGACTGTGTGTGGACAAGTTGCCTCACTGCTCTGAATCTCTGTCTTTGTCTGTGAAATGGAATTCTCACACTAAACCCATCTCCCTGTCCCCTCGTGTTGTGTCTTACACACAAACATACAAAAGTCCTTCAAAACTAATTTTACTTCACCTGTATTTTGAGAAGAATGGGATAGTTAGCAAGAGGAATTTCAGAGTGGGCATATTTCAAAATTATACCAGGAAGAATGTAAACATGGTTGGGGGTCAATACTTACCAAGGGCAAATCCGAGGGTCTTCTACATGTAAAGTCAACTTTTTGACAAGAGTCAAAAGTGGGAAAGAAGAACATACCCGTGATGTTACCTGCCAGTGCTGCTTCACTCGCTTGACTTGTAACTTCACGTTCTTTCTTCTTACACAAGTACTACTGGGAACCTGGAAATCCTCCTCTTTCTTGCTTGAGTCCATTGTCTCTATCCAACTATCTTGCTGAGAGCTGAAAGGTTGTAAGATATGGCTTTCATTAGTCTTTCTCTGTCACCCCCAAGATGGTGTTCACTGTTTAGAGATGTGAAATACATCTGGAGTGGTATACCAGGAATGTATGTGGACCAGGTCATGAAGGGGCCAAGGATTGAGGAGGGGGAGGTGAAATGGCATTCCAAGGTAATCTTGGGTGATTCTGATGTCCGGCAAACCTTGGAGATCCTGACTTACAAATCCAGGACTTGATTGGATATTGGCAGTTCTGATGGGTCCGGGGAGCTCTTTTTTGGTTCTTACTTTATACTCCATATAAGGTCTCTGAACTTACTGAGTTCCTCCTCCACTTATTAATGTCAAGAGGATTCTGTTGTTGTGTTTTGTTTTGTTTTGTTTTGTTTTGTTTTGTTTCTACCATCTTCCCCTCAGAGTTCTCATTGCAATACTGCTTTTTTCAAAGAGAGAAATAAGGCATGGTTGCTATGCTGTAAAAGTCATTCCTGGAACTGGGCAGGTGAGCATGCAGGGAAATCTCCTTTTGTGTGAAGGGGTCAGACATCAGATATAAGCAGCACAGTTCAGAAGCTTGGGTGCAGATGTCTAAAGAGCCTGGGCTCTTCTGGAATTTTCAGACTTGTATTCCGCTTCAGTTATCTTCCAGATCAGTAGCTTTCCAACTATTTTGACATTTGACATTATAAAATGTATCTTTGTGTGTGTGTGTGTGTGTGTGTGTGTGTGTGAAGTAAAGTTTTAGATGAACAAGTACTTACTTTAACTGTGTGAAGGACTCTACATATTTTAAAATTACAGTTTATATTCAATATTATTTTGTATTAGTTTTAGATGTACAACAATGTGATTAGACAATCATATACTTTACAAAGTATTCCCGCCTGACACCGTACATAGTTATTGTAATAATATTGGCTATATTCCTTATGCTGTACCTTACATCCCTGAAAGACTCTACTTTTTATTTTATTGAAAATATATTGATTAAGTTCAATAGACTGAGTTTATATCACAACTAGAGGCCCAGTGCACAAAATTCATGCATGGGGGTGAGATCCCTCAGCTTGGCCTGGGCCCTCTAGCAATCCGGGAGCCCTCAGGGGAGGTCCGGCTGCCATGGAGGCGGGAGAGGGTCTGACCACCGCTGCTGCACTCACCAGTTGTGATCCTGGCTTCTGGCTGAGCAGGGGGAGCACACTAACCACCAGAGGGCAGCTCTTGCATTGTGTGTTGCCCTCCTGGTGGTCAGTGTGCATCATGGCGAGTGGTTGAATGGCCTTAGCATATCATTAGCATATTATGCTTTGATTGGTAGAACAGCCGACCAGACAACTGGACACTTAGCATATTAGGCTTTTATTATATAGGATATGCTACCTGGATCTAACCTGCATTTTGAAGAATATTGTTGTTCATATTGTTCAGATTTAGCAGAGGTTAATGTGGTCCTACCACATTAATAATAGAAACAATAGCTGATTTCATCAGCTATGTGCTTGCTTTGGATTAGGAAGTGGGCCAAATACTTTTCATAAATGACTGTGTTTTACCTTCACAGCCTATGCCATATGTGATATTATTCTCACTAAAGGTGACAATCGAACCTTCTGGTGGTTGCTCAGTGTCAGTTGTTGGGTGTGAAAGGCCCAAACCTCTTTGCCTCTTAATTGAGGTTATTCTCTAATACAACCAGAGCTTGTATCCTTAACTGCGGTAAATGCATCAGTGGCTTAATGAGAGACAAAAAGAAGATCACACAGAGACCCTGCTCACATGAAGTGTGCAGTCTAGTTGTATACCCAAGGTAAATAAGCAATGCATGGCCTAAACTCCATTTCGAATGCAACATAATATTTAGGCAGTGAGAATGTGGCTGATCAAAACAACATAGCTGTGGTTTCAGAGCAGCATGAAACTAGAGGAGTCTGGGGGGCTTCTTCTAGGAGGCGGCCTTGAAACACGTGAATTTGAGAAGATGGGGAACAGAAATGTGGATATCTTAAACAGACGAACAGTGCAAGACACAAAGGCAAACAATGGGAAATAAACAGGCTCAACCTCAGAGACATCTCAGGAGCTGGGCAGGGTGGGTGTCTTGGCTCCTGGCCCTCCCCACTTATCTTTACCAGGAGCAGTAACACGTGTACACTAACTTCTAACATATTATTTGAACAAAGTGTACTGTTACTTTAAAAAAAAAAAGTAGGTGAAAACTACTGATATAATGAAATAGGATATCAGATTTCAAAAGGGGACCAGAGACCCCATGCATCAGGCCTTGGGAGCCAACAAAGGAGGAAGGCCTGAGGACTGGCTTTGTCTAGCTGTGCCCCTTAGCACTGTGCCCATGGACAAGTGTGATTTTGCTGATCCTGTTTCCAGTAAAATAAGGGTCACAAGGTTTGTTACCTCATGATAAAGTTCCTGGGACTGAATGGGTGAGTATGTGAGAAATGTTATGTAAATTTAAGTGTGCTGTATGTTAGCAGTTGTTTTTAGTTCTCCTTGGGAAGATGTAGCTGAGTGAAAAAATTTAAAGAACCACAAAAGGGTGTTATTCCAAGGGACTGGTGTATGGAAGCAGGTTGGGAAGATTAAATTGGCATTGGGAAGTGGGCTGGAAGGAAGGGGGATGTCGGGTCAGGAGCAGTGAGCTTGGAGGCTGGGTGATTCCCATGCCAGGGGTCATCAGTGGGGTCTGAAGGTGGGTGAGGCCCGGGGGATCAGTCCCACACACAGCCTAGTACCCCAGATTCCATCAGAACACGCATGGAATTTATGCATCCAAATATGGAAGATATTTCATAATCTCTGGGGCCTGTGCCTGGAAACCCCATTCTTTTGCTTGAGTTCCTTGGGAACGAAGCTCTGAGCTGATACGCTTCGTCTGAACAGTTGTCTTTTCCCCAGATGTTCTTCTCTTCCTGGCTCCCCCCTGCTGCCAGGAGGAGCGGGGAGAATGATCCCCTGCGGCAATGGCTGGTTCCAACATGGAGCTGTGACCCTGGGATGTCTAGGCGGATTTCAAAGGCTGTCTGGACCGAAAAAGCAGCGAGCAGGAGCAATGCAATGCAATGCTGTTCTGGGTCCCGGGCACCAGGTCACCTTGCAGCAAGGGGTGGGGGTGGGAGAGAGACCCAATCTACTCTGCCAGTGACTGAACAGAACTGCTTTTAACAGTTATTTTAAGCCGTATCCTCCCAGTTGCAGATGCTTCCTTACTTTCTTGTCCTTTGCTCAGACGGGGTGAGCAGCGAGTGGCCTTAGGCCGGGCCATCCTGGCCGCAGTCCCAGCCAGACAGGGCAGGTTTATGACATCTGCAAGAAAGCACCGCAATCCCTCCAGTGTGGAGACGGGGGACAGAGGGCTCTCTGCCTCAGGCACACTTGTCCTCATGCCTAGAAGGCTCGCTTCCTCCTCCTTCCTCAGCCTCTTTGCCCTCCTGGGATCTGACTGACAGGCTCTCACACACCCGTGGGGGGCGCCAGCCAGCAGCTGCTGGTGCCTTTGGCCCTCAGAGCAGAGCGGGGCTGCCGAGCGCCCAGGGCCAGGCTCTGAAGGGGGGGCTGCTGGGAGGCTGACCCTCACCCCCGCAGAATGGGGCACGGACCTGCCTCCCAGCCTTGGCTCAAGATGTGCCACAAGCCCTGGGAACAGCAGGGAGCAGGGCGGGGACAGCTCTTGGTGGAAACTGCCGCTGCCTCCGTGTCCCCCAAAGCAAGCGGCAGCCGGGAGAAGGGGTGACCCCCGCCCCGCCTCTGGTCCTGGCCCCCGGAGGTCTGCTCTGCCCTGTTCAGAGTGGGGTCTCTAGACCCGCTGGCTTCCCAGATGGCACAGCGCCTTCCTTGCCTGGGACCCCAGGCTCCAAGGCGCCCACTGCCGACGGGACGCGGGCAGTGCAGGGGCAGCCTGTGACCCTGCAGCCTCCCTCCCCTCCCCAGCCACCTGCCAGGCGCGCCCTCTGCCCTGCGCTCCCTGAAGCGGGGACCCCGGGGTGTATGGTGGGCAGCGGTGCTGGGCTGGGCTGTGCAGGAGGACCCCCTGCCCAGACCGTCCGGGCAGGCTCCCTCCCTCCCTCCCTCCCGCCCCCGCTGGACCCAGTTCCCGGGTGAGCTGCCCTGGCCCCGCTGTCCTGCCGCAGCTGCGCCTCCTCCGCCCCCTGGGAGGCAAACCCACACCTGGGCATCTGAGGGAGGGCACTGCCACCTTGGTCCTTATTCTAGGGGAGGAGCGGCTCTGCCTCAGGGGGCGAGCTCGCCAGGCACCCTTCGAGTGGGTGTTCGGTGGGTGGCCTTTGGCCAGGAAACTTGTAATCACAGAGCATTTAGCTTCTAATCGGCCAGACTTATTGAAAGGGCACCGCGTCCCACCTTCCCCCGGTTCCCATCCACTCTGGTGTTTGCTGGAACCCTGCCACCGGGTTCCGGCTGGAGCTGAAGGTTACCAGGATTTATCATTGTTTCCCCAGGATGTTTAAGGCTCGCGGGCTCCTCTTCTTTCATTTAAGATACTTAGGAAAAAATTATTTGGGAGTGCTCTGGCCATTTTGCTTAAGAAATTTGTTTTATCTCGCGCACATTTTGAAACCCAGAGATATTTCTGAAGTAGGAAGGAGGGGGTTTTGGAGACAGAAAGTAGCTGTGTACCAGGAAATCATAAGTATCATGAAGAAATATCACCTCTAATCGATGATTTCTCTGAGTGTAAATATCTGTGTTTAATTGCTTTAAAAATGTGGTGTGGAAAACACAATTATACATTGTGATAAGCTGTACAGGTAATTTCTAAACAACACAGGTGCTGAAAATGTTGTCTTTGTGATTGAAATAATTGTTCCCAAATGATGACACCACCTACCCAAATATCCTGTTGCCCCATCTGCAAATACCTGAAGAAGAATAGTTACCAAGCAGATGCATTTAGATTTGTCCCTAATAAAGAGAAACCTGCATAGCTTTTTCATATCGTGGCCCAGCCTCAAATGTCCCTTCCAGTATCATTGTCAGCTGGTGTTAGTCTCGGAATTTTAAATTTCCAGTTTTCCAGAGATACATAATATATAATTCCCAATCATTATAAACACATCATTTTATTCATCTTATTTTAATCACATGCATTTTTATAATTACCATACAACTGAAATAGACATTGAGTTATGCTGTGTGCATATCTTTATTCCACAGTATATCCTTAGACACCCTTTTTTCCCCCCCCCAAACAAATGAAGTGAATTTAAAAGAAAAGAAAACAAGGGGGAAAAAAGAATCTTTCCAGTAGGAACAGAATCACAGCGCTTTACAGACCAAAAGGAAAGGAAAAGAAGCTCTCATACGAAAAGAGGTTTATTCTGACATAGAAAACTCTCACAATAGTTGACACACACTTCAGGAACTAGTAAAACACCTTTAGCTAGAGCCGTGCCAATTACTCAGCCCACAAGCATCTGCTTTGTCTTAATTAGACGGGGGAGGTGAATGGCCACTGTTTATTTTCATTTTCCTCATTAATTATGAAAAACTGCATTTAATTCATCTTGCATGGTAAGAGATTGGCTGCGCAGATGTAAGTCGTAAGGGAAGTGGCTGTCGGTGGGCAACCTGAACATGGCACCCTGCCCGAGGGGACCCCTGGGTGGCACTGCACAGTAATGCATGCCGTAATTGTAATTTTTGCCATAGTCCAAGGTTTCTTCTTGCTTCAGGGAAAAGATCCCATTATAGTTAATTGGGGGAGGACTTAGGGGACCTTCAAACTGAGGGCTGGCACACTCAGGGGAGGTGCTTTCATAGAAGGATTCGTACGCACTGCAATAATTATAGGGTTTCATGGACTTGGAATTATCCAGAGCCCCGTGTCCTGGGGGTGTGGCGAGCTCGGGGCTGTGGTAGGGCGGGTAGAAGGTGGAGTAGGGTGACCTTGTGTGGTGCGCGGCCTCCCCGCCCTGCCCCATCAGGAAGCTCCGGGCGTTGAGCTGCAGGCAGCCTGCCACCAAGTTTGTCGTTGGCTGGGAGAGACCTTTGCACAAGTTTTGGACGAACGTGAGCAGATCGGGTCTCTTGCCGATTCGCAGGATTTCCGAAAGGGCCCAGATGTAGTTTTTGGCCAGGCGTAAAGTTTCTATCTTGGACAGTTTCTGGGTTTTCGAATAGCAGGGGACCACTTTCCTCAGATTGTCCAGGGCGTCGTTGAGGCCGTGCATCCTGTTCCGCTCCCGCGCGTTCGCTTCCTGTCTCCTGAACTTGACCCTCTCCAGGCGCAGCTTGGTCGTCTTTTTTTTCCGAAGACCCCTCCTCCTGGGCAACCCGTTTTCATCCTCCTCTTCCCTGTCTTCCTCCTCGTCCTCCTTCTCACTCTCTTCTCCTGGGGCTCTTTTGATGCTCTTCCCTCGAAGGACGATCTGTTTGGCAAAGCTTTCGGGCTTCTTAATTTGCTTCTGGTCCTCGCATTCTCTGGAAAACTTTCTGCACATCTGGGACTCTGGCATCATAACAGACTCATCGAACGGGAGTGTTAGCATGGCTCTCTGATCTTAACGTGCCTGAAAAAATGCCAGCACAATATTGAAAGGGTTTGCATTTTTAACCTTAAGCATACTGAATGAGTTCATCATAAAAATGCAAAAGCATATGAAAAAGACTGGCTTGGGGACTAATTTTTTTTCTTTTACATGAAATATAATTTTCTAGTTGGGGCAGACTGATCATTATAACAAACATTAGGACATGCAGTAGGATGAACTTACACAAGCAAATTAGCAAGAGAAAATAAAACACGAGGCATGTGTAGTAATACCACCCCCCCATTTCCATCTCCTTTTGAATTTTTACTGGTTTTTAAATACACGAAAAAGACCGTGGAATTCAAGCAAATGCAAAACATGATATAGCCATGCAGAATTTCATTAGTTCCAGTCCCCCCCTGTCCCCGAGTAGAAAGTGAGAGGAGACACCGGTTTTTAAAATAAAAAGTGTCATTTTTCCATTTGCTGATGAATTTGTGGGTTTTAAAAAAAATAAAAGCCTTAACTTTATTTCCTGTGTTGTGTGACTGTGGGTTTAGCTAAGTGGCCATTGCAATATACACATTTAAGAAAAAAATTAACCAGAGCCCATTTTAAAACTGATTTCTCTCTGATCAGCAAAGAAAAATGCACTATTTCCCAGCCTTCTCACAAAAAAAAAGGGGGTGGGGGAGGAAGGGGGTAATTTGCAATAAACTCCTTAAATAAATTAAACAAATAAAAATCACTGGCATTCTTTTAAATCAAAGGAAACGTTGAGACTGCTTTTACATTTACATTTTTTTTCTACACATAATGGTCTGTTTACTGCTGTTCAAATTATCCTGGACACAAAACACTCGCGTAGTGTTTTTGTTCGGCAAGCCACGGAAGTCTCCCTCCAGCTAATCTCTGACAGGAGCGGTCCAAGGATTCTGACTGCAATTGTGCACGTGTGTTCAGAATCCTGAATGAAAGGGGAAAATAATCTGTCTCAAATGCAATTTTGGCTTTCGTTTGGGGAAACAGCAAGTATTTTCATCTAAAGTCTGCAGACAAATAAGCATGTTAAATAAAACAGACACTTTTCAATTTAACAATCTACACACACACACACACACACACACACACACACACACACAAACTCTTAGTAATGTCCTGTCCACATACTTGCAGTGTTACATAGTAGCAGTGAAAGTATGTGATAATCACATCGTAAGAATGAAATATGATAAGTTATAGATGGCAAAGAGCATATAAATACCATAAGACAGTGACACTGTATCTTTAAATACTTGCATGCAAAGCCAGCATCAATGGAAGTATATCTTTATTTATATTACCTTAGGTTTTAATTTCATTCAATAATCAGTTTTCATTTTGGATCTTCCAAATCTTTTCAGGCTGAGTGTCGTCGCATCGTCGCCTGGAGTCTCTAGATCTGTGTGTGTATCTGCACTATCTCATTGATCTCTAAAAAGTGACATTGATGCCAACTGCCAGAGCTGGTACCCATGCCATCTGCTAGTGACGTCACAGGGCAGAGAGAACCATGTGATCCTCTCTCTTGGGACCTTCATTCTGCACTGATCATCTGGCATCCCTGTAAGTGGGTACCAGCATTCATGCATCAACACAGAAGGTTAGACTGATAGGGAAAAAATCCGCACCAGCCTTCCACCGACAGTAGGCTGCTCCGGCTCCACGGGCAGTCTGCAGGAAGGGCTGTGCTAGCGCTCAGCCTTGCCCTGCCAACGGTGAAACTGTTTAGGCAGTCGTTAATATTCCATTCATTTCCAAGGTGGGCTTTTGTGTGAGCGAGGGGGCTCTTTTGTCATTGCCGTGGACGCTCTGTGAAGATCACCATCCCATTTGTGCACCTGGGTACCCAGGGAAAGCGCGCCGTGAGACGGAGAGCTGAAACCAGAAAACGGTCTTGAGATACTTAACCAAACTCAGATTTGTGTGAGCAAACAGGGATCGGCGGAGGTCTCCTTATTTCCTTGTTTTGTTTCCCGGCGTGTAACTTACCGGTGCGTGTGTGTGTGTGTGTGTGTGTGTGTGTGTGTGTGTTCTCTCACTACCTTGTGAGACTTCTGTGCTTCTCGGGAATTTGAAATAAAAGAACAGCCTCCATCTGGGGTCTGGGAGCGGATCCTCAGAGGCTCCCCTGTCTGCGTTGGCAGGTACCTTTGCACAACTTCTCCTGGAGAGATTCTTTATGCCGTGTCTAATTCCGAGCCCGCCGAGAACGATTTCCCACTCAACACCTTGTGTCCTCTCCCCAAAGTCACAGCCTCACTCTCTATTGGCCCCCGTCTCTCCCCGGCACCAGCTCGCTTGTTCCTTCTCATTTCATTTCAGGCACAATAAACATAAAAACCGTCCCTTAGGTTTGTGTCTGTCTCTCCCCGGCATTCTGCGGAGTATTTTAATCAAAGATTAGCTTTCTTGTTTGTTTGTTTGTTTGCTTTGAGCTTCCAGATTTTTTCCTTTCTCCTAAAAATCTTCTCCCATTATTCTCCCTCTAGACCAACATCTACTTAAATATCTTGTCATTCTTACAGTGTCCAGTCGTTGTTCCCTGCCAGATTTATTCCATATTTATCTGTTATTCTCCATGTTCTCCCCACCCCCCCACCCCCTTTGGGTTTTCTTTTTAACAAAAGCAGGCAGCACAGTTCGGCGGGATGACAAAGCTTTATGAAGAAAACAAACTCCACCTTTCTCCCTGTCCCTTTATTCCTCTGCTGCATCCCCCGTCCACCCCACCCACCGGGAAAGGACATTTTATTTCAGGATTGCCTGTCAGGAAAGGGAAAAGGGCGCTTTAAAAAAATAAAAATAAAAGTTTGAACATAGACCCACAGCACCTTTGTTGTTTGACAACAGAGTAAGCTCTTCCTCCAAAGGGAGACGGTGTGCTTTTGGAATTAAAGTAATCCCTGGCAGAGTTGTAACAGTGGGATCTGTGTTAGCACTCCCCTTGTAAGTCCCAGGTTTTGAAAGGTTTAGAATCCTGTCGCTTTAATGCAACTCTGGCTCCAGATTGGCATCGGGGACCTGGAATGAAATTCAGTTTTGCTCTGTCATACCCCAGTCTCTTTCGGCCCTCTCACCGTTCCTCGCCTTTGCCCTGACAGTTCGAGAAAAGACGGAGAAGTTGAGGAAAAGGAGACTCCTACTAGGTAAAGGAGGCAATTTTATCCCCTCCATGACCTAGGGGAAAAATGCACCTTGAAAATAAAAGGAAGGCCATATATTCAAAACTTGAAATAGGTAGGTTAACCTCGTTCATGGTTTTTAAATATCGGACATCCCTAGGCATTTCAAAATGTATTGCTTGGGGGAACATGACTGGGAGTGGGCTCACTGAGTGTATTTCCTAGAGCTTTTGACTTACAAGCCACACGCACTTTTAATGTCAGCATGGGGAATTTCTATAGGAAGACCCAGGGCAGGATTACATGTATGTTCTCTCATGTGGTTTAATGTTGTAAATGCAAAGCAACATGAGTATCAGAGTCACGCGCCACAAAGCAGACAGCCCTGTCATGAATGTTGCATGTGGCACCGTATTCTAAACTTGCAAACTCTCCAGAAGCCGCGCAGTATGACAGCCATCAGGAACAAGACAATCAAAATCCAAGGGATGGGGAACATGACATGTCAGTGGAAAATGATCACCAGCATATCTCGGCGCAAGCAGAGATTTTGTATCTCATCTTTGCAATGCGCAGACAAATGAGAAGCAGTTTTTGATGAAAACATTTTAGGGCTGTTCTAGTTCTGCCTTTGAACATGAAATAGAATCCTTTGGTGCTGGTGGTGATGTGCCGGGCGGGGTGGGGAGGTTGGGGGGAGAGGCAGACTGTGTGTGGAGGCTCTCTATGCATTAATCTATTGTTCGAATATCTTAGAATTGTTTTTTTTCCTCCCCAAAAGGAGGAAAACAAAAAGTTGTTATGTCAAGATTTAACAAGGATTCGGTGTGTTTGTACAATAATCTTTCAAAAGGAATTTTGTTATGCATTTTCCATGATAGTTCCAGATATGCAAATGCCTGTGCTGTTAATATGCATTCATAACATACACCACACTGCTGTTCCAGTCTCTGCTAAGAAAGCATGTGAACACCAGTGCTCCAAACAGAGACACACTCTGAATTACAGACAAGTGCTCAGAGCATGGGGAGTGCATTACCATCATTTCCTATGTTTTCTCATTTACGGTAGCCACTGCTCACCAAAGTTTACATCTAAAACTCAATTCGGTCTTAATTTAACAGATATGATCTTTGCTTCTGGGGCCATGATATTTGATAGTAGATTTTTAAAAAAGGAAGTGCCCAATGTCTGCCAGTTTTATAAATTAAATATTCATATTTATAAAACTGACCCACCGAGAATTTGGATATAATTGGACTCAGTTGTGAGGCAACTGCAGCCAAAAGTCCAAATGAAGATGAAAACGCTATTATTTTTAGGTCATCCGGCTAGTACTTGTGTCTTGGAAAACGGAAGTTCTATCCATTCCCTTTTCCACGGTCCCCTCCTAATGGAAGAGATCAGCTTGAGACATGACGGCATAATTTTTAGCTCTCTGAGGGTAGAAGGTGAGTCAACAGAATATAGAACTGGGCAGGATCAGGCCCCCAAACCTCAAGTCCCGAGGTTTCTCTGAGAAGTAGGGTACGCCCTGAGATAGATTTTGAACAACTTTTCTGTTGCCCACCTCCCTTTTAAGCTCCTAGACAAATGTGTCAGGGCAGCAGGAAGCTGTGTGCCAGCCCAACGTGAATCCCCAGAGTTTTAACTCTGTCATCTCCATTGGCTTGAAAGAGTCTTACAGCTGTGGCAAGCCTTCCACTCTGGAAAACATCCCATGGGATTTGAATACAGGTATAGAAATGGCAAGGCAAAACACAAAGCAACCTTATTCCCCTTGAAACCTTAGAAGGCGTACCCTGTACTCTTCACATAGATGTCTACGTATTTTGCGTGTACAGACATGCTTATCTACCTATACCTCTGTTTACACACAAGGGTTATTTAGACTAAGCAGACAGTCTGGAAGTAATTTGAGGGCAACACTGGGCTTACTCTTCTACATTTGCTTCAAGGGTAAAGATTAGGCTGAATTGTACTAGCACGATGCAGTAAATCATATTGTTGTTTATACAGCTCACAAAACACTGCCACATCCCATCTTCTATCTTAGCTTTTACACAAAATAGCACCGCAGCCCTTCCCAGAACTAACTTTTATTATTTCACCTCACGGAGCACAGTCTTTATTTTATTCACCAAACTGAATTTATCAAATGCTTTTTAAAGTGTGTTATTAAATAGTCATTTAAACTGGCCAGTAAAAGCTTGAGAAAACCAGTATTATTGGACCAACTTACTATAATTTCAGCCAGAGGTAAAGATAGGTGCTTTAAGCCCTAGCCAGTTTGGTTCAGCAGATACAGCGTTGTCCTGTTGACTGAAGGGTCCCGAGTTCCATTCTGGTCAAGGGCACATGCCAGGCTGTGGGCTCCATCCCCATTAGGGGGTGTGCAGGAAGCAGCCAATCAATGATTCTCTTTCCTCATTGATTTTTCTATCTCTCCCTCTCCCTTCCTCTCTGAAATAAATAAAAATATATATTTAAAAAAAAGAAATAGTGCTTTATTAATGTTTGTTATCTTCCTGTAAACAAATGTAGTTTCCTTTTGTCTTTTACAAATGTTAAGACTTATTTATTGTCTCTAATTACTACTCTTTATGATACTGAATTAGAAATTATTGTACTATTTGAATCATATGCCTTGTAAACATTTTTATTGAATTTGCTTGGGTGACATTGGCTAATAAACTTAGATAGGTTTCATTTGTACCATTCCATAATACATCATCTGTATATGGCCTTGTGTGTTCACTGCCCCAAGTCAAGTCTCCTTCCAACACCACTTATCCCCCCTTCATCCTCCTCTACCTCCCCCTATTCCCTTTCCCTCTTATAATCATCATACCATTGTCTGTGTCTGTGAGTTGGTTTGTTTGTGGTTTTTTTTTTTTAATCCCTTCACCTTTTCACCAGCCCCACAATCCGCCCCCTCTGACAACTATCAATCTGTTCTCTTTATCTCTGAGTCTGCTTCTGTTTTGTTCAGTAGTTTATTTTGTTCATTAGATTCCATGTGTAAGTGAAATCATATGGTACTTGTCTCTTTCTCTGACAGACTTATTTCACTTAGCATGATACTCCCTGGGTCCATCCATGCTGTCACAACAGATAAGACTTCCTCCTTTTTATGGCCAAGTAGCATTCCACTATGTAAATGTACCACCGCTCTTTTATCCACTCCTCTACCGCTGGGTACCTACCTGGGCTGCTTCCAAATCTTGGCTATTGTAAATAACGCTGCAGTGAACATAGGGGTACAAATATTCCTTTGAATTCGTGTTTCAGGTTTCTTCAGATATATTCGCAGAAGTGGAATCGGAGGGTCATGAGGCAGTTCCATTATTAATTTTTTGAGGTACCACCATACTGCTTTCCACGGGGGCTGCATAAATCTGCATTACCCCCAACAGTGCAAAAGGGTCCCCTTTTCGCCACGTTCTCGTCAACATTTGCTGTTTGTTGATTTATTGATGAGAGCATCCAGACAGGTATGAGGAGATCTCTCATTGTGGTTTTAATTTGTGTCTGTCTGTTGATTTATAATATAACATTGAGCATCTTTTCGTATGTCTGCTGGTCTTCTGTATGTCCTCTTTGGAGAAGTGTTTATTGAGGTCCTGTTTTAATTGGATCGTTTGGGTTTTCTTTGGTGTTGAGTTAGTTGTATATGTGTTTTGTAAATCTTGGATATTATCCCCTTGTCAGATGTGTCATTGGTGAATATACTCTTCCATGCAGTGTTTTGTTTTGTTTTTCTGTTTTGGGATAGTTTCCTTTGCTGTGCAAAACCTTTTTAGTTTGATGTAATCCCATTTGTCTTTTTTTCCTTTTGTTCCCTTGCCCAAGGAGATATGTCAGAAAACATATTGCTATGAGAAATGTCTCAGATTTTTACTACCTATGTTTTCTTCTAGGATTTTTGTGGTTTCTAGTCTAACATGTAAGTCTTTAACCCATTTTGAGCTTATTCTTGTGTATTGGTGTAAGAAGGTGTTCTAGTTTCATTTTTGCACCTAACATCATTTATTAAATAGATTATCTTTACCCCATTATATATTCTTGCCTTTGTTGTCAAAAATTAATTGACCATAAAGGCGTGGGTTTATTTCTGGCTCTCTATTCTGTCCCATTAATCTATATGTCTGTTTTTTATGCTAGTACCATGCTATTTTGATTAATATGACATTGTAGTGTAGTTTGCTATCAGGTAGTATGATTCCTCACACTTTGTTCTTCTTTCTCAAGATTTGGTTTTTGTTTTTTTTTTATGGTTCCATATACATTTTTAGAATATTTGTCCTAGTTCTGGGAAATACAACATTGATATCTTGATTGGAATTGCATGGAATCTATAGATTGCTTCGGGTAGTATGGAAATTTTAATTGTGTTAATTCTTCTTATGCACAAACATGGTCTATGCTTCCACTTATTTGTATATTCTTCTATTTTTTTTTTTTCAGTGTCTTATCATTTTCTGAATACAGATCTTTTACCTCCTTGGTTAAATTTATTCAAGGTATTTTTAAATACAATTGTAAATGGGATTGTTTTCTTAATTTCCCTTTCTGATAGATTATTATTGGTGTACTAGAGGCATAGTTCAAGAAATTTGTGCACAGGTGTGGCTCCTGGCCAGTGATTGAAGCACATGAGTTGTGGAGGTGCAGATCCCAGCTGAACTCTGGGCCCTGGGTGATACCTGGGCCTAGGGACCCCCGCACACCCTTCTCTGCCTGAGTCACACACCCAAATCCCCACATGGAGATGTGATGAGCGTAGCCAAACACTGTGGGCCCAGGCACAATGTGGGCCTCTGGGCCACCTAGGGGCACTGCATGGAAGCCGGACGGGCAGCGTGCTCAGACTGGCTCCTATGCTAACTCATGGGGAGCCCAACAGGCCCCTGTGGCCTTGGTAGCTACAGCCCGGCTCACCTGAAAGGGGCCACATGGGTGTGGGGTGGGCTCCTCATGGGTGCCCAGCACCCGAGCGTGGGGGGCTTCCCCAGCACACGAGCCCTGGTGTCCCAGGGGAGTATAAAAGGGGGAGTCAGAGTGAGCTCAGCAGACAACCTGCATTCTCACTGCACCTCCGACCCCATCACCCCATCCCTAGGTAGCCGGTGAGAGGTCACAGCACATCACCGATGCCTGCCATGTTCCACACTTTTCCTGGTGGTCAGCGCACATCATAACAAGTGATTGAACTCCCGGTCTCCCAGTCTAACTCCCAAATGAGTGCCTGAGAGCACAATTTGCATATTATGCTTTTATTATATAGGATAAAATGCAAGACTGTATGTTTGGATATTTTGGATATTTTGATTTTTGGATATTTTGTATCCTGCTATTTTACTAAATTTGTTTATCAGTTCTAGTAGTTTTTTTGGTGAAATGTTTAAGGTTCTCATTATACAATATCCATGTCATCTGCAAATAATGACCAGTTTTACTCCTCCCACACCCCCCAAATTTGGATGCCTTTTATTTCTTCTTTCTGTCTGATTGCTATGGCTGGGACTGGAAGTACTATGTTGGATAAGAGTGGTAAAAGCTGACATTACTGTGTTGTTCCTGGTCTTAAGAGAATTGGTTATAGGTTTCACTCACTGAGTCTGATGTAAGCTGTGGGTTTGTCATATATAACATTTGTTATATTAAAGAATATTTCCTATATCCCACTTTGCTAAAAGTTTTTATCATAAATGAATGCTGGGTTTTGTCAAATGCTTTTTCTACATCTATTGATATGATGATGTGATTTTATCCTTCATTTTGTTTTTGTGGTGCATCTCATTTATTGACTTGCAAATATTGTACCAACCTTGCATCCCCAGAATAAATCCCTCTTGATCATGGTGTATGGTCTCTTTAATGTATTGTTGGATCCAGTGTGCTAATATTTTGTTGATGATTTTAGCATCTATGTTCATCAGGGATATTGGCTTGTAATTTTTTCCTTTGTAGGTATTTATCTAGTTTTGGAATTAGGATAATGGCCTTGTAAAAGAACTCGAGAGTTTTACCTCCACTTGATTTTTTTTGGAATAGTTTGTGGAGGATAAATGTTAGTTTTTTGAATGTTTGGTAAAATTCACCTGTGAAGCCATCCAAGCAAGGACTTTGTTGGGAGGTTGTTGTTTTTTTTTGTTGTTGTTGTTTTTAATTATTATTACTGCTTCAATTTCATTAGTTGCAATCTGTCTATTCAGATTTTCTGATTCAGTTTTGGAAGACTGTATGTTTCTAGGAATTTATCCATTTTGTCCAGATTGTCAAATTTCTTGGCATATAGTTGTTTGTAGTATTTTCTTACAATCTTTTGTATTTTTTTTATGTCAGTTGTTACTTCTCCCCTTTTGTTTCTGATTTTATTTTTTAGGGAGGTCCTCTCTCTCTTTTTCTTGACGAGTTTGGTTAAAGGTTAATCTTATTTTTTCAAAAAACCAGCTCTTGGATTAATTGATCTTTTGTGTTTTTTTATTTTATTTTAAAATACCTTATTTCATTTATTTCTGCTCTGATCTTTATTATTTCCTTTCTTCTACTCACTTGGGCTTTGTTTGTTTGTTTTAGTTCTTTTAAGTGTAAAGTTAGATTGTTTATTTGAGATTTTTCTTATTTCTTCAGGTAGGCCTATAATACTATGAATTTCCCTCTTAGAACTACTTTCACTGTGTTCCATAAATTTAGGGTTGTTGTGTTTTTATTTGTTTCAGGGTATCTTTTGATTTCTTCCATTATTTCATTGTTATCACATTCATTGTTTAGAAACATGTTATTTAATCTTCATGTCTTTGTGTGTTTTTAATTTTTTGTGTGTGATTGATTTCTAGTTTCATATCACTATGGCCAGAGAAGATACTTGCTATGATTTCAGTCTTCCTAAATTCATTGAGACTTGTTTTGTGTCCTAACATATGTTCTATCATAGAAAATATTCCAAATGCACTTGAAAAGAATGTATATGCTGCTGCTTTGAAGTGAAGTGCTCTAAAGTTATCAATTAAATCCATCTGATCTAGTGTTGTCATTTAATTCCACTGTTTCCTTATTGATTTTCTGTCTGGAAGATCTATCCATTGATGTCAATGAGGGGTAAAAATTCCCTACCATGACTGTATTACTGTTGATCTCTCCCTTTATGTCCATCAAGATATTTGCTTTATACATTTAAGTGCTCCTATGTTGGGTGCATAAATGTTTACAATGTAATGGTTATTTTATTTATTTAATTGTTTGTTTGTTTAGTAATAGTTATTTTTAAACAGAAAACAGAAGCACAGTTTTTCTTTTTATGTCACATTAATTCACTTTGTAAGTTTGAAGTGGGCACTTTATGCAAGAGATGTTTTTACAAAAGTCCTTTGCAAACTGCATTTGTGAAAATCAAGTTTCATGTTAGATGATTGTATGATGACATACAGGCACTCTTAACACCGGGGATTCCTGGATGGATTCCAAGAGATTCTGGAGCTTCCTAAGACTGTGTGTGAGGTTGGCATTGAGGTACAGAAGTGCATTTTTCTAAAGGAAGACTCTGTCAGATTATAGAAAGTTAAGAATCTCTATGAGCATTTTGATGCCTTACTAACCTTGCTTTAAATCCCAGTCCTGCTGTTTAATAGCTGTGTCATTTTTTAAAATTTGTTCATCCATTTATCCATTCGACAAAGATTTTTACTCCCCTTTTTCTCTAACACTCTAGAACCAAACTGTCAGCAAATTCTCCCATAGCCACTTTTGGGCCATTCCACTACTCCTTTGATAATCCAAACCATCACCATCTCTCCCCGGGCTTAACTGGCGCTACCCCCTTACTTTCTGTACAAAGTCTTCAACTCAACAGCCGGGGGCATTTGGTTAAAACATAAATCAGATTGGGCTCCTCTATGCTCAGAACTCTTCAGCAACTTCCCCTTTCTCTTGGAGTCAAAGCCAAACCCTTACGAAGGCCCACAGTTTTCTTCTGGCCTTTCTGATCTCATGGCCTCTTCCTTTCTGCTCCTCTCACTCAGCCCAGCCACACTGGTCCTCAGATGTTCCTTGCACATTCAATCATGCTTCCACCTCAGGATCCTTGCACTTTCTTCCACCTGGATATTCTTCCTGGATATCACCATTGGCCCATTCTCACCTCCTTCAAGTCTCTGCTCAAATGTTTCCTCTCAGGGAGGTCCCCCTTGACCACCTAATTTATTTTGTACCCCTGTACCCATTCTCCCTTCCTCTCCACCTTCCAGTTTTTCTTCCCCCCGCCCCCATAGCACTTACCACCTGTTAACACAAAATTTTGCCTACCTATCCTGTGTATTAATTCACAGCTCTAGTGCTTACATGTGAAAGACAGTAAATACATACTTGTTGAAAGTAGACATTAGTTCCAGGCACTGGGTTCGTAATACAATAGAACAGGGTGGCAGGGCTGTGGGGAAATTTACAACACAGAGAAAGAAAGAGACAATAAACAGGTAAACACAGAAATGTGAAATTTACATATTGTGGCTACAGAGACTCATGGGAAGATCTACTTGATTAAAGCATCTGGGAAGCCCTTTCTGAGTTATCTTTGAGCTGAGACATGAAGGATGAGCTGCAGAGACAAGAGCACATGGGCAATGTCTGATGTTCTTGGCAGACCAGGAGGATCTGAGCACAGTGGGAGTAAGGATGAGGTCATGTGAGATTGTGAAGGTCATGGTGAAATATCGGAATTAATTTCAAAGGAAGTCATTGGAGGGCTTAGGACACTTTGGGATGTCAAAAGATCACTCTGGCTGCTTTCAAGAGAAGAGTCGGAAAGAGGAAGAACATATATCAGAGTGCTTGCACTTCAAGAGTACTTTAATGGCACTTTAAGTTTTAAAACCCAAAGCTAACTTACTCTGACTTATATTTGATCAGAGTTAATATTGACTAATAACTTTGAACACTCTCTTGTGTCAGCTTTTCTGTCCATGGATATACTTCTTATAATAGCAGTATGAGGGAGGTACACACCAGCAGATCAGAATAGTGGTTAAAACATGGTGTCTGGAGTCAGAGCCCCTGGTTCTACCACTTTCTAGCTGTTTGACTCTGAGCAAGGTCCTATGTTTCAGTGTTTCCATTTGTCAAATAGGCACAATTATATTCCTTCCTCATAGGTTGTCAAATGCGAATGGCTAGAGTGATATTTGTGCTTAGTAAGCATTGCATTATTATTTGATGAATTCTTTTAAAATAAAAGAGTGGGAGAGAATGGAGTAAAAGGCATTTATGTGAAATAATTTCTCAATTCTTTGAAAAAGGGCTCGTGTCTATGGCAACATCCTTTGGTCCTCCAAGAATCTGAAGTATAGACGGAGAACACATATTATGATACCAATGAAACCAATTATTCTGAAAATATTGTAGGCTTCTGCTTATAATTCCAGCATCTTAGGGGTCAGGAAACGTGGCAGCATCTTAAGGACAAATAACTTCTGAGTGAAGGTTGAATGGGGCTGTCGAGCTTTCGGGACCTTGAACTCCTTCGCTGTGTTTACTCCATTTCTTTCCCGGAGAAACACTGAAGTCTTTACTCTTGGTCTCAAACCTACTTTTGATTCTCTTAGTGGCTTTGATGGGATAAATATATTGCACACACAGCAGATAGACAGAAAGCATGTTTAGTCCTATGTTTGCATGCTTGCAGACGTCAGCCCATGAGAGGACTTTGAAGATGAAAACGCTATATAGAAAGGCTAACCTGGTGAATGCCACGGATTCAAATGCATAGTGGTGGGACCCAGTCACTCCCCCCAAGGAATTCGCATACTTGTCCTGGTTCTGCCATGGGCAGCTAGATCTTATAACCCCTACATAACATTTTTATTTATTTTATTTTTTTAAATATATTTTATTGTGTGTGTGTTTTTTGTTTGTTTGCTTTTTTGTGTGTGTGTGTGTGTGTGTTTTTACAGAGAGGAAGAGAGAGGGATAGAGTTAGAAACATCAATGAGAGAGAATCATCAATCAGCTGCCTCTTGCACACCCCCCACTGGGGATGTGCCTGCAACCAAGGTACATGCCCTTGACCGGAATTGAACCTGGGACCTTTCAGTTCGCAGGCCAACACTCTACCACTGAGCCAAACTGGTTTCGGCTACATCACATTTTTAAAAAATCATGGTCACACTTAGTGACAATAAAATAAGCAGATAACTAATTCTATGCAAAATGAAAAAGCCCAACTCATTATTTGTCTCGTTGTAGTTTACACTTCTGGTTGGTTTGCTCTGTTTGGCTGGCAAACCTCATCTAATTACAATGTTTTTTTTTATTTGTGTTTTTAAATAGCAATCCTAACCCACTGTTATTATAACATATGTAGAAGTTGTTGTTCCTGGGGTGGTGATAAATTTGTGGCGATCCATTCACATCCTCATGGGTTGGAATTAATCTTCCTCCTCTGATTTCCCACTGCACTTTGTGTGTCTATTATTGTGCTTAGCATAATTTGCTTTGCAGCATAGCTATTTGGGAATGCATCTGTCTCCCCGACTTGATAGTGAGGACAAAAACAAACAAACCCCAAACAATCTTGCGTTTCTGCCTGTTTCATTTGGTTTTGCAGTATCTCAGTCACATACCACACTGATTTGTGGGATAGGAGGGACTCAATAAATATTCATAGTAAAGTTGGATTGATCAATTGATCAGTTGCAGTTATGGCTCATGTGGCTGCAAAACACCTTAGAGCAATGAAGCCTGTCTGTCAATCAAAGCTGTGATCTTGGCTTCATTAACACCATGGCTAAGCAATGAGGTAGTAAGTCAGTGACAAAGCACTTCATGCCCTGCATACCATGAGTTAGATGGTGATTCTATAGTTCTTTCAGCAGCAAAATCCTTTGGAAAGCGAGCAGCTATGTAGTGACAGTAATATTCCATAGTTTCATAGAGTCTGCCTGTGAAAACGGAACCTGGATCTCTCCCGCCTGGTTTTTTTTTTTATCCAAAAGGGCTGCTCTAGTGCTAATTATTTCTCTCAAAAGCTTGAGTCACTTTTTCACTAAGTAGTTTGCTGTTCATCTGGCCCACAGTCCTGGTACAGGATCCAGTCTAAGATTGTGGCATGGGGCTTTGGATTCCATTATTGGCCAGAGTCATTTTCTGGAGGAAATATATCATCATCCTTTTGATTTAAAGGCTGAGCGTTCCCCAGCTGGAGTTCCTACCTGTCACAGGATGTAGGCTTGGCTTGCTAGTGGCAATGGTAGTTTATATTCCACTAACTCTCCTTTTTCCACTGCCACTGCTTTTTGGAAATGGTTGATATAAAAAAAAAAAAAAAAGAAGAAGAAAAAGAAAAAATGCAGGGACCATCCTCCATTATGCTCCATCTGGCCCTGCTGGGTATTTGGCCGTGGAGACAGCACATACGTTTGGTGAACAGATAAGGAATGGAGAATTCACGATATTAATAAGAATCCTCTGTTCTGCAAAGCAGAAATCCTCCAGGTTAGCATCTCGCTTACTAACTACCCACGTTGGAAGGGGCTGAGAGAAAATCAGTGGAGAAAATGAAATAGACATAAATGAATATGGTCTGTACTTGGAATTAAAAATCCGAGGGGGGACCTAAAGACGCAGGTTCTTAGCTGCAGTTGTTGACTGTCTAGAGGGGCAAATGAATAGGGCCTGGTGCTGCCTGTGAAGGGTCCCGGCCTTCAGAGGAATCTAGACTCCTGTAGACACATCCCTAAGATGGTGGGGTACGAGTCAGTTCATAAAGCTCCATGGACAAAGTCTATCTCTTTTAGTCTGAAGTAACTCTAGACCAGTGGTCGGCAAGTTGCAGCTCAAGACCCACTTGCGGCTCTTTGGCCCCTTGAGTGTGGCCCCCAAATACAACGTGTGGGCGCGCACATACAGTGCAATTGAAACTTCATGGTCCATGTGCAGAAGTTGGTTTTTGGCCTGGGCAAGTCATTTTGAAGAAGTGGCGTTAGAACATTCAAGGGGCCAGAGTTTCATGTGGCTCATGAGCCGCGGTTTGCCAACCACTGTTCTAGACGTTTTTACTGGTGAGGACAACAACAACAATATCCTGTTGGAAATTTTGATGAAATTAACATTCTTACCTGGAAGAATGGTAATGTTTCTATAACAAGGAAGGATGGACTGAAAAGAAAATTCTAAAATGTAACTCTTGAGGCTTTTGAGTGCTTGGTTCTCAACTGGAGAGATTTTTTTTTTTATTTTCTATGAGGACTCTAGTCATAGATAAATGAAAAGTGCAAACTGTATAGATGAGGGTGTGTGGCTTTAATTCAGAATCTCTGGGTTGCATGAAACTTTGACACTTTGTTTTTGTAGGCCTTGTCCTCCATAAAAAATAATAAAAATTGTATTTAATGATGGTGTTGACATAAAGAAAATATAATCTAAGGTGATCCAAATGGATAAGTTTACCTCTATCCGTTAGGATGAGGTCTGGCCAACAGCAGTCTTTAAACCTCCACTTGGTTGAGAATTGTTGTACTTTGAGAGTTACCCACTAACCTATAAGAACCTTAGGAATAATTTCTGGAGGTGTCTGCCTCTTCTGCTTCCTCCAACTTCCAGTTTTCATGAGCCACCCACTCTCCATCTGAAGAACACCTAGTTTGGGGACACAGCAGAATGGGAATACTAGTAGGATTGCCAGATTTAGCAAATAAAAATGCAGGATGGCCAGTGGGATTTGAATTTCAGACATATTTATATGCGGGACAACTTATGCTAAAAAGTATGCATTGTCTATCTGAAATTCAAATGTATCTGGGCATCCTGTATTTTACCTGGCAGCTCTGTGAGCTTCCTTTATTCTTGGAACCTGAGTTGCTTTTCCCTCCTAGGCTGCTCTTTCTGGTTAATATGCCACCACGAATTCAGTGTTTATAAAAGAATGCTCTGCTGACGATTAACAGGAATCACTTGAGAGTTGCGTGGCCAGAGAGGTTTTTGGTAAGGCATGTTCTGTTGGGTTCTAACGGGCACCCTGAGTGTCCATGGTGGTAGGAGCATGTCCCAAACTCTCCAGACCACTGGCTGGTTTCCTTTTTTTCCTGGAATTTCTCTTTGGAGATCAAGCCTTCAACCCAGGCATGTGCCCTGACCGGGAGTCTAACCGTGACCTCCTGGTTCACAGGTTAACACTCAACCACTGACCCACACCAGCCAGGCTGATTTTGAGTTTTTAAAAGTGTATTAAAGCATTGTTTAACATCGATTTGTTAACAAAATTTGTTAACAAAAGCATTGTTAACAAATCACAGCTTCAGTTATGTTCTTAAGTTAATAGATTAGAATTGATATTGTTTCACATTTTTGCTTTCAAGTAGTGGCCATCTGTTTCTGAGTGTCAAGAGTCATTTCTTCATATTTTGGCAAAAATGCTCTTCTTTTCCTCTGCCACTTTCAGTCTACATCCACCCCTGCAAGATAGGCTAGACCCAGGGCCCAGCCCTGGCTGCTCAGGATATTCTCTCCCCTGGATGCAGTGATTACTTGGGCATCAGGGTGGGACTCCTGGGAGTCCAGTGAGAGTCAGCCCTAGGCTTTGGATAAGTTACTAGAAAAAGGGACTTCCTCTCCACCGAGGCTGCTGAGCTGGACCAGTTCTGGCCTGGAGCTGCTGGTGTCATCTTGGCCACTGCTGAGGAGATGCTGACTGACAGATGGAGAGGGGGCAAGATACAGCATGGGGCATCTGCCTGATATCATTTTGAGCACCTGGATCAAGCCATGCCCAAAGCAGTACCTACCCCAGACTTTTAGTTATGGGAACAATACATTCACTTTTTCTAAAAAAAATTCTGGTTTAAGTTTCTGTCACTTACCACCAAGAGTCACGACAAACATGAGGTACAGAAATGTCAGAACTGGAGATGAGTGGTGGTGGCATTGCAGAGGTGGCCTCTTGGTAATACCAGTCATGCTCAAGGTCCCTTCATTGGTACCTTTCCCCAGACTGTGCCCAATGCCTCCTTATTGGTACCCAAACGGCTCCAGTTGTCACGAGGAATTGTAGGCTGCTGACACCTGTCTGTCTTCTCTTCTGGACTGTGATAATCCCTTTAGGAGGCTACTTATTGGGGGGTTGGGGAGGCTTTTATTTGGTGCTTACTGAGTTTAGGGTCTAGTGGGTGCTTTTTTTTCAATATCTAATTGTCACAATAATCCTATAAAATACCTATGCCTTTTTAATTTGTACCCACATAACTGACTTGTAGCTCTGTATGTGTGTGTCAGGGGCCAACTCTGTAATTCTTCAAATTTACTTCCCTTTAGAGCATATATTAAAACTCAGTATCGACTCAATCAATTTTGGAAAACAGGGTGTATAAACTTCTTCTCTAAAAGACTATAGAATAAATATTTAAAGTCTTTGCAGGTCATAAAATCTCTTTTCTATCACAATGTGAAAGCAGCATAGACAAATATATAAACAAATGAGCTAGCTGTATTCTAGTCAAACTTTATTTGTGGACACTGAAGTTTGAATTTTGTACAGTTTTCACATGTCACACAATATTGGTTCTTCTCTGGTATATAAAAAAAAATATCCTTGCTTCTTGGCCTGTACAAAGACAGATGGTGGGCTGAATTTTGCCCATAAGCAGTAATTTGCATACCTTGGTTTAGAACATACACCCATACTTTACAATAGAAATATAATGTGAGCCACATATATAATTAAAACTTTTCTGATATCCATAGTAAGAAAAGGCAAAATGAAACAAGTAAAATTAATTTTGGTAATATACTTGACTTCCTCCAATATAACCAAAATATTACCAGTTTAATATAAAAATTCATTTCTGATGAATTTTACACTAGAGGCCCAGTGCATAAAATTTGTGCACAGGAGGGGGGTTCCCCCCTCAGGCCAGCTTGCACCCTCTCCAATCTGGGACCCCTTGAGGGATGTCCGACTGCCGGTTTAGGCCCTCTCACTGTCGACATCCCTCTCACAATCCTGGATCATTTGCTTCGGTTGCAAAGCCCCAATCTCCATTGTAGCAAAGGTCATGTTGTGTATAAAGCTAGGTGGTTGCTGGTCCTTAAAACCACTTACCAGAAGTCTCAGCAGGCACCAGACCATAGGGTTGTATCTCTGCACAAACCTGTTTTTACCCCCCTTGCAGGTCAAGGCTACACTGACCTTCACCCACCACGCATGTTCCCAGTCTTAAGGGAAATCCGGGCTTGTTCTCACCCTCACTGCCTCCTCCCAACTCCCCCCCCACACACACACATCCACCCTCTTAAATTCCATTTTACAACACACAAAGCACGATAGCCTTTGTTAAAAAGTTTAATGTTCTTAATTAGTTGAATCAGTTGGGCTAATTAGAATACCAATTAGAACTGGCAGGGCTATCACTAATTTGAAAGTGCTGTGCTGTTAATCGCTATTAAACCTTATAGTTTGTGAAAGAAACGGAGAGGATGAATTCACAAAATAGGGTTTTAAATGTTAAAGGTCCGTGGTCAGAAGCGTCCCACAGTCAGGGAGTATTTATTCCGGGGATTCCAGCCCCAGAGGGGAGGGGAATTGCTGCGGACCTGGGCCAGCAGGGGCCTAAGTGCCTTTTCAAAACAAAAAACGTTAAAAGTCTGCATTTTACAAAAATAGCCAAATGGTTTAATTCACCTAATGGTCTAGTGATCTGGAATGATTCTTTAAAAAAAAAAAGAAAAAAGAAAAAAATGAGTGCTTAAGTTATCAGGGCACACAAAAGTTTCTGCTGTTCAGGAAGCTGGGTGTCCCTTCGGGGCTTTAACGTGCTAACTATAAGCAGCAGCCTGGCCATTAAGCCTCTCTTATTTCCGGTCACTGTTTGAATGGACAGGGGGTTGGGCACAAAGACAGCCTCAGAGTGAAAGAAGCCGTGCTAGGACTGCTGGAGGACATGAGTTCCATATTGTCCGCGTCTCATTTGGAGATGACTAAATGGATAAGTACGTCCTAATTTGTGTTTTCAGACTAGTGTAAAAACCACTCCTTGTTTTCTCCACAAGCAAATATGGAATGGACAATTATAGCCGTTCTTACCGTACGTTTTCTGAGATACGGCTTGATTTTCCCTCTCTCCCAGTGATAAAGACAGAAGGTATTGCTATCCATTACCGCGGCTGGTATCCTCTCAATATATCTGTGATTCATTTCCAGAGGATAAACTGTGCCGTTTATAGAAAGCAAATATAAAGATATATTTCAACGTATGTCTGATGGCACTGTTAGGAAACAAGGCCTCCCTCTAGATGTGAATTGCTTTGCAAAGGATATAAAAGTGTTCAACTCAATTGCTGCCTCAAATCTTCTTGGAGGTAAGTGGAGAATAAATTTAAAGCAGACAGATGAACAAATAAATAAGTGAGAGTGGCTAGCAGTGTAGTATTTTTACATAAAAATTTGTAGGGAAAAAAAAGCAGTTGATGATCTGGAACTTGCTCCCAGTGTTTCTCGGGACCCATGGTGATATCTGTATAGAAGTTATGGAGTCACATTAAGTTCCAGGTGGTTTTATTCAATTCTATGACTCCTTGATCAAGAGCCAGCCTTATTCTCCCCATTTTGCTAGAAGCCAGCCCCGGGGACAGGAGAAGACACCGCTGGAAACACATGATTGGGCTCTATTAGCAAAGACTGTGTAAACGACAGCAAAGCAAACAAACAAAACAGTACTTGGTAACTCATCAAAACAGATCTATTTCCTATCATTTGAGATTCAAATAGAACATTAAACCTTTTGCCTTGCCACTAAATTTTTTCGCTTTTTTTTTTTTTTTACCTTCCTCATCAGGCCCAATTTTTTTCAGAACTACTAGTTAAATGTTCACTTTAGGTTAAGGTTAAAAATTATATCCCAGCCCTCACTGGTTTGGCTCAGTGGATAGAGCATCGGCCTGCGGACTGAAAGGTTCCGGATTCAGTTCCAGTCAAGGGCATGTACCTTGGTTGCAGGCACATCCCCAGGGGGGGTGTGCAGGAGGCAGCTGATCGATGTTTCTCTCTCATCGATATTTCTAACTCTCTATTCCTCTCCCTTCCTCTCTGTAAAAAAATCAATAAAATATAAAAAAATTATATCCCAGCTACTTATTGAAGTTTTATTTTTAGCCTATGTGTGAAGAATAAGAAAGTGCATGTGATCTTTTTGTAAAATGCTAAAAAATTAAGTGCCAGAGATTCTTCTAGAAACCTCAAGAGAGAGAAAAACCAAACTAACGAAGTGCAGCCACCAAATAAGACTTTAAGGAGGGCTGTACTGACGCACTGGTCTTTTTCTCTCATCTTTGACTGCATTTCGAGTTACCCATTTCCTTGCATATGTTTCGTAGCTGCTTTTTTTTCCTTTTATGCAAATCTCAAAGTGAATTTATCCTGTAGTCAAACCATAAATGCCTTCCTAAATTCATCCATGCAGTGAGTTAACAAGCATTTGCTTATTATCTACTGAGTATCAGGTAGCAGGCCAGGCTGTGGGATACAGAGACACAGGTAAGACAAAGCTGTCAATCTAGGAAGTGAGGGGAGGGGAGAGAGAAATGGTTGTAATACTGACCGGCAAGCACTGCGTCAGGGTCAAGAACAAGGTGCTTCAGAAGACAAACAATGGAGAAGGGAACTTGCTCTGTGGGCAGAGTTGAGGAGCTGAGGTCTGGGTGAGGTTTGTAGGACAGGTAGGACCACAATGGGATTTCTACCCCTGGAATATGCAATGCAGTGGCCCTGGTTTAAGGTTTGGTGCTGATGGGAGGCATTTGATATATATTTTTTTGAACCTGGAAAATATAATGCAAAAGCAAGAAATGGGACAAATCAAAGTCCAACTCTGATGTAAGATGCAGGAATGTTTCCTTTCTAGAATCCTTCCAGTACCCAAAAACAGGAGTTGGCCCACAACATAACTAATTGTATGGCTCATAGAGCTATTTCATAAATTAGCAAGCCTCAATGGTGATTTTCATCTACAAAGAAACTATAGGATTGAGACAATGTAACATTTTCAAAAATTCCTTTTGGCATCTACGAAAGCTATGCCATTACCTGGAAAAGTGATATACAGTTTATGTCGGTTTTGCAAAGGTGGTTAAGAAAACAAATGAAATAATTTTATTTCCCTTTTGGTTTCTACCCGAGACTGAAAGAATCCCTCATTGCTATGAAAGCATTCGCACCAGGTTAGGCTGTCTGCCATAGCCATGCGGATCCTTACCCTGAAAACACGTTTAGTGAAGTCAACTCAAGACACTATTTCTCATTCACCCTGTTTCCCCACCAGAGAAGACTGTGGGCAAACGCCTCTTTTTCCTGCGGGTGCTCAAAGCCTGTTACTTGACGGCTGTGCGTCTGCACGCCTGTGTGCCTGTGTGTGCGTTTGCTGCTTGTCTGCCCTGTGCTGTGTTGTTCTGCAGAAATGGATTCACGCAGTCAGCTAGATGGGAGAGCTGAGCCCAGCTCTCAGCTGGAGGAACAAAGCGGCTGCAGGCAGGGGAGCCCCCGGAGGGAAGGTAGTCTCCCCATGCAGTCCCCTGAGGGTCCCCATCAGCAGGAGAGAGCTGTTTTGACAGAACCACTGAATTGGGTGCAGAAGTCCGATTCCTGGGACATCAAGCCAGGACAGATGTTCTGCTCGCCCACCAGTAATGCAGGTCGCTCTGCCTCTGGGGAGCAGGGCTCCGGAGTGGGTCGGAATCACTTGCTGTAGGCAAAAGGGCAAGGAACATTGAGTCGTGGAAATGGAAGCAAATAATTTATTATTATTTTTTTTAAGTCGTGACCCCTGATGTCGGGCCCCAGATAGTGGCGCACAGTCTCCATTCCTCGAACAAAAGAAACACACATGCTTATTCCACCCTTTTCCGCCTCATCTGGCAGCCGCTTTCTGGTCCAGCAGACACTAACATCTAATGAGTCAAACTTCTCATTTTCAGACTAATCAGTCGGCTGCACTAATTGCAAATGCAAATATGCAAATTTATATTAATTAATTACTCTGCTAATTAGTTCTGCGGTCTCTTTTTTTTTTGTGGTAATAAATCATTGTGCAGTGGAAGGGAAACAAGTCCTGTCCCATTCCGCTCCACATAAAAATTTAATGTACACATGGAAGAAAATGTCTTTTACAAAGATGACACCCCGGCTTGATCGCAGTTCCCGCTGCCCGTCCCCTCCAGAAAGGAGCCAGCGCAGAGGGCTCGCACCCCCTCGGCAAATGCCATCACGGAGGTGCCTGTTAGCAATTTAATGATCACATTATGAGCTTCAGGAAAAGCCGGTTTGCTGAGTGTGCTGCGGGCTGTGACACGAAGCTCCGCCGTTCACCCACGTGGCGGCGGAAAGCTTATCCCTAACGTGAGTGCAGAGAGAGGGGGCCGCATCTCTTTGCCGAAACGCCATAGCATGGGGCCCAGCGTTTTCAGGGGATTTGTCATGATGGTTGCGATTTTAAGGCAAAGTTGGCACCTTGCTTTCCCTGCTCTAGAATGAAAAGTTTTATCATTCCGGTTTCCAGAGGCCTTGGAGGACGCTATCGTGGGGGAGGGGCCTGCCGAGGAGGGGGTGAGGGGGAGCTGGGAAGAGAGGAAACTGCCTTCCACAATGTATAAGAGCGATGATGCACACTCAGACTTATTGACTTTACGCATTCTTCCTGGAAATCCACTGTGCTCTCAGTGTACCCACCGTGGGGGAGAGGGGAGGGGGGGAGTGACATCTCAGTGACATACTGAAACATTCTCTCCCAATTAGACTGTGAATTCTTTTTTTAAAAAAATTGTATTTGTTTATGAGAGAGAGGGAGGGAGAGGGAGAGGGAGAGGGAGAGGGAGAGGGGGAGGGAGAGGGGGAGGGGGCGGGGGAGGGAGAGGGAGAGGGAGAGGGAGGGAGAGGGGGGAGAGAGAGAGGGGGGGGGGCGTCATCTAGTTGTTCCCCTTATTTATGCATTAATCGGTTGATTCTTGGATGTGCCCTGACCAGAGACTGAACCCATATCTGGATGGAGCTCTAACCAACTGAGCTGCTCAGCCAGGCCTTAGGCTGTGAATTCTTCGAGATGAAGAGGCTATGTGGGATTTAACTCTGTTTTCCCAGTTCTTTACCGGGATGGAATATTCAATAAATACTTGCTGACTGACTGAATGAATGGCCTCAGGCCTAGTTGAGGTGACAGTAACTGTTACTCATATATAGTCTTGCCTTTGTTATGGAGTAGATGCCATGGGATGGTCAGTGGTTAGGAGGTGAGAGGAGGGAGCCATGGCGGTTAAGATTTAGATCCTCACGTTAAATGTTAAATGTCCCTTCGTTTCCTTCTTCTCACAAAGAAATTTCTACTTTAATCCTCAGACTCTTCCCTCTCTAGTATGCCTTCTCCATGTGGGGTTTGATGTTTGAGCAACAAAGAGGAAACTGCTCTCGTTACAGCTGGACAACTTGCACTCAAGCCCTGGCTCACCTATTGGCTGGTGTGTAATGTTGGGCAAACCATTGGACCTCATGGAGTTGGCTTCTTCGTTGGGAAATCAGGAGTGATGGGTTCAGCCAGGGCACTGTGGTGGAGGCCAGGGCTTTGCCGTCAGGAGCTCGACACTCACTCCTCGCCCCTCCACCGCAACTGCTCTTTCTGTGACTGCAGGTCTTTACTTTTTATCCTTTATAAAAATTAGTTATCATTGAATTTCATGAAAAATTGGAATGGAGGATGCATGTACATGCTACAAAATGCAAAAAGTACACAAGTGATTAGGTAAAAAACAATGTTCCTTTCTTGACCCAAAGTCTCCCTGCCTCTGCACCTCCCCCCTCCACACACACACAAGGGCAATCACTAATTTCTGTATTTCTTATTTCTCATATACCGTTAACAAGAACAATGTCGCCCAATAGTATGGACACTATAAATGCTTATTGATTGACTGGTGGGCCCAAAAGTGTTGTCCATGCTTGGGACAGCCCCATCTTCCCCAGTGCCACACACTTCTCTTAGTTTCTATTTTGACCTGATTACAATTTACAAATTATTTTTTCAAAGATAAAACACAATATCTGTCTTTTGAACATCCCATGGCTTGTGCTGAATGATAAATAATTACTTGGAAGAACCCTCCAAATGGCATGCTGTGGGTTTGCGTGGAGGGGAGGACTATCCTTCCATTCTGCAGGGTATATGGCTGTGCATGTGGGGCACAAAGGGGAGACTAGGCTGAGAGCACCAACTATCTTAGATCATCCTTATATATAAAGAGCCAGGATCCATCATGACCTAATCGTGGTGGAATTCAGTCTTGGGTCCCGGTGCCCTGTGGCAGGAGTCAGTCTTGGGCCCTGGCTGCCCATGGTGCAGCAGCAGGAGGGAGCTGTGGAAACAGAGCTATGCTGCCATTGGACTGGCCTCTTGGTCCCTCCCACTGCCCACAGGCCCAGGGAATCAGAGCCATGCTGCAATGGGACTGGACCCTATGTGAGGGGTCCTGAATTGTGAGAGCATGCAGACTGGGCTGAGAGACTCCCACCCCCAAGTGCACAAATTTTCATGCACTGGGCCTCTAGTCTGTATGTATAAAAGGCTAACATGCAAAGTGTCTCTCAGGAGTTCGATAGCTTGCTATGACATGCTCTGACCACCAGGCTGTGGCTCGGAATGAGGGAAGGCCCAGCCAGCAAGTGGAAGGCGGCCCAAATTGGCCCTGATCACTGGCCAGGCCTACGGACCCTACCTGTGGGTGAATTTTATGCACTGGGCCTCTCATAGACTGATAAAAGGGAGTAGTGAGGCAGGTTTTAAGAATAAAAGGGTATGGCTCAAAATCTGGAGGACTAAACCTTCAAAATTCCATCTGAAAGAAAAAAATGAATGCTAATAAATGCTTCATGAAAGGGAAATGGAAAAAAACAATATAAACATGTTCCTTCTGATAATTAAATCAAGAAACGTATGCTATATACTAGATGTATGTTGCATATTTGAGCCACACTTTTCCAGAAAAAGCATTTTTAATAGAATATTTTCCTAACCAGTGTTTTAGATAAGAAATTATTTCTTGGCAATCAGCTGCAGTTAAGGATGATGTTAATGAGTTGAGGTCGAATGTTTTATGGGCCCAAATGATTGATTGACTTTTTATAAGAAACTTTGTGCTCTACACCCACACTGTAGCCACCTCTCTTGAAAACATGTGCCACTGCATGTGAGAATAAATATATTTTAGGAAAAACAATTAAAAACACATGCCCTTTAAAAGCAGATTTTATATTTATGTGTTAGGAAAAAGAAGAATCACCCCTAATCTTACAATCTAAAGACGGCTACTGCAAACATTCTGGGCTATACCCTTCCAGACTTTTATCTATAGCCACATCATCTGCATTCATTCATGCTTCTCTACGTTTCTAGAGTTTGCCAGATGCTCTCACTGAACCAGTTGCTTAAGGCTTCTTCTGATTGGTCAGTCAGTGCCATTTAAGTTGATAAATACTTTGAGTATCACCTGGTACATGTTTAACAAAAGTAGAGTCAAACTCTCTCCATACTTTTTTTGGTGTGTGTGTGTGTGTGTGTGTGTGTGTGCGTGTGTGTGTGTTTGTTGTTTATTGGTGCCATTTCTCCCCTCCAAATGCACATCACTTTTATGGGTGCTGAGTACTCAGTTGTAGGAATGAAGAGTCCACATTTATTCAACCTGTCCTATGCTATGGGACATTTTGAATTGTTTTCAACTCAATCTCTTTCATATTTATGTCATCCTATTTTGTTTTTGTTTTTATATTGTTGTTGTTATCTTCTCCTGAGGATATTTTGTCCATTGATTTTTTAGAAAGAGTAGAAAGGAGTGAGGAGAGATGGAGAGAAAAAGAGAAAGTACATGAGACATAGACATTGATTTGACAGAGACACATCGATTGGCTGCATCCCAACTGGGGCTGGGGATTGAATCTGCAACCCAATTTGTGCTCTTGACTGGGAATTGAACCCAAACCCTTGTGTGATCAGATTTTGTGCACCGGGCCTCTAGTATGATAATAAACAACGTGAATGTCAAACCCCTGGTTCCTCCTCTAAGGGTGTCTAAACGGCATGACTGGCAACATGCTAGGTGAGGAAATGTCACCCCTGGGATAAGGTCCCAGCCTATCATACCTGTTTTCCTAGTTTTTGCCCATTGCTAGGCACCCAGGACTTTATACCCTGTGACATTCATACCTGGCCTATCGTTCCTGCTCTGCTCATGCCTGTTTAACTGCCTCCTCTATCAATTTTGCCCTCCAACAGGCCAAGTGTAAGAGAGACGCATGGGGCCCATAAGCTGCCCTTGTAGAATCATTCATAAAAGCGAGGTTTGTTCTCATGGCCAACCCATGACCTCAGGTCCCACTCTTTCAGCCTGGAGGAGTTTGTGAGGTTCTGCTGGTACTTACATTCTCTGTAGGAAAGTACCTCCTTTTGCAGACAGAAATTTCAACTCGAGTATTCCATTCTTCAATCTGGACTGGGTCAACATTATGTCTGCCATATATTATATGGAATCCCTTGTCTGTAGCTGATAGATCTTCACCTTCTTTTATTTTTAGGGAATTTGTACATTTGGGCAATTAATCAAATTATTGGAATACTGTCAAGGACATAAATGCTATGACAAATTCCACCAATAATCTTGTTGGTGTATAACGCAGAAATGTCTGAATGAACAATTCAATAATCACCATGGTCCATCATCTCTGTGATGTGACCCATTTTCCTCTATATCAGTGGTTCTCAACCTTTCTAATGCCGCGACCCTTTAATACAGTTCCTCATGTTGTGGTGACCCCCAACCATAAAACTATTTCATAATGTAAATATCTAAATGTAATTGTAATGTAAATATCTGTGTTTTCCAATGGTCTTAGGCTCTACAGCAGCGGTTCGTCTAAGACCATCGGAAAACACAGATATTTACATTATGATTCATTAACAGTAGCAAAATTACAGTTACCAAGTAGCAATGAAAATAATTGTATGATTGGGAGTCACCACAACTTGAGGAACTGTTTTTAAAGGGTCGCAGCATTAGAAAGGTTGAGAACCACTGCTCTATACAGACATTCAGACTTGGAATTTTCTTCTTGACATTTGGCATCATAAAAATAAAGACACCATCCACAGATCATGAAGATCAGGGCTCCCCCCGACTCCAAACCCCCCCCCCCCCCAAGGTCTTTCAGGCAGAGGTACATTTAAATTGGCTGCTCTTTCTGGGGAGATCAGCTCGCCAGGTCACCAGACCCACAAATGTATATTCACATTTTGATGGCAGCCCAGCCTACAGGGGCCCAGCCCGAGGGATGCGTGGACCCCTGGTGTTAGCAAATGGTTTCCCCCCTCAAATCTTTAAACTCCACAAGTTTGCAACCATTAATTCTTAAGGGTTTTGACAAATCTCCTCAGTTAAATATTAAATAATAAATATGGACCTGATGGTAACAGGGCTTTATGAAGTCTGTTTGAAGTGTCCTTTAAAATATTAAATTCAAATAAATGATTGAATCAGAACAAAGGCTATATCTTAAGACAAATTCAGCCAAGTCTCTTTAACCTTTGAGCTTTCAACACAGATTATAAAGCCAGGGCCCCACTGAGCAAATCGAAATGGGAGTTTGGAAGCTGGTCTTATAAATACAGGTAACCCATACCTGGCCTTGATCTGCCTTTGCCATTTTGGGGGAGAGATTTTGCTGCCTATTGTTTGATAAGAATGTGGTTCTTTTTTTTTTTTTTTTTGCTTACATTCAAAGAAGCAAATCTTTGAAAATGCTAGCTTTGGGCACTATGTTTATTCCTCGCCAATGTATTCCATATGAAATCTGTTCTGCCTATTATATCTACCACATTTGGAGCTCTGGAAAAAAATCTGTTTCGTATCTGCCCTTTGCACTTAGCTTATTTTGTTTGACGCTTTTCCCAAGTTAGCTGTCTGTAAGCAGCCTTGCCTCTAGGCAGGCGGTCAGTTCTAGGGAAGGGGGAGTTGGGGAGACCAACCTGCACCTAGGGGGGCTGTGGGTTCCTGGCACCTGGATAGGGAGCAGGTAAAGAAGCTGGGGTCAGAAGATCCTTCTCCTTCCTCCCTCACCCCGTGCCAGGCTGGTCCGGCACCCATTATCTCTACTCGTGGGTTTGGCTCAGCCAGCGCATCTCCATCTGTTCCTCCCACTTCCTCGCCTCGGAGCAGCCTCCCACAGCTCCTGATGGAGTCTGCCCAGAACAGTGACTCCATACACCCCAGCTCCCCAGAACCAGAGGGCGGCCCCGCGCCAGAGGGCACGCGGGTACAGGAACCTGTTGACATAGGACCTGGGTCTCACACCAGGAGCGATGTCTCAGAGACAGAGACGCCTACCACATATCTCTGCAGGAACGCTGTGGGCTGCAAGGGCATCTGAAAGCAGCAGTGTTGGGACTCCCGGGTTTCTCCAATTTGCTGCTGTGGAGGAGGCCTGGGGTGTCCGTGCCCACACCTGAGCTCAGCACAGGATGGTGAGCCACAGCCCTGCGGCCCGACCTCTTTTTGGTGTAGAACCCTTTGCTGTCCCTCACCCTCACTGTGCTCCACATGGGAGCAGGGACCTCCTTAGCTTCAGGAATAGACAAGGAAAGCCATTAGCGGAGACAGGAAAGGCTGGGAGTTTTCCAAACCAGTGAGGGTTGAAGATCTGGAGAGAAGCCTCCCTTGGGAACCAGGAGCGGAGGCTCACCTTCCCCTCCTACAGGAAAGAGAAGCAGCATCGCGGGAGGCAGCTCCCACGTGGGGACTCGCCCTCCATGGAGCCTCGTTTGAAGCCTGCTTGAAACTCAAACTTCTCCCAGGAATCAGGATGCAGACTGGGACCTCACGCCTCTTTCCTGATGGTGTTGGACTGTTTCAAGGCCCTGCCTCCTGCTCCTGTATGTCCATCCTGTTCAAGCCACTAGGGGTCCTCCTCGGTTTGCTCAGGGCAGAGCCAAAGCCAGGCTCTGAGATGGAAACCACCAGAATGAAGCTTCTGTTGGAAATATCTGCCCTTTCAGGCTGAGTAGTCTTAGACAGGTTGCTCAGGGCCCCTGCGCCTCAAAGTGCTTGTTTTTTCAATGGGAAGAGGGAAGGATCAAGAGTGCTGCACAGAGTGAGAACCCACTGTGCGCCAGACACAGTTCTTCTAGTTGGAATTCCTCCAGACAAAGCCTGATACCAGGAGTTGGGTAGCGGCTCACTGGGAAGTATGGATCATAGCGAGCAGGAGTGAGGGTCCGGGGAGTGTGACCAGAAGGAGGAGAGTTAACATAAAGGTACGCTATGGAGGGGCTGCTGAGGACTGCAGGGGCTCCATTCCCGCGGACCTCCTCAGAAGGAACAGAGTGCCCCCCGGAAGTGTCCAGAAGGAAAGGAGGCTGGGGCATTTACCCACAGGCTCCCACCCACCTGGCTTGAACGTGGCCCCTGAGGGTGATGCACTTCCGCACAGAGCGGAGAAGGCACGGGAACAAGAAGGTGGAGGCACAGTAAAATGTCTGTGCTCTTGCTGATGAGCTAATGGACACAGACAGACATTGCCTCCTGAATATTCAACTCAATACCATCTGACCTATTTTTCAAGACAGGCAGGAATTAGAACTGATTTTGGTTGACTAAGGTGTCCTGAAGCTACGCTCTGTAAACCCCGTAGGTCTACATCTCAGTAGGTCTACACTCTAACTTGCTAGCAAAGAAGAGCCTTTTCCCTCCAAGAAGTAAAATTATCCTAGTTCCTCCCAAGGTTAGAGAGCAACATGGTTATTCAAAATAATCACTTATTTTATTTGACTTGTACAACAAATTGAAGGCCATTTTAAAACTGTATTTAAGCTACCAGCTTCGGGATGAACTTGTATTATGGTGCCTTGAAGCAGAAGAGTTTGTGTTAAAGTTTATTGTTACTTAAGTTGCTTCCCAGAGGTGCAGGAGGCCCGCCTGAAAGAAGAATGCATGTAGGGAATGCATTAAAACAGTCTACTCTGCATTGGGGCACAATAATGTCAAACATATACTGACTCATTCATTCATTCATTCAATCCTATTTCAAAATAATTATTGAACACTAATTCTTTTTCTTTTTTCTTTTTTGCTAGGCATGCTGTGACAATAGATACTTTTCTCAGCATCCATATGATGAGCTGATAATGTCCCCATCCATCCCTGGGAGAGTCTAGTTCAGATGGTCCCTGATGCCAGAAGCATTGAGTGGAGAAGTTTCTAAAATAATATTTGGAATAGGACTACCAAGCAGGGTCAAGACAAAGGTGAGACAGTCACCTCAGGGGTACATCATCTGGGATGGAAGAAAAAAAAATTATTTCTTAAGTCCTGCACTAAGTGTTTTGATTACTGAGTGTGTGTGTGTATGTGTGTGTGTGTGTGTGTGTGTGTGTGTGTGTCCGTCCCCTTAAATTACCCACCCAAGGCGAGGGCCTCACCTTCTTGGTCCTAGTCCTGCTCCTGGCACCAGGAAAACCTCATGGCCACCTAAAGGAGTGGAAACTCTGGGGTGGTTTCTCCAGCCCTGCTCCACGGGGCTCCTGCTGGAATGTATTTTTCTAGGGATGAAGCAATTCACCCCTCAATAACAGATTCTAGACTTAATGAGTCAGGGGAGAGATAGAAGAGTGATTTTAATTTTACTATTGAGTCAAGGACTCACATCAGTTCTTCCCAAGGATCAGGTGTGGGGTAAAGAGGAGGAACAAAGGGTCAGAGTAAACGTGTCACCCTGCAGGGGAGAAAATGCCCAGGCAGGAAACACTGGGACAAACCAGACAGACACACGTGTGCTACAGTCCAGGTCAATCCCAGCTGACAGCCATGGCGGGCCCAGAGCTTCACAGTGCTGGCCGCACGGCTGTCATTTCCCTGTCAGTGCATAAGGTTTCTTTCTGGAGCAGGAGCCATGGACACAGCTTTGTGCTTCCTTCAAAACACAGCCAGTTTTCCTGGGCCAGATGAGGACATTTAGGTAAGGTGACCAGACGTCCTGCTTTTGGTGGGACAGTCCCGATTTTTAACAATTTGTCAGGCGGTGTTTTTAAAACGCCACGGGATGCGGGACAAATTGTTCAAAATCGGGACTGTCCCGCCAAAAGCGGGACATCTGGTCACCTTACATTTAGGGGTACTGTGAACATCTGCCCGTGACAAAGCAGGGTTGAACTCAGAAATCAGTGCCTATCACATCATTTTGAAATCATATTACTTTCCAGTCAAACTGGTCCGTCTCAGTTCTTTGTCTCCAAAAAAATTTGCTAGTACTGAGTTTTAAGTTGCCAAGTGATTCTTGGTAAATATAATGTTTACATCTTCTAGTTGAATTTATTGAGGTGACATCGGTTAATAAAATTACACAGGTTTCAGGGGTACAATTCTATAGCACATCATCTGACTATTGTATTGTATGTTCACCACCCATAGTCTAGTCCACATGTGTCAAACACAAGGCCCGCGGGCCAAATCCGTGCCGCCAGGCCTTGCAATGTGGCCTGCACCGCGCTGTCATCATTGCACTCCGCTGCGTTTCCATCACAATGACAGTTTATGACTGTTCAGTAAACCATTCGGCCCGCGATTTAGGCTGGATTTTAGATTTTGGCCCCTTCTCTGATTGAGTTCGACACCCCTAGTCTAGTCTCCTTCCACCACTATTTGTCCCCTCTCTATCCTCTTCTCTCTCCCTTACCCCCTTCTCCTCTGGTGATTACCATGTTGTTGTCTATGAATTTTTGTGTGTGTTTTTGTGCTTATTCCATTCAAACAAACTGAAAGAGACTCATAGATACAGAAAGCAGACTGACAGCTGTCAGAGGGGCAGGACTGAGTGAAAAGGTGAAGGGATTAATATTTACACTTAAAAAATGTGTTTGTGATATATGCCCCTCTAAAAAAATGAAAAAAAATTTCATTTCATTGTCCCATGTTCTAATCAAGAGACTACTTAACATAATCAGTGTCTACTAGTTAACCAGTCTAAACATAGAGTATTATGGAGACAACCACAAGTTCCTGTGTTGGTAATAGAAACGCACTATTTGCTGCTCCTACCACTCGCAGCGCTGTACAATACAGGCAGAGCCTGAAAACTTGAACACAGAAATCCAAGCTTAGCCCTTACCTCAAGATTGAAGCCCATTTAAATTCCAAGAATAAGTAGCTGACAACGATAATTTTCATAGATTAACATTTTTCACCTGGGTTTTATATTTCTGGAAGAAATATACACTGCATTGGTTATGCATTGATCAAACTTTTATTGTGCCAGCTGTACTTCATAGACCTGAAAAAGTGATTCAAGCAAAACAAAAGAGAACATAAAAGCACAACTCTAATGGTTTTAAATCCCAAAGAGGCAATTACAAGTTTGATTCCAGTGATGCAGCTGGACTCCATTGGAAAACCAAACACCTTATCCATATTAAGCAGTTATGGAGGCTAGGGCTCAGGATGTAAATAATAAATCTGTACCGCAGTCATTTTCACAAAGTACAGCCCTTCTAATAAGTGGAAAGAATGCGGTAATAAATTTCACACTAATTCATGTGCAAAGAAGAATTTTACTGAGTTCAAATGTGTTGAGGCAGGTAAAAAAACACACATACAAGTGAGGTCTGAAATAACTAATCGTCGGGATAAAACAAATGAGAAAAGATTCGAATCGTGTGCACAGGATTGGATTGTAATTCCTTAACCACTTGGCGCTGGGCGCAGCCTAATGCAGCTTTTTGTATGCATGCTGCTGCTCTGCCTCTCTTTAAAAGAAAAATGAAAGTAAATGGGGCATTGTGCTGCTTCCTAAATTAATTCACAAAAGCCTAGGACAAGACACCCCTAGAACTAATAATTGCATAGCTTACAATATCTTCCTCGTCCTCAGTTTTCAGAGACATGAGAGGAGTAAAGCATTTATCCAGGACGCCATCCGGGATTAAGCGTGCTGGCCGGAGCTGCTCCAACACCCCTCTGTGCACTTCAGATATTCGCATTAATTCGTTCACCTGCCAAACGGTTAGTGTTGATTACATGGCAGGCGCCAGGGATGCAAAGAACAGAAGGCACTGCCCCAGCCTCAAGGTCCCACTGTTTGGAGGGGTGAAAGGGAAGGCACATAGATATTCTCTGTAAAAAAAAAAAAAAAAAAAAAAGTAATTGCTATCATAGGAAAATTCAGGGTAGGGTTGCAGAGAATGGCCATTAGTGCTCTGTCTTAGGAAAAGCATTTCAGACAAAGGCTCAATAGAAGGAGACTTAAGTAGTTTTAAGCAATCTTTAGAAAGCTCTCACTCCAAGTCTCACTGTTTACAACAAATTAGGGTGGTTGGCCCGTTTTTCCTCAATGAGCCATTTACAAACATCAAACCCAGTTCTTACCAAGAAAAAGAATCCGATGATTACCATAAAGTAAAATATAAACTTGGATTTCTTTCTCATGCCAAACATAGAAATGTATTTAAAAATTAAATGTAAGAATCAAAAAGTTAGACTTTTTTTAAAAAAAATATACTTTTATTGATTTCAGAGAGGAGGGAGAGGAAGAGAGAGAGATAGAAACATCAGTGATGAGAGAGTACCATTGATTGGCTGCCTCCTGCATGCCCACCACTGGGGATCGAGCCCACAACCTGGGCAAATGCCCTTAGCTGGAATCGAACCTGCAACCCTTCAGTCGCAGGTAGATGCTCTATCCACTGAGCTAAACCAGCTAGGGCAAAAGTTAGACATTTGGAACAAAATGTGTGATCATGTTTTATGAAGTTGGAATAGGAAAAATATTACCAGTTCAAAAAAAAAAACACAAAAACACAAAAAAACAAAAAAAAAAAACAACCCACCACCAACAAACAAACAAAAAAACACACAAAAAACCCACACAAGACCTAAAGGAAGAGAGAAATAATTTTAATATTAAAATGAAAATTTCCTCTTCATCAAAAGGAAAAAAAAAAATCTGAGAAAATACCCCACAGACTGGAGAAGATATTTCTAACATGTATAAGCAATAAATACAGAATTAGCACCAGAATATATGGCATTTACAAATCAATAAAAAGAAAATGAAAAGGTAGAAACCTGGGTAAAGAAACGAAGGGAAAGAAGGACATGAAAAGATGCTCAGTGTGCTCAGCAATCATAAAAATGCAAAGAAGACCACAGACCCTACACCTGTCAGATTGCCAAACACACAAAAAGCCTGAGGTTGTAAATTCTTGTCAAAGATGTGGGAACACAGCGACTCTCACATACTATACTGCTGGGGGGAATTCTCAAGGGGCACAACCACTTTGAAACCCAAAACAGCAAGTCCAGTGAGGATGGAGAAGTGCTTGCAACAATGCCTAGAATGGTACAAGCTGAGATGTGTCCCTCAAAGAATTTTCTTCCTGGAGCTTTGAACAGCTGAGGGTAGAACTTCATAAGTGAGGATATTATGGGGTTGGGGCTGAGATGTAAAGGGAGCTCAGGGAAGGGGCCACGATAGATTCATTTTATCATTTGCTCACGTCCAGCCCGGCCAGTTGGTACTTAAAGTCTGCAGAGCCAACTGTGATCCCTCCACAGCACGTAGACCACAAAGGCTGGCATATGCTTTGATGGTCAACTCCTGTTTCTCACAGACTCTGATATGCTCCTCCGCTTGCCTAGCTGCTTCGGAATGCTGGGTAAAATGACTGTTCTCTGCTGTCTGACTTGGAATGGTTGGGTCATGGGATTAAGTTTTGCAACGTTTCACTCCACAGGGCAACATCAAATACTGACATCTCATTTCCTGTGGCGTGTTCTTTGTAGCTAACAGTCTTGTAAAACTAAAGTGTTTGAGGAGAACATCTCTGACATGGCTGTACCCTATGACTGTATGAACATACACATTGCAGGTATGCACACATGGTGCCAGTGCCGATCTTTGGGAATGTTTCAAACTTAAATGGAGCTGCTTCTCTTCACACGAAGGTCGTGTGAGCCGGAAGCCTCTTATCTCTCCCCTCTAATGTGGTGGACCTGGTCTGGAGGAAAAGTTAAGGAATTCCCTGAGCTCTAAGTTAAGGGATCACCTAAGCTCTAAGGCAGAAAAAATGATTTTATTATGTCCCCTTCCTGGGATGTTCAAAGGACTGTCGTGGCTTTAAAAGGTAAAATTTTGTGTATATCTAGAATACCAACCAAAAGCAATGTTTTTAGAACAATGAGGAGCATAGTTTTCAAATCCAGAATGAGGTTAGGCACACGTTATATTTCTAAACAAAGACTTTTTATTTGTTAAAAATTAATAAAATAACACCTGAATAAAGAATGAGAAAAAGCAGGCAATGTGAGGAAAGAAGAAAGGGAGGGAGGGGCTGTCATGTACAAAGAAACACTTTCCTCTGAACATCTGGAACCACCTCGGGTTCATGGTCTCTGTCAGAGTGCAGCATGGAAACCTGCGGAGGCCATGCAGCTCAGGACTAGCTTTTGGCCAGGTCTTCTGTGTTCAGTGACCACCCTTAGAATAGTTACCATGTGCAGGGCACTGTGTTTGCTCTTAGAGAATTCTACACTTGACATCTATTGTTTATAGTTCAGCGTTTTCGAGTATAACCCTCAAACAACATTTGCGTTGGGCAGAAAGGATGCCTTTTCAAACAATACAAAAAATGCTCTTGCCAAAAAGATCTGTACTGAGTTATTTTTCTAGATGAGAGAAAATTTTGTGATGTCTTATTCTGCCTCCTGGTGTTTGTGGCTGAAGGAGATGGTTTGGACAAGAGCATTCGTTACAGGGTTGAGGTGTGATTGTTGGCCAGGAGACAGAATGGAAACAATATAGAGAACAATACAAAAATCAGGCTGGTCTATATAGAGTTTGAGCCCATAACCTCCTTTATTTTCTTATGTTCTAAAAATTCATGAGAACGTTCATGAATGAATCCAAGAGGTATCAATGCATTTGGATCAGCTCTGTCTCTGATCTATAGCGCAATTATGTGATGAAATGAGTATGGGGCAGGGGAATATATATTCACAAGATCTGACCATTTTTAGTGACCTGGAAGCCATCTTCCTTGGAGTTGAACTGGGGTGAGGGAGAGAAGACAGGCAGGAAACAGATACTGAGGTGTGGGAGATTCAGAGAGGTAGCGACAGGTTCCTGGCAATAGTGATTCTGGAATAAAGGCCAAGAGAAGAATGTCTCCTCCTGGCAGTACTGGATGCTTTCTATCGTACCAGGGGACATCACCACAGAGGTGGTGATCTTGGTTGGATGTCCGTAAGCTGTGGCACAGTGCTCTACCCCCCACCCCCACCCTCTTCCATGCATCTCTACAAGGATGCCACACAAGCAGTCCTTTGAGGAAGTGTAGCAGTCAATACAAGGAAAGAACAGAAGGACAAAACCTTTTCTTCCTCCAACTCTTCTAACTATGAATCTTCTTCCTTCCAAACATCTACCCTCTTCCAAATTCTTCACTTTAGGAGTACACAGACCTCCGAACCACATCTTCCCATTCACGTTGGCTTTCACGCTGAGGGTCGTATTGATTTCATATTGAAAATATGTACATGCTCATCATCTTTATAATACAGGATTTTTGTTTTTTTCTTCACAAGTAATTGAGATTCTCATAGAGCACAAGCATTCTGGCTCAGTTAACTTGACTTTTTTCTTCTCCAGGAGATCAAACTCATAAATAATAAGATATTTATTACTTTTTTTTTTTTTTTGCCTAAATGCTTACTCCCATTTTGAAAGCTGTATTGTCCTGCCAACTTTAGGCAATGGAACCCAACAGTAAAATATTGTCACCTTATAAAATTTTTTTTGGTCTAAAAGCTATTTGTCATCTGTAAGCTGTACACAGATAGATGATTATCTTTAGCATCTTGCAGGATTCTCTCTGCTTTTGAGATTCTAAACATAGAAGAATTGGGAGAATTGTTATCATTTTAGTGGAGAATTACAAAATTAACAACCTCAAAATAAGATTTCAGAGGAAAAGTTAAAGAAATTGGGGAGTTTAACCCAAGGAATTTAAGATCTGGTAATGGGATTCTCCTGTTTGAGTTTATACAGGACATTAACCCTTCTCTCCTGCCCCACCATATTCCTCTCACAATGTCTGTAAATATAAGCGAGGGCTGGTCCACCCAAGCCCTCAAGCAGGGAGGCAAGCCATCCCCGCTGGACCTTGTGGAGACCATTGGTCCTCTGTGATCCTTCTCAGCAGGATCCTCAGGAAAGAGTCTAGAAGGGAGAATAGAGGTTTTCCTCCCACTAGGGGGGATTGTTTCCTAAACCCATCTTTCAGTTCTCCCTGTTGGTTTTGTTTTTATTTTAGAATATACTGTATTTTCCGGTGTATAAGATGACCCCCTAATTTTTACAGTTAAAACATAGGTTTAGGCCTATATTCGCTGTATAAGACTACCCCCCAGTTCCGAGGCAACACCAGTTCTTTTTTCAATAGACCGCCTCTCTAACTCTGGCCAATCTGAGCAGGCTTTTTACTAGAACACAGTGTAGCTTCGGGTACAGAACATGTATAATTTGCATGCATAAAAAGCCTGCTCAGATTGGCCAGAGTCAGAGAGGCGGTCTATTAAAAAAAGAACTGGTGTTGCCTCGGAAGTGGGGGGTAGTCTTATACAGCGAATATAGGCCTAAACCTATGTTTTAACTGTAAAATTAGGGGGTCATCTTATACGCCGGAAAATACGGTAGGTCTTTCCCATCTTACTTTCCTGTCTTCAATAACAACAAGTACCTCTGCACTGGGCCTGAAATAGTCCTGACTCTTGTTTATGGTGTGTGTAGCCCCTCACATCTGGCCTCTATCTTCTTGTTTAGCCCCAGTTTTAAGCAAAAGCCAGCACTTGGCACAAGCACATGCGTATTTTCAGGCCTCAGAAGCTCATCATTTAAACTCAGTCCAAATGCCACTTCTATAAAATCTCTACTGACTTCATCTGTGCAATCATTGCTCATCAGACAGGGTTTTACTCCAGAGTTCATTCCGTGGTTTGTGGTCATCTTTCTTTTTCTTTTGTGTATCCATCTCTTCCATCCACATGTGTCAAATACAAGGCCCGCGGGCCAAATCCGTCCCGCCAGGCCTTGCAATGTGGCCCGCACCGCGCTGTCATCACTGCACTCCGCTGCGTTTCCATCACAATGACAGTTTATGACTGTTCAGTAAACCATTCGGCCCGCGAGATTTAGGCTGGATTTTAGATTTTGGCCCCTTCTCTGATTGAGTTCGACACCCCTACGACGAAGCTGCCTTGGGGCAGGTCTCTCTCTCTTCCTCAACATCCAGCACAGGTTCTGGCACCAAGACTTCACTTCATAAATTCTGGTTGAACTGTGCCTGCCTGGGAAGAATGCTGGTTAGTTACAAAGAGAGTAGCTCCCAGGAAGATGACTTTGGGAAATTGCCCTCAACTGTGACCAATAGTAAGACCTCTTGTCTTCTGCCTGTACCAGTAACAGTGTCCCAGAAGAATGATCTGGTCAGAATCTCTAGCCCCTAGGCCAGTGATCAGCAAACTCATTAGTCAATAGAGCCAAATACCAACAGTACAATGATTAAAATTGCTTTTGAGAGCCAAATTTTTTAAACTTAAACTTCTTCTAATGCCACTTCTTCAAAATAGACTCACCCAGACCGTGGTATTTTGTGGAAGAGCCACACTCAAGGGGCCAAAGAGCCGCATGTAGCTCAAGAGTCCCGGTTTGCAGCTCTGTTGACCAATGAGTTTGCCAACAATTGCATAAGGCATTACCCTTACAGAAGTTTTTGACTTCAGGTTAAAGACATTAACACATTATTAAAATGTTTTTTAAGTCTTTTTCCCTAAGGCAGTGATCGGCAAACTCATTAGTCAACAGAGAGGCAAACCTCAGCTGGCAAACTGCAGTTTGCTGACTACTGCCCTAGGCTATTTGGCCTCTGGTGACCTTTAACCTTTTCTGAACTGTGAAAAGAAGAACCTCATGGCTACATGTTAGAGCTGCTGTGAGGATGAAATGAGACAATCCACATAAAAGTAGCACTCACATCAGTGGACTAGTTGTTGCTCTAAGTCCTTGATCTACGCCCTTATTAACAGCAGCCACATCAGGCAAATCCTATTTTTTCTCACTTGGCCGGTGATAAGTGGAGTCACAGAGAGGGCAGTAAGTATCAGATTGAATTTTGTTTACCAAATCTGCATTCTTAACCACTCTTCACACTGAAAGCATCAACAAGACCACAATAAACTCTCACTAGAGAGAAAGAAGAAATATTATTATTCTGTAGATTTCCTTCATTCCAAGGTTTGCTGTTTTCTCAAAGTGTCTTCTGAAATTCTTACTGAAACAGAATGAGTGATGTTAAAAGTTGACATGTGTATACGGTGCATTGAGGAATGGGCTTGAAAATAGGTCCCATAAATAATCACCAAAGTCATGCATCCCAAAATGATTGTGAAAATACTACCGTGCAACTATGATGTGGAAATTGAGAAGTGTTGATGAGAGAAAAACATTGCTTTTTTTCCCTTTCATCCTGAAAGCTAAGGATACTTATGGGTTTATCTATTTGTTCATTTATAAGCACACTGGGCATTGTTTTTCAAATTTGTGATATTCAGTGAGGAGTCTGAAGGGTGGTGCCACTCATACAATAATCACAATCTTTAAAGGCTAATTTCCCATTGTCAGACAACCAAATCAACTGGCATAAGTGGGTGACAAATTGTGAAACAGTTGATTAGAACAGTTGCCAAATAAAGCTCCATTCGGATAATGACTCAGTGCTCAACACATTTGAGCACAGATTACATGGAAAGTCTTTATTTAGCAAAAGCAGAGATCAAGAGGACTTACTTTTATTTTCTTGAAGATAATGTGATTAGGATAATAATAATAATTTGACAGTCTTTGGGATGCACAATTTCTGGGCTCAGTTTATGAGAAATGGCATTTGTTTTTGCCAGTGAAACATGTGCTTAGTAGAAAAGGATAGTAGGTTAGAGATTTTATTTTTTCACGACTCCTTCTGTAGCAGGGGATGAGGGCAAAAATTAACTGAGACCCTCAAGGCTACACAGCAAAGGCAATGCCGGAATCCAAGTCTCCTGCCTTGCTGGCCCTTGTTCTTTCTTTAATAATAAATTACCTCCTTATTTTCAGATACCCCTCATGCCTTCGGTAGAAGTACTTTAGGGACAGACGGGTGGTGGGCATGCTCCATTCCAAATGGAGGCAGGCATGAGGGAGGAAGACAGGGTGAGCTCTCTCTCCCTTTGCCCATTAGCAGTGGTCTGCTCCCTGCTGCTCTGTGGCCGAATCACTTCTTCCTTTTTGCTGTCCTTTGAACCACATTCCCCTACTATAGGAACTGCCATCACAGCGATCTTCACTTGCCATGGTCCCAATTTCACTTAAGCTCAGCCGCATCTTTGGAAATCCTGGTAAGACTTCCCCCCTTGTTTCCAACATTTGTTGTATTGTATTTGCTAGAACGTTCAGAAAATGTTCAACGATAGCATGAATGTGAACATGAACACTCAAGTTTTATTCTCTGTTTCATGGCAGTCATGGAATATGTGTGGCCTCTCCTCAGCCCTGCACTAAACTGATCCTCAGTCTCAGAGCTGATGCTGTTGATACACCATACCTCTACCCCTTAGTTACTGCCAACCAGCAGCCATGAGCAGGTGGTGAAAACTATTCGCCCTTCATACTCCTTTGCCATGTTTAGAAAGTGTTTTCCTTTATTCTACTTATTTATGGATTTTCCCAATTTCTTGATGGTTGTCATTTGATATACAAATGTTTATAATTTTGGTGAAGTGCACTTGGTCTTTTGTTTTTGTTTATTTTTGTCTTTTAACATTTGGTGGCATAACTAAGAAACCATTGTGACAAAGATATATGTCTGTGTTTCTTAAGAGTTTTATAGTTTTTGCTCTTATATTGAAGTCTATGATCCATTTTGAGTTCATTTTTGTGTGTGTGTGTGTGTGTGTTGGGTTCCAAATTCATTCTTTTTGCATGTGGGTATTCAGTTTTCCCAGAAACATTTGTTGAAAAGACTCCTCTTTTTCCATTGAACTATCTTGGATCTTTGTTAAAAATTAATTGAGCATACTGTGAGGATGCATTTCTGAACTCTCTCTTCTATTCCACTGTTATGGAATATGTCTAGATGTCTGTTGCTATACCATTATCATAGTGTCTTGATTTCTAAAGTTTGATAATAGATTTTGAAATCAGTAAGTTGAGTCCCCCTACTTTGTTCCTCTTTTTCAAAATCACTATTTCTAGATTTCTTCTTGCTTGTATCTCTGAACTATTTTGTTTGGAGGACCATTTCCCAGGATATAATGTACCACAATCAGCCCTCCCTCAGCTCCTTTTCTCTCTCTTATTTTTTCTGGTATTTTTCAACCCCCCCATAGATGTGGGAAGTCTGGGATAGGGAAGAGATTAGGGGATCATCCTCCAGTCACCTTCCGGAGAGGACTTCACAAGGTATAGAAGGTGAGTGGATCTCTCGTCCTTTCACAGATGTAGGCCCCACGTCTTCAGGTCAGCAAACAGGCTTGGAGGAGAGACACATGCATCTTTTTTCTTTCTCTTTGCGTGTGCTCTCACTTGGTTTTATAGTCTCATTTACTGAAGCTCGGATAGGTTCGCGTCAACCTCATTCTACCTTCTGAATAACTGCAGCTGAGGTTCAGCCAGTATCCTCCACTATGCCCATTGGAGTTGGTCATGGTCAGCATCTGTCTGGGTTGATTTATGCCCATGACTGGATGATAAGTATTTTTAAGAACACCCTGCTCACCAAACATGTCCATTACCCCCTAGAAACCAAGATATGATTACCTTTCCTGCTAAGCTTTGCTGTTGCAAACTTCCATCTAAGCTGGACTATGAGCTATAAGCCAGGCTCCACTTTGCCCCGAAAATCTCCATTGGATGGGATATAAAATCGGTGCTATAGCTGCAGCCTCTGACTGCATTGAGTAATTTCGTTTAATAATCATTTTGATTTTCCCTCTGTGTAAATTTTCCCTGAGAGGAGGTTAGGCTCAATGGGAGATGAATTCATTCTTTCAAGTTATTAAGGTTCCAGTTAGTGCTCTGCAGCTATAATTAATTAAACTATACTCAACTTCCCTAAAAACAAAGTTCCAAATATCCCTCGTGAATTTGAGATTCACTTTGAATAGACAGGCAGAGGCACGGATACACCAAGTTCTAGGTCTTTTTTTGGAGGCTCATCTCATCTCTATGCTTTGTCTCCCGGCCCATCTTGCTGGAGGTATTTTGTGAGTGGGGGCATGATAAAGTTTTTGTTTCATTTCCACGTTGGTATTTTACAGATTTCTTTCTTTGTTAATCTAAATGTTTTAGCTGGTGGTAATATCTGAGAAGAGGGTGATAGACAGTAAAAAGGAAGAAGTATTTTTTATTTTAATTAAAATGCGAACATAAGGCACAATCATTGAGTGATTGCATTACAAAGCAGCTACTTGTTCTGCCATAGTTAAGTGTGATTTGATGTGTCCATTATGAGCCTCTGTTCTCGGGGGCTTATATCTTGGCCAAAATAGTCCCTCCAGGCGGAAACTTGGCAGACATTTCAGCCTAATTACTGTCATTTTCCTTTTTGGATTAAGAAAATGGAATTAATATAGTGCTTCAAGCCCACCCCGCCCCCCATATTTTCAAAGGTCTGTGCTTATTTCCACATATTATACATTGTGGGCTCTTGAGCCTTTCAAATAAAAGGCAAGAACCAAAGGACTTCCCCAGGATCTGTGGGCAACTTGATCCAGACAATCATGGATGGGGTGGGGGGGTCACATCCTTTCTCAGACAATTGCAAGGAAATCACTGCATTGATGATGAGGCCGGTCGTGGTGTCAAGAAGGTCAGCATGTGGGTGTGCAGCCTTCAGGGAACAGGTGAGGTGCACCGCAGCTTCCAAGTCCTGGGGCCACCTTTACACCCCCCTTGACTTTCAGATGTGTCCTTAGGACTGTCCTCCCACACATCTGACCTCCCTTCTCCTCAGTCATCTTTACCCATCTGAAAAGGGCTGGGAGGTGATCTGCGGCTTCTGCTTTAATGAGTGAAGCCCTGGGTCCGCGGTCCATCTTCCCTACAGGAGTCTCTTGCATTGTTCTCTTGGAGACCTTGGGGTAGGCGTAGTGGCTATGCCAGTCTCCAACCTACTAGGTGTGTAGGTGGTTTGCTTTTCCAATCACTAATGTATGACTTTTGCCAGAAATATTTAAAAAAGCCCACTGTGGCTAATACTAAAACCTTAATTATTTCTGAGGTGAAATAGATGAGATTTGCTTTAAAATTTTACATCTCATCCTTTTACAATGAGTGGCCAGATTATTATGATCTCTGAATGCATAATAATCTGGCCACTCAGCATGAGGCCAAATGCATGAATTCATGCAAGGGTGGGATCTGGCCAGCCTGGTCATGGGGAGGGGAAGTGAGTGGTTGGCCGACCTGCCTGCTGGTCAGACTCCTGGTCAAGGGGACAATTTGCATATTAGCCTTTTATTATATAGGATATATACTGAGTGGCCAGATTATTATGCATTCAGAGATCATAATAATCTGGCCACTCGGTGTATATGCCCTGTTTGACCTTTTTATAACTTGAGACATATCATGGCCTCTTTTCAGTGTGTTGGAGATGGTAGGTAGAATGGTCTTGCAACTTTAAGCACCGTCCCTGACAATAACACCATCTACAATTTGCAAACGTTTGTGAAGAAACCACTGAAGTTTCTACAATTTACTGCTCGGAATTCCCTGGGTTTTTGCTTGCAAGTCTATCTAGATACATACTATGAATATGGAATATGCAGACCCAGGCTGACTGTAGCACTGAAATAGAAATAGGCGGCATGAGCTTTTCAAAAAAGCAACAGGAGTTGGTAAAAAATAAATAAAAATTAATTAAATATATATATTCTGCTCAGTTTTCTACACTGTGCCACCCATTAACGGGACTGTGGTCTCAAAATGTTGAAGATGCTAGAAAGACAATTTTGCTGACTCAGTTTGTTCTAGGAGGTTGGCCTGAATGAGTCAGATTTATGGAAGCAGAAAAAAGCCAAGCACACCCATAGCTGTCAAGGATTTCATTTATTTAGAAGGTTTGGTATTTGTGTGAGTGCAGTGAGCAAATAAAGTATGTCTGTGGCACATAAAAATGAAGCCTACAGCAATTAAATTAAAATCTGTATGGTAACACTGAATATATTTTAGTTGAATATAATTCTATGGAAGACTATTAAATTACCACCTTAGAACAGAAGCACAAACAATGTGATAATGAGCTATGGAACCAAAATTTAGAACAGATACACAGAAAAAATTATGGGTACCCCAGTGTAAGAAATGCACAGTGATGATATGAAAATATGAATTATTTATATCTCCTTTAAATGTAGAATCTAAATTTGCTTGATATTAATTTCTGTTGGGAAATTACCACGCAGTCAACATGGTTGTGTAATGCTTAAGGTAATATTTTCCCTCCTAAATGTTATTATTATTTATTTATTATTGTTATTGTATAGGGAAGAAGAGAAGATGAAAACAACCAAGTTATAGTTATATTGGAAAATAGATTTTTTTTTTCTAGGCAACACTTGATATCAAAAGTTATAAAGTCATTTTTCCCACACTTCTCAACAAAGGATAACCAAACTGAGTATTATGGTCTGAATATTGTAGCCTTCAAATTCATATGTTGAAGCCCTATCCCACAATACGATCACATTTGGAGTTGAGGTCTTCAAAGATAACTAAGGTTAAATGAGATTATAGGTGGAGCCTTAGTTCAATAGAGCTGGTGTCCTTGTAGGAAAAGGAGGCGAGGTATCACTCTCTTTCCTTGTGCAAGTCCAGAGGAAAGGCCTTGAGAAGATGAAACAGTGCATCCAGGAAAGGCAAGCATTCAGGTTGACCAAATTACACAATCAATTACAATAATAGCAGAATTAAGACCCAGTTCTCCCTGTTCTCTATCCACAGATGTTGACTTAACTAAGGCATTTTCAAAATGATGCATGAGTTTGGTAAGGGTTCCAAACTATAACCCTTACCAACATAACTACACTACACAACATATATAAATAATGTATGAGTAGAAGGGGAAGGAGGAAAAAAACTCTGAATTAATGAATTTCATTAAGTAACATAAATATGAACTAATTTATCTCAGCTGCTCAGAGTATTTTTATACTTCCTTGACATCTTCCCGTTACCCTATTCTGGCTAAGTGAAGACCATCGTCTGAGTCTCAGAGGCCAGACAGACTAGCTGTGAGGTTCTGGGCTTGTAACTTCTCTGTGACTCAGTTTCTTCAGTCTATATCAGTGGTCGGCAAACTCATTAGTCAACAGAGCCAAATATCAACAGTACAACAATTGAAATTTCTTTTGAGAATCAAATTTTTTAAACTTAAACTTCTTCTAATGCCACTTCTTCAAAATAGACTTGCTCAGGCCGTGGTATTTTGTGGAAGAGCCACAAGGGACCAAAGAGCCTGCATGTGGCTCGTAAGCCACAGTTTGCTGATCACGGATCTATACAATGAGAAGAAAGAGATACTTACCTGCTAGTGTAACTGATGGGATTTACTAAAATAAGACATTAAAAAACACAGTGGAATCTGGTACATATTAAGCACTTAATCTAAGTCAGTCATTATGGATGGAGCAAATTGTCACATGACTGATGTTCAAATGATGACAGTTATTACTTCTTTTTCTTTTCTTTTCTTTTCTTTTCTTTTCTTTTCTTTTCTTTTCTTTTCTTTTCTTTCTGTCTTCTTCTTCTTTTTTTGAATGGCGCCAGCATCAAGAATAGGGAGTCAGAGATTTTATTTTTTATTGATTTTTTTGCAGAGAGGAAGGGGAGAGAGAGAGCTAGAAACATTGATGAGAGATACCGACCAGCTGCCTCCTGCACACCCCTCACCAGGGATGTGCCCACAACCAAGGTACATGCCCTTGACGAAATCAAACCTGGGACCTTTCAGTCCGCAGGCCGATGCTCTAGCCACTGAGCCAAACCGGTTTCGGCTATTATTTCTTATTCTCTTCTAGGAAGAGATTTCTTCTGGGTAGAATGACTTCTCATCTTCCGTTTGAAAGTATGGGTGGGAGGTGAATATAATGGAGGTAAAGATCAAGAGGTCAAAAGCAACAGATGCTTTCTCTCATGCTCTCACTCAAAGCACTAGGAGTCAAACATTCCCTAAATACACAGGAGAGTTCTAGTATGTGGGGGCCCTTCTCCACAGTAAGAGGTTTATGGATCATTAAGAGCCAGTTGGACTTGCATGGTGTCTGACAAGGGGTCTCTGAGTCTCCTTGCTGCCCAACTAGCCCCCTCCCCACCCCCATAGCCTTACGTGGGCCTTCTTCCCTTGAGAACCCTTTGTTTCCTCCATGTGAACTCCTCTAAGCTCTCCCGACTCATCAACACTTTGTTGATGCTGTGATTGCATCTCACTTTCCCACTGCCCAGAACATGCTTACCACTCCCGTTCCTCCTGCCCAACACCTCTCTTCACCTTTTCTTGGCAATGTACACACTCCTATGCCAGCTCCTCTCTGAATCCTGCATGCCTGGGTGCCTCCAGCGTTTGTTCTGACTAGTTATCGTAGGATATGTGCTGTGTCTCTCTTCCCTGCCAACAGTGGGCTCCTTCTGGGCAGGAACCTGTGCTGCTGACTCCCACAGCCCCAGCTCCTAACACATGGCTTGGCACATAGGAAGTGCCCATGCCGACTGGTTAGATAAATGAATTAACAACCAACCCACATCTGACCACCATTTGTACCATTATAGCTCCAGAGCTCTTTCCCGTCTGCCTTTGGAGTCTGGAGCTCAATTAGGCTTCCAAATGTAAATCCTGCCTTTTAATTATGAGCTGTGGAAAAATATATGTGTGAATGTGGGGTCTATTTTTAACCCCCCATGCCTGCATTCTCTCTACCTTTGCCTGTTTTGGAAATCCTTGCCTTCCCCGAGATCACGCCTCTCCCCCAATACACGGACGGGAGCGCGAAGACGTGCATATTTTTATCTGACATTATTTCGGAGCATTGCTTTCCTGTTTGCTGCTGTTTCCCTTTCATGGGCCATTAGCAGCTTCCAAAGGCAATATCCCTTCACTGTCACACTATGCCATGGGGGGCCGTTTCAACAACTCCAGACGAGGGCATTAAGTGCGATTCTGGATGAGAGTCAGCACATAACCAAATAAAAATAATAAAGAGAAAGCTTGTAGGAGCCATTTGGAATGCCGTCCTGCTCTGAATTCATTTGCAGCCTCGCGGAAACCTACCCATCACCAGTGATCAGCCCCAAGCCCGGTCGTGCCTTATTTAATTGTAAAGTATTTCATATCCTCGGCAACAGCCCTGCTCATTTGCTTTTCCTTTTTTGGAGATTGTCTTAGTGGAATGCTGAGATTCCTAATCAGTGGGAGAAGAAGAAAATGTAGGTTTTGATTTCAACAGGCAAAAAAGGAAGGAAGGAAGGAAGAAAAAGGTGCTTCTTTTTGTAGCTTCTCGAATCTCCTGCTAAAAATGAGCATTGAGGAGGCCTCTTTGGAAATCCCTCTGAAACAGGTGCTTAGTGCAGGAGAGAAGGAGGCAAGAGAGCAAGGCCAATGAACCTGGAGTGCCTACTCCACCGAGAGACACTGTCACCAGGGTCTCCGCATGGAGGGCAGGCAGTTTCAGAAACAAACTAGGGAAAACCAAGCATGGGAATTAGTCTCCAGGTCAACCCATGAGAGGCCCCAGAGCCTGAATTCCAGGAATGTCTAGGTCTATACCAGTAGTCGGCAAACCTTGGCTCAAGAGCCACATGCGGTTCTTTGGCCTCTTGAGTGTGGCTCTTCCACAAAATACCATGGCCTGGGCGAGTCTATTTTGAAGAAGTGGTCTTAGAAGAAGTTTAAGTTTAAAAATGTTGCTCTCAAAAAGCAATTTCAATCGTTGTTGATATTTGGCCCAGTTGACTAATAAGTTTGCCGACTGACATCACAGCCACCCAGGTAGCATGGTGTGTGCAAGATATGGTCTCCAGGACCTTTCACCTAGAAATTCCAGCTTAGCCTGGGGTGGGCCATGAGAACCCTTGTTTTACAAAGTGGTTGTAAGTGAACTTTATAATTAGGCAAGTTAGGAAACACTGCCCTGAGGTAGCTGTCCATTCCCTAGATACACTCCTACTATTGGTAGGCCATTTTGTACAGGTGCTGTCCCAGAGACCACGGGGACAGAGCAGAAGTAAGCATGGACCCTGCCCTCTAAGACTCCACAGTCTAGAAGCCTCGGCACTTCCAGGAAGGTTCCAGTTTCTCCTCTTGTGTTCTGCTTTTCTAACACTCAGTGCTACAGATGAATCAACATTGCTGTGACTCAATAATCAGCTGGCCAAGGAATGCTCAGAGCTAATCCTTTAGCTCAGCTGCTCTAAGGACAAGCTACAGTAGAAGGGACGACACAGGAGTCAGTACAATAAAATAATAAAATTATAACAATCATAGCTAACATGCATCGCATGCTTATTATGTGCTGAGCACTGGGCTGGACAATTTTCCTCTAGGCTCCTTTAAGGAGAATTTTGTTTGTTTTGTTCACTGTTATCTCCCCAGCTCCCAGGACAATGGCTGGCACATAGTAACTGCTTAAGAAATATTTGTTAAATAAATGAGTGAATATATTATTAGTCTATCTAATTTTCAAGACAGCTCTCTGAGCGCAATACTAAATACCCTAGATACGCCAACATCCAGGGAGGGAGCTCAGCGAGTTTGTATTTTCATCAAGCACTTTAAGAGCAGCCAGATTTGGGAAGGAGGAACTCTAGCCCAGTTCCCTATGGGTATTTAAATCCCCTGGGCCACATTCTAAGTCAATGTTTTCTCAGCTTCTACTTAAAATGAGCATTGAGGAGGCCTCTTTGGAAATCCCTCTGAAATAAGTGCTTAACACAGGGGAGAAGGAGGCAGGAGAGCAAGGCGAATGAACCTTTGTGGCAGCTAACATCCAAGTCTAATCACTTTAATTATTGACATTTTCTTCCTTATGATTACCTAAATCTTGTGTTTTCTTCACTTCTACCCACTACCCCTTTTTCCTCTCCAGAAAAAGGACCATGCCCACAACATCCAGATACCCATCACTAAGTGTAATGAAGATTTAGGTTCAAGCTGTGCTGTAGAGGTGAAGGGGATGTCCCATGGGGAGCAGGCCTACGCCGGCAAACAGACATCCCCCAAGGAGTCCTGAATTATGAGAGGGCGCAGGCTGGGCTGAGGAACCCCCACCCCCTGTGCACAAATGACCTACATCAGTATAACAATAAAATAATAGGAGTATAAAAATCATAGCTAACATTCTTCCCATGCTTAGTATGTGCCAAGCATGGTGCTAGACAATTTTCCTCCAAGTTCCTTGGACCATTTTCCTTGTTATTATATCTTCAGCACCAAAGACAGTATCTGACACACAGTAACCTCTCAATAAAATATTTGTTTAATAAATGAGTGAACCCATTATTAGCTTATCTACTCTTCAGAGCAGCTCTCTGAGCTAAATGCTACTGGTAACCCTATTGCTTCTGTTGAAAACAGACTTCACAAGAGTACGTTACTTGTTTAGCTGGTAGGAACAGGGGTTCAAACCCAAAGACATTCCTTTGCCTCCTACCAACTGTTTATTACATGCCTTTGCCATTTGTTGATAACTAGAGACTTGGTGCACGAAATTCATGCATAGGGGTATGTATCCCTCAGCTCAGCCTGCATCCTCTCCAATCTAGGACCCCTCGAGTAATGTTCAACTGCCCGTTAAAGCCAGATTCTAGGATCGGGCCTAAATGGGCAGTCAAACATTCTTCTCACAATCCAGGACTGCTGGCTCCCAACTGCTTGCCTGCCTGCTTTCCTGATTGCCTCTAACCGCTTCTGCCTTCCAGCCTGATCACCCCCTAACCACTCCCCTGCCAGCCTGATTGATGCCTAACTGCTCTCCTGCCAGCCTGTTTCCCCCTAACTGCCCTCCCCTACAGGCCTGGTCACCCCTAACTCCCCTTCCCTGCAGGCCTTGTTTCCCACCCCCAAAATGCTCTCCCCTGCAGGCCTGGGTTCCCCCTAACTGCCCTTCATTGCAGGCCTGGTTACCTCCAACTTCCCTCCTCTGCCAGCTGGTCACCCCTAACTGCCTTCCCCTGCTGGCCATCTTGTGGCAGCAATCTTGTGTCCATATAAGGACAGCCATCTTGTGTGTTAGAGTGATGGTCAATTTGCATATTACTCTTCTATTAGATAGAATAGAGGCCTGGTGCATGGGTGGGGGCCAGCTGGTTTGCCCTGAAGGGTGTTCCAGATCATGATGGGGTTCCTTTGGCGAGGGGCCTGTGGTGGTTTTCAGGCCGACCACACCCCCAGCAACCCAAACGGAGGCCTGGTATCTGGGATTTATTTATTCTCTATAACTGAAACTTTGTTGGGATTTATTTATCTTCTTTAATTGAAACTTTGTAGCCTTGAGCAGAGGAGACCAAGGCAGGCCAAGGCTGCAGAAGCTTGGCTTCCTCCATCACTGAGGGCAACTCAAACCTCTTGCTCTCTCCAGCTCTGTGGCTGCCACCATTTTTGTTGGATTTATTTATCTTCTATAATTGAAATTTTGTAGCCTTGAGCGGAGGCCTGGGCCCACCAGGGCAGGCGGAAAGCTTTGCTTACTCCATTGCTGGGGAAACCCAAGCATCCTGCTCACTCTGTGGCCACAGCCATCTTGGTTGGGTTAATTTGCATACTTGCTCCTGATTGGCTGTTGGGCATGGCTTTTGGGTGTAGCAGAGTGATGGTTAATTTGCATATTATTCTTTTATTAGATAGGATGTTAACAATTATAAGGTTAGATTCGTGTCCTTATGCATCATGACATCTGGTGTTGGAGAGACAGTGAATTCGGTTGTGATAGGGGATTCCAAGGCTGCCATCCAGCCAGCCTGTGGATGAATGTACTTGGTCAAAAGCTGGGAGCACCAGGACTGGGCAGCACTCTCTCTGTCCAGCTTCTGGTGGCCTTGCTGCCTGTTTTGTGAAAGACCAGGTTTTACCCAGAGCCTCTGGTTATCTTTCCCTCCCATTGGATAGTCCCCGGGAAAAGCCAGCCAGTGCTGAAACTGTTGGACGGAGCATGATGTATGCAATGGCCTTGGGCTATGTTTTCCCTTTCCTGGGAAGCACTGCTATGATAATTGTTTCTACAAAAAGAAACTACCACTCTGAAAAAAAAAAAAAAATCTAACTCCCCGTTTGCTTGAACCTATCATAAACCATTGCTGGTAATTATAGAAGCTGATTGTGCGACAGTTTAGTTTAAGTTAATTGGCAATTTTTTTAAAAGCCACAACACAATAAAAATAGTAACGAACAAGTCAGATTCTAGAAAGGAACATTTAGCTTTGGTGAAATGTCACAGATCTGTGCGCACTGCCGAAGGTGGGCATGCAGCTCTCTGCTCCCGGCTCTGGTATTCCACCCTTGCTCCTTGTGTTCTAAAGTCTGTTACTCAAGTGCACAGGCTGATGTGGACTTTTATCCAATTGTGGTTGTGGCTAAACAGGTTTTGAAATGGTTGTGGAAAGAAATGTGCCCCATAAACCAATTTAGAAACATGAGGCACCTACGTCTGGAGGAGATGGCTTGTGCAAGACGAACTAGCTAGGGGCCATTAAAATTTAATCGTAATTGCCTTTTGGGGGTCCATTCTACCTAATTAAAAATTGATTCAGTTTTTACCTCTTATACTATCACTAGAGACAGTCTCATGCTTGTTTCCCTTCCCTTGGTCTTCTCTACCATCATCATGCTTAACATCTCCTCTCATTGTCATTCTCATCGCCACTGCCATCATCATAGACTGCCTTACTAATAGTAGTAATAATAGCTAGCCCTCTAGCTATCATCCCTTCCACAGGCCAAATACAAGGCCAAAGCCTTTCATAGATTTTTCTTACTTAATCCTAACAACAACAATTTGAAAAGTCACCCATAGAAAGTGGCAGAGCTGAGAGTCACACTCCTACCTGTGAGGCACCAGGGTATGTGATTTTAACCATGATGTTCTATTCATCTTAGACTTTTGTTTACAACTGCCCTCCTGACACCTCATCTCTGGAACAAAGTTTAGCCTCACTCTAGCTCCATAGCCAAGGTGGAAAAAAGCAAAATGTTAGGGCTACCATCCAGTGAGGCCTGACATTGATCCTGCTACCTGTAGAGGTGGTACATACGGTGTCAGGGATGACCCTGTGTCCCTTCCCTGCGGCAGTCTTCCACATGCAGTAACACCCCTGCTCCTTCTCTGGGAGTTCTGCCTCCTTTACTGACCCCACCTGCCAGGTCCCCACGAGGCTGGAGCTCTTCCTCAAAGGCCAGTCCACTGTCTGGGCCCGAGAGACTCCCCTCGGCTCTTACCCCTGGGATTGGTTCCTGACCTTTACCAAGGAATGCATGGGGAGGCTGGGTATTGAGTGAGGTGTTTTCACAACTTCCTTTTAAATGGAACTCGCAGGAGTGGTAATGGTTGTAGTGATTTGTGGTGCACGATTTGCCAGCACAATTATAAATGCTTTTACTTTGTACACATGGCCCTCACAACACCCTAGGAAGCAGGTCGGTTGTTTCCCCATTTTCAAGATGAGAAAATGAGGCACAACAGTAAGTGACTTTCTCAAGGTCACACAGCTACGAAGTGGCAAAGCCAGATGAATACCCAAAGTCATAAGCTGAATCGTAATGCCATGCTGTGATGTCACAAACAGCATCACAAATGGTTTGAGGAACCAACTTAACAATGCTCTGACAAACACAATAGCTTCCAGGTAAATTAATTTATGAAAACTACTTTGACTTCCAACTTACATAACTTGGAAGTGGTTGTGGTTAATGTAAAATTTAGGTTCAGTGTTATTGTTATTTTCTACATTTTAAAATACATTATAGAATACACTTACATTACTTAATGTACAAATGCTGTTAAATGATTGCATTGCAATTATTATCATATGCCGAATTCTCACACGTACTGATATTTTCCTATCAAAGAACAAACTACCTGATTACTACTTAGATTTGTATGTGGCTCATTAGCATTCAACCATGTTATTGACATTCATACATGTTATGGATACTGATACATTTAGCCAGCTAACAAGCAGTGCAGGCTTTTATGTGCTTGGCACTTGATATATATTCAACAATGCATAGGTGAGTAAGAAAATTGCTTTGATAAGGAACATACATGTCTATACTATGTCTGCAAAGTCTTATTCTGGTAAGATGGTGCGCCCCAGAGGTTAGCTGTGGGAGACCATACAAGGTCATCTGAGAGGGGGCCAAAGGGGCTGAAGTCAGAACTGGGGCTAGCTTTCTGCAAATTAAATGTGAAGAGGAGGATGTCATCAAACAAAAGGAGGGAATTCTTTGGTGGCTTAGCCAGGGTCACGAGCTTGGAGGTGCAGGAGAGATTAGAAGTCCTCTGTTCACACTCAGGGCTGGGCTGAAGCTAGAAGTTCAGGTCCTGGTGCATTAGAGGTCATATGGCAGTGAACACAATCATAAAACTAGCCTACGAGGGACATGCTTTGGGAATGACTAACAGGAAAGAAAGGAATAGAAGAGAGAAAAATGACAAACGCGCCCCTGGGCAGAAAACTAATTCATTGAAAAGCTGCATCAGTCTCTGGGGACAGCACCAGGGTCCAAGAAGGGACAAGTTTCCGTGACTTCAGGGGCTGAGCCTGAGGGCAGAGCTGCCTGGACCAATGTTGAGTGACAGGGAGCTACAGCCAGAAAAGCAGAGATCTTTCTCCCTGGCTGCCACCAGGAGGTACTCTGAGTGTGTCACCAATGCTATCTGTGCCCCAGCCCAAAGCTGCCTGCGGTTAAGATTCCAAAGGTGCTTTGGCTTCCACTGAGAAAGGCTAAGGGGAATGGGACTGGAGGCTGAGCTGCTCCTCACCCCCCTGGCCCACAAAGCCAATCTGTAGCTGGTTAAGCAAACTCTGTTACACATCTGCTGCTGTTTCTGTATATTCTAATTTTTAAAAAGGTTTTGTCTTCATATATAATGACTGCTTTCACAGTTATTAAGCAAACGTGCCCCTTTCCTATTTGGTAGAATATTGAGGTTTCTCATTGAGCAAACTAACCCGCTGGGATTTTCCCTGGAGGAGATGTCACCTCCTGTAGGACAGGAAATGGAAGTAGGCCTTGAGACAGGGCTCGGGACTCTTCGGAGCAGAGGCATCCAATGTGCTTGAGGCATGTGGGTGTGCGTGGAGGGATGGACAGAGAGATGGGCCCATACTAAGACCAAGAGATGGACAGCCAGACTAGAACATTCCCTCCTCCAGGGACACATCTTGGGCATCCGGGGGCCTATGCTGGGGACGGGGTGTGTGTGTGTGTGTGTGTGTGTGTGTGTGTGTGTGTGTGTGGACTGGCTGAGATATTCTCGGGCTGTATGGGCTGGTACTGTTCTTCCCCTGCAACTCGGAGTGCATTGCCCTCTGCAGGCTGGTGGCACGTGATGGGGGTGGCAGATGCTGCAGCCAGACAGTGGCCTCCAGGCAGAAGCAGAGCCTGAGTTTCAGATGGGCAGTGCCTTGGGCTGTGCAGAGAACTGCAGTTGACTTTAAACAGCACAGTGGAGCTGCACAGGTCCATTTCTATGTTGTTTTTTTCACTAAATACCGTTGGCCCTTCCTATCTAAGGTCTCTCATGGGAGGATTCAACCGACTGGATGACCCAAAAGAATATTTTTGTATTTCCAACTGCGAATGGAAAATACTGTTTTCTGTCAGAGGCTAGTCAAGCCTGTGCTTGCTGATGTGAAGGACTGACTGTAGTAGCAAAAGTTATATCCAGATTTTCTGGATTTTCATCCAAACAGGGTTGTCTCCCCGACCCCACCACAACAGCCACTTCGTTCAAGTATCAGCTATACTCTGAATTGGCTGATGGCCTGTCTGGGACACCATGTGGCTGCAACCAGGGCAATTCTCACCTGGGACTCCTGGGGAAGAAGCCTGCATCCCGCTTCCTGCCTCCCTTCCTTGGGGTGATTTCATCGAACTGCCCCCGGAAAGAAGTAAGCCCGCAACGTTTTGGGATTTATTTCAAGAACCTGAGGTTTTTAGAAGAGCACTTAAAAATATTAAGAACCATTTAAAATATACAGAACTGCAGAGGGAAAATATTAAATAATTTGTATAGCCCTAATGCCCAGATTTAACAAACATCAAGGTTGTTATATTTACTTCAGATTAGAAACAAAAAAAAGCTACTCATACAGCAAAAGGCTATTTTGATTCCATTATTGTCCCTAACACTCTCCTTCCTTCTTTTTACTTGTCCAGAGGCGATATGATCCTTGTCACCCATGTTTTCACATATTCACTACATGTGTATGTGTCTATAAATAATATACTGGTGTGTTTAAAATTTACATAGATGGCATCATAGTCTTCGGGTTCTTCAACTTACCCCCAAATTAATGTTTTAAGTTATCTATTTGATACAGAACTAGATTTAGGTTATTTGTTCTAATTTCTCTGTCTTTATAAGTATATGTAATATATATGTATAGTGTTTTGTGTTATAATTTAATTAATTTATTTTTCAATTAAAGGGAATTTGGTTTGTTTCTAATGTCTCATATTGCCACATTTAATTTTTAAGTTAAATTAGAATTTACCCTTGTATCGTGTGTGAGGTAGGATTTCCACGTGGCCCAGTGTCCCTTACGGAGCAGAGTATCTTTCCTCCATGCCTCGTCCTGCCCCCTGTCGCCTGTTTCATGTATTGATATCCCAATAGGTCTGCTTTTGATCACTCTCATAGTCCATTAGCCATATCACTGAACCAATGTAATAACATTATTTTAATTATTATAGAGTTAAACAAGATTTGATATCCAATAGGGTAGATGCAAGCATACCTTTATTCTTCAAAATTAGAAAGCTGTGATTTAGATTAGGGAGATTATACTTTGAGTCCCTGCTTTTTTTTTTTTTTTTTTTAAAGCAAAAACAAGGTGCAAATTTACTCCAACTCCAAGGAAATGGAACCTATCATATACCATCTGTAATGAGCCCTCAATATAAACTTGAAGGATTGAAAATGTTATTCCTGCCTTAGAGATGATGAAATTAGAGCTGGCGATGTTAGGTAACCTGCTGGTATTAAGACATGGAGAAAGTAGTATGTGCACAATGTCTTTGACTTCAGGTGCGGTGTTTATTAAAGATATTTTCTTTAAAATTTTTTTTTAAATTTAAATTCTTCATTCTTTAAAGTATTACATGAGTTTCCTTTTCCACCCCATTGACCTCTCCCCAGCTGTTCCCATCCTCCAGCACATGCCCTTTCCCCCCTACTGTCTGTGTCCATTGGTTATGCTCATCTGCATGCATACAAGTCCTTTGGTTCATCTCTTACCACCACCCCCACGTTCCCTCCTAGGTTGGACAGTCTGTTCAATGCTTCCTATTTTTGTCCATCAGTTTATGTTGTTCATTATGTTCCACAAATGAGTGAGGTCATCTATCAGGTGAGTGGATTAGAAAGCTGTGGAACATCTACACAATGGAATACTACGCTGCTGTAAAAAATAAGGAATTCTTACCATTTGCAACAGCATGGATGGTACTGGATAGCATTATGCTAAGTGAAATAAACCAGTCTGAGAAAGAAAAATATCACATGAAGATATTTTTCACTAGATCACTTAGTGCCCCTTATGAAGCGCCATGAAGAATAGTTGCTTTCCCCTTGAGCAATATGAACTATATATTTTTCTCTTTGGCATCTAGGAAACTGAGATTGAAATTGGTGCTAACAATTTAACTTGAAAGTACCTTATGATTTTATTATGTCTATTTATTTCCCTTTTTCCTAATATTCTCTTATTTGCATTTTCCTCATCTTGATTTTAAGTTATTTTTTAAAATCTGTATTGTTGAAAGTATTACATACATCCTCTTTGTTTCCCCATTAACCCTTTCTAGCCTGCCCCACCCTAAGCCTTCATCACACTATTGTCTGTGTCCATGGGTTATGCATATATTCATACAAGTTATTTGGTTAATTTCTTCCTCTTAATGTATTGTATGAATGCATGTCAGTTTTATAGCTAACCTTAAATAACTAGGATATTTCTGTTACTAGGATGCTTTCCAAACTTTAATTTGCATCCAAAGCACCTGAGGTCTTGCTGCCCTGAAGGTTCTCACTCAGTAGTTCTGCATGGGGCCTGAAGCTCTGCTTCTCTAACCAGCTCTCGGGTGAGAGGAATCCATTGCATCTTCCTCCCTGGGTGCCTCAACCTGCATCTCCATTTCCTCCTGTTATTATTGCTCATGTATTTCTCATTGTATTAGAAGGCAATTTAAAATCTCCTCTTTAAATGTCTTATTTTTATGAAGTAGAATGTAGGGAGTTCAAAACCCACATGACCTTGGAATTAAATCTTGTCTCTTCTAAATTGTAACTGTGTTAAAGGGCAAGGATTTTCTTCATATAAAAAAAAAGAAAAGAAAAAACAGAGTAATGTTCACTTCACATGGTTGTTTAATGAGTTGACAGAGTTAAATTCATTCAATGAGACTATATAACAGAATTTTTTCCTTTTCATAGAAACTCAAATCTTGGTTTCCTTCTTTCTTTCCTTTCATCTCCATTTACAAAGAAGTTGCAATATATCCTTTCCTATAATTGATACCCCTCCTTCTCCTAAAAGAGATTTGAGGGGACGGAAAGGAACAATATGAAGGCAATATATGCACAAATATTTACTGGAAAGCATGTGCCAGAGTGAAATCACTCTTGCAGAGAGATAACTGTCACGCTCCACCATTAAGAAGTAATGTCTTCCCCATCATCTTAATTCAAATGAATAAGTTTTGAACTGAAGAATTGCTACTAAAATTCCTAATGAAACATGGCAATTACGTCTTATTTTTTCTTTTCTTAATTTTTTTCCTCTTTAAACTGGAGTCTGTGAATTACAATGAAGTTAAAAACCAATATGTTTACCATCTCTTTCTTTTTTTTAATGTCAGGGCTTTTTCCAATTTAGAAAATATCAGTTTAAATCAGGTAAAGGTTTAGATTTATTGTTTTCAAAAGAAGCCCATTCTCATTCCATTGGAATATTTTATAGCAGTAGAATTTTCTTTCTGCACAAGAGTGAGGAGATTCACATTTCTTATACTCAGAATTCAGATTACAAGTAAATTTAGGTATGCAGTTTTGAAACAATGGGAGATGAACTATTCTCAGAAAGCCTTGGTTCTGAGATCTAATGAGAGTCATCCTGAATATTATTGTTTGATTTCCTGATTCCCTGACCTTGTTTTATCCAACCCTTGAAAATGTGTTGAACACTGTATTTATTATTTCAGCTAATGCAATGTTTGGTTTTGAGGGATTTCATGGCTCCCTTTGTAATAATCAGAGACAGGGCTAAAAGTCACTGTCTTGTATTATAAACAGGGGTTGCAAATTCAAATGGACACTCAAGTAATTAAAAACACAAGTGAAGTGACATTCCATTTGCTTTAGCATACGTTGCAATAGTCTTTGCTTCCAGAAAGATAGAAGGTCCAAGTCATATCAAAATATATAGATGGTCCATTGTTTACTATTTTTTTTTATAGAGGACTAGGTACAGATTAATATTTCTCTACTAAAATAAAAGAAATAGTACATGTGTAATGGTCAATGGCACATGTCGCCTTAGGTCATAAAGTCTGTAAGGAACAGTGATGTGTATCCAATTGTCACCACGTAGGAATGAAGCACAGATATGCCAGATCTTTGAAATTTGCTGGAGAAATGAACAACCTGAATTTTTATGTTGAAATGTCCTAAGTTTTAAAAAATATATATTTTTAAACACAATTTATGGGACAAACAAAACATGAATGCCAAACAAATTTAGCTAGAGGACCACAGGTTTGCAATTGCTGCTTTGAAAAAACAAACAAACAAAACACATACACACACACACACACACACACACACACACAAAGTCAAGGGGAAGCTATTCCAATGATATGTCTGATATGAAGACTATTTTTTCTGGAATAAATTATTAATCGTTCAAAGGGAAAGTGAGATGGTGTGTGTGTGTGTGTGTGTGTGGTTGAATGGGATATGATAACAAGTACATTCCTTTTTGGGAGCTGGGATATTGAGGATTGAAGGCTTGTGTTTGGAGCAATTGGAAAGGAAGCAGCATGGAAGCCACCACATCAGAAAGAAAAGGGCACTATGGTTCTGTCATTCAGGACTGAGTGGGATTCCCAGAGAAAATGCCAGGGCAAAAGAGGGACTGATAGCCCAAGCGAAGGGTATCAAGTCTAAGTGAGATAGATAGACTACTTTGGAGGTGATTTTTAATATCAGCAAATGTTAAACAGGGCATTTCTGTTCAAGACAAGCCACATAAAAAATGATTAAAAAACAATCAACACTTCTCAAGACTTTTGCATTGCACCTCTCCCTAGCAATCACTGGTTGCTGTTCTCACTCTCACTGTCCATCATGCTCCCAGCGAAGCATAAAGAAGACTCCTGAAGCTCCCCGTGGCCCGCCATTCTGGGTTCTGGTCACCAGCTCATTTTGACCACTCACCTTTTCTTACTTGCAGACTAGAAAGGATCAAGCATGCTACACACATATTTTCTGAATTCTGGATATGCACTACATATGTTTGTTTGTGTGTTTTTTCAATAGGGACCTTTCCCTATGTGAGAGAAAGAAATAGGAATTTGTATTCACACTGCTTTGTAAAGTTTTAAAATGTGTTTTGGGGGGGATACAATTCAAACACTAAAATAATCCATTTCATGCATATTAATTAATTTTTACATGAAAACAGTTCCCATTTGTATGAGTGTTTTGGCAAGTTTTGAGTCCAGGAAACATATAAACAGTAGTGGGGGCGGGAAATGAAACCAAACAATACACTGTATTGGCAAGAGTTTAGGGAGACAAGTGCACTCATATTGATGTTCCTTCTATCAATGGCAACAAGTCCTCCTGGCCCACTGCTGCCCATGCCTATCCAAGTCTCAAGTTTGTGGTTCCTTGGGTTTGAGTTCTGAGACCTTTCTGTTGCCTAGCAATTTTCTCTCCTTCGGTGAGACCATTCTATCCTATGGATTTAAAACCTTTATGTTGCTATCTTCCAAATTCACATCTCTAGCCAGAAAACTCCCCTGGCTTCCATCTCATTGATCCTTCACTTCCATGTCCCCTTGATATGAAAACTCACCTCCAAATAATTTAACCAAAAGGATATTTATTGTCTCACATATGACATACCGGCAAAACTAGGTTGGGTCTAGGGTTGGCTGAACCCAGAGGCTTTGGCCCCATTTATCTGTGTTTCTCTTATCTCTCCCCTCCGCATTCCAGCTGGCAGTGAGGTGGATACTGCAGTTTCAGGCCTTATGTCCTCACTCCACAGTGTCCAGAGGAAGAGAGAGGAGATGTTTCTTGAATCCACTCTCACAAAAATGAGGAAGCTTCTTTCCTACAAATCCAAGAAAAGCTTTCTTTGAGTTTCCTTGGTTTAACATTGGGACATGCCCATCCTGACTCCTTCTTCCAGGACAGTTTTCTTATAGAGATGGGCTTAGCCTCTTTTTCTTATATTACTCACATGATGAGCATATGGGATGACCTTCAAGAGCTTAGACCAACATTCTCAGCTCCATCAGATTTGACATCTTCCTTTTTAATATTGAATTTTTGCATTGCTCCATTTATTATCATAAAATAAAATGTATAGAAAAGGAAAGTTAACGACATGCTTAATCAATATAATGTCTAGTTATAATATAAAAGAGAAATGGGTTAATAATAAACTAATATATATTTCAGTATGCAAGTGGTGGGGCCCAATTACATCAGCTTGTCAGGAAAGCCCAGCCCAGACTCATTGAGTGAAAATCTGCCTGGCAACACCATCTCCAGTGACTCCTGAATTTGAGATGCACTGTGCCCAAAGACATAATGTAATCAGAAGTCTCCCCCTATTTGTGGAATCCCAGTGAATGTGACAGCCACAAATGTGACATAGAGATGTGTTGGCAACTCAGATATCATGGGTGTGAAGACTTTTGGAAATGATGAACAACACTTGAGGCAAAGGACAATGTGCCCCCAATTTGCATAATGGTTGAGTTCCAGGGAAATACAGAGCATAATCAATGATGCAAAAATACGCTATTTGCAAGTACTGCAGGATCATGGGCCAGTTCTGCAGACTTTCCCTTGTTTTCTGCCTTCCATGTTGGCTCACATTAAATTTCATCTGAGATAGAGAATTCAGCTTCTCTAAAATGACCAAAACTCAGTTTATGTTCTGGTCAAGTCCAGAAAAAGCCTATTGGAAGTTTCCATGGATTTAATGCAAAGGACATGCTCAGTCTATCAGTTAGAGGGGGCGACCATTCACAGGTCTGATTAAGCAGAATGTACTCGGAGGCTGTCTGTAAAGTTAGCTGTGTCACCTGTGTAGATGTGTCTGCTAGAGTGATACTTAGCATGAGTCTAGGGCCCTGGTCATTTTAGTTCACTATTCTATCACCGCCTCTTAGCCTTGTGGCTCTCTCATTTAGCAGACATCAGAATGACTGGGAGGTTTATTAAAACAAAGATTGCTAGCCCACCTTCAGAGTCTCTGATTCTGCAGGCCCAGTGTGGCCCTGAGAATTTGTAGTTCTAACAAGTTCCCAGGTAATGCTTCTTGAATTAGCCAAGACCCAGGGATCACACTCTGAGAATCACTGACTCAATAAATATATGTGAATGAAGGAATTGTCCTCAATCAATCAGTCAACAAACACTGGGAGTGTGAATCAGAGCCAAGTGCTATATACAAATCAGACACCATCCCAACCCTCAGGAAGCAACATCCAAATGAGGAAGACTGAAGTCACTGTGGATAAGTGCGCCAGTAGACAGCAGTCAGCTTACTCCAAGTGGACAACTGAAGAAAGATTCCTTAAGGGAGACCATTTACAGTGGTGAGGGCAGTGTTCATAGAACCACAGGGATGTGAGGCACCAAGGATTAGCAAGAGCAGGCTTTAACCCAACATGGGCCAGAAGAGGCGGGGCAGGCACAGTGAGAGCTGGAGCCCTGGGAGGAACTGTGTCTGAGAGCTGTGGCTTGCAGCCCTGCCGGGTGGAGTGGTAGTGAATAAAAAATCCTGCTTTCTCTGCCCTCTCTTTTATCCCTTCAGTTTCTCCCAGGTAGGTTTGCCAGGTATGATATAGGATACCCAATAAAACTTGAATTTCAGATTAATGAGGCATTTCTTTTTAGTATAAGTGCAAAATTTGAACACAGTTTATGAATTGTTTTTAATGAGCCAATAAGAAAATGTTTGTAAGATGGATGATATAAGATTTCGATTGAAAAAGTAACATGCAAAATTTTATGTACAATATGATCTCAATGATTTAATCACATACACTCATTAAAGTGCTGGGAAGAACCGAAACCGGTTTGGCTCAGTGGATAGAGTGTCGGCTTGCGGACTGAAAGGTCCCAGGTTCGATTCCGGTCAAGGGCATGTACCTTGGTTGTGGGCACATCCCCAGTAGGGGGTGTGCAAGAGGCAGCTGATGGATGATTCTCTCTCATCGATGTTTCTAGCTCTCTATCCCTCTCTCTTCCTCTCTGTAAAAAATCAATAAAATAGTTTTTTTAAAAAAAAAACACAAGAAAGTGCTGGGAAGAAATATGTTAAAATATTAAAATAACCTTTAGGTTATATGCTTTATGAATAGTTATTTTTTTCTTTGCTTTTTGAATTTTCCCCAAATTTTTACATGTATCCTTTATAAACACAAAACATTGAAAAAATTCTTTCTTAAACTGAGTTGACATCTTTCTCACTCTATTAAGTTAACTGGTTCTTTCTTACTTTTCAATTACAGTTGACAGACAATATTATATTAGTTTCAGTGTATAATATAGTTGTTAGACATTTATATAACTTATGAAGTTGATCATCCAGATAAGTGTAAGCATCTCACAACATACATAGTCATCACAATATTATTGACTATATTCCCTGTGCTGTACTTTACATCCCTGTGATAATTTTTATAATTGGCAATTTACCTTTTTCACCCTCTCCTCAAGGTCCTCCCATCTAGGAACCATCAAAATGTACTCTGTATCTAGGAGTCTGCTTTTGTTTCTTGTTGTCCCTTTATACAGATGAACAAGTGAGCAAATCTAACCTCTTTGATCTATGACAGCCTTCAAATATGTGAAGAAGGCTGCCAGTCGAGAGTTTTCGCTTTACCTGGAAGTCGATGTCCCTCTGCCTTTCAAGCCCTGAGGAAATACACACCTATGCCTCTTTCATACTCCCAATAGAGTCTCCTACATCGTCTATCACTTGCTCTGTGATTATCCTCTCTATATGTCAGTTTTCTCATATGCCAAATGGGACTGTATTGTTGGGAGGACTGCAGTCAGTTGGATACTGCATACAAGTGCTTTCTAATCTAAACACCGTACAAATTTGAAAGAGTATATGCATGCAAAAGGATTAGCAGAGAGAATAGAAAGGGAGGGAGAAGACAGAGAACCTGAGCATGCCCAACTCTGTCACTAACTATACCAGTAGCCCAGCCAGTCACAGGACTCGCCTTCATCAAAGGGGTTAGAATAGCTTCTTGTACTGTCTCCCAGGGTAGTTGGGAAGAAGTCAGGTGAAAAATAACATGCACCATTAACATGCAAAAAAAAGCAGAAATGTATTCTTTCCACTTTGGTACCTTCTCCCCCACCCACCCTCCCATCCTATGGTGCAGTAGAATCTACTGAGGACTTATGATGCTCTCACTAGTGAGTGTCATGGAAAGGCAGACACGACCCTTCTCCAATAAGGCCCAACTCACAGTCTCGGAATCAATACCTCACCAACATCATAGGAATTGTGCGGCTAATTCCTATCCTGTCTCAATATTGAACACCTAGGTATTCTTTAGGACTCCCATCAGCTTCCAGCTCATCCTTGAAGGATTGAGCCCGGAGACAAAAGTTCATATCATTATTTTCATATTTACTTGCTACATGACTAAAGACATAATATTTATTTTTCTAAGCCTTAATTTCTTCATGTATAAAACAAGCCAAATAATTAATACTTATTATGGTCTATGGATTAAGTGACTAACATAGAATCTATTACACAGAAGGAGATTAATACGTCTTAGTTTTCTCCTTCTTTTTTACTCTCTTTCCCTCTTTTCCTCCCTATTTTCCCCAGGAATCCCTCCCTTTTCCGAAGTTGCTCTTGCTTTTATCTATCTAATATGCTTTCCCTGTTTTCCTAAAAGTTCAAATTCTACTCATTCTAAATGACACTCGGGTAATGAAATTTCACTTGAGCCTCCTCCCTGAAGTATTTTTTTCTTCCATTGCACATTTGCAGACTTATTGATTCCTCCCTTTGGAACTCATCAATTTCTAATTTACTTATTTAGATTTTATTTATAATTTAACTGCCTGCAATTAAGTTTCTTGAGAGCAAGAGTGACCTACATAGCATGATGGATAACCTACTGAAGTATCTTCACTTTACCCTTGAAGAAAGTGAGTCTCAGAGACGTGAACTGGTATTTCAGGGTCTTCTGTCTTGTTGGAGGCAGAGCCAGGACTGGGGTTGGATTTTCTGAGTACTTTTTCCATTAGTTCTTACCGATGGAAGTGGATAAATTGTTGTAGATTTTCTACACAAACTCTGCCCCAGGATTCTCCTTTATCAGAAACCAATGGGAAAGCAGTTTGGGACTTGAAACATAAATTCTGTGAATGTTGAATATATATTGCCACTGAGTTGTGAAGTCTTTCTTAAGCCAGTTCTCTATTGTAGACAAATAAACTATTATTCCTTTCCCTTTCCTCAGTCTCACCCTCCATCAGTCTCTTACCATCACCTTAATAATGATTCAGCCATTTGGAAAAGGAAGTATGATAGAAGGGTAACAATTCTCCCTTACTCCCACTCCAGAACTCAAGGATAAGACAATTTTCAAATTTGGCTAAGTGAATGGCCAGCTGACTACTACCTGCATTGAACAAAGGTCTCTTTTTGAGTTGGGTATTTTTTTCCCCCTCAACTGATGACTTGAAATGTTTTCCCTTTTTCTATAAAAGAGATTTTCTCTAAATCTGAAGTCAAATGTCTTCTGCATAATGTTGGTCCATCAGACATCTTATTGATTATTTACAGTTAGAGTCCAAAAATCACTGCAATTTCGTCTTTAAATCAATGATTCTATCTTCTTTAGATAGATTAATTAATTGGCATATAAATGAGGTATTAGAGCTGTGGGTTTATCAAGGGCTTCCCATAGTCCTTAAAGACTTTCTCATCTCATTTTAAAGGCAATTTGCATACTTTCACTCATAGTTCTTACAGTTTTCTTTGAAGAAACCTCTTATGCCTGTGGGTGTCCTATCCATACAACTCCCTTGACCTAACATTTGTGCTTTGCTTTCCCCAGAGCAATGACATTGCCTTAGGTGAAAATGATACATTTCCATCACTGATGAGCATCCTGAAAGACTCAGGAAGTGTCTTGGGTACTGGCTTGAATTTATCTAGACCTGGGGTTGTACATCCTGTCATCTTCAGAGTTTCCATGCACACATTAAAGAAAAACTGCACTCCTTCACAAATAAAGTTCCTTTCTTTTTGCCTTGCTAATTAGGTTTAGATGGGTTTGGTGAAAAGGGGTTACTTTTTCTTCTTTATCCTTCTGTTTAAGTATGTTAAACAACAATGTCTTCATGAAAGATGAGGCACTCTGCCCCTTGACCTATATTTTGGTTACATTCCATTGTTGTGGAAGACAGGAGAACTTTGCCTTTTTTCTGAAATTGAATTTGGTGCTTATAGATCATCACTTCTTTTCCTATAGCAAAAAGCATGCCATTTTGAATGATTAGATGTTTCTAGTGCTATTTATCCATTCTTTTATTCAGAAACAAATGCTAATTGAATGGCATTATATGCCAGGCACGCTGCTGGATTCTAATGAAAGACATTCTGCCTCTAAGGGTTTGGTGGCTTAGCATAAGTACTTTGATATATAGTAGAGGATGGTGTCGGCCAAGAATTAGAAAATGTGGATTGTGGTCTTAATTTCTGAGCAGACAGAGCTATGCCGAGTGAAATGGTGTGTGTGTGTGTGTGTGTGTGTGTGTGTGTGTGTGGCATTGTTCTTAAGGCAATTTTCTTAACAGTAAGGTTTTAGGAGCAATGGTGATGAGGTAAGAAGGTGACCCCACAACCCAAAGACAATAGATGAGCTCTCACCATCCTCCCAGATGTTACAATGCTCTCAATGGGCTCTGAGAAGTAGTGGGTTTGCAGCCTTCTCTTAGGATGCCCAGATAAACACTCACAAGGTCCATTTCCTTCTTTTGATTTATTGTAGGGATAAGACAAATTGAATGTGCATGCAAATACAGCCTTAGTACCTGAGTAGTTTGTGCTAGTAACTAAGTAAAACAGACAATAGGCAAATTAGGACTTAAAATAGAAAACAAGAGCCAATCCTATGAGCATTTGTTTTCCTGTCCACTGATAATCATTGGGAATTATATTTCTCTTACTGTAGATGTCATAATTTTTAAAATCTTCAAATGGAGTGCATTTTTTTCATGCAGATAAAGACTATCCCCAGGATACTTTGTTCCAAACAATTCTACTACTTTCAGTTTTTCTCTGTGTCCCATTTCTAGTTTCAGCTTCATAAAATGAAGGCCTCAGCCCAAGATTTTTAAGGGTTTACCCAGCTCTATTTTTTATTTGATTTCCAAATCTCTATCCCTGCCATCCTCCAACATGCTGGGGTCAGCTTCCACTAGTTCCCTCTGGAAGTTCTTCCCAATCCAGCATTCAGTGACAGCAGGCTTGAAGATTAAAATCAACCATTTTAGGAGCATTTGCACCACAGAAATTGACAAACATACCAGGTCAAAGTGCTTTTATTCCTGAAAGCCAATTGTTAAACATTTATCAGTACACTACTGTACCTCTCTCAAGCTCAGTTCTACACCTCTTTCAGCTTCACAGACACTGCTATTTGAGTTTATCATGGCCATCTCAAACTCTATTGGCAAAAATTGAATTTGAGTCTCAATTTATTCACTTCCTCTTCTTTATCCTTTATCTCCTTTGAAAAAGGAACTATATACTTTTCAATATGTAGTATCTTCTTATTCTCTCCCTTTCTTTCCATGGAGGCTATATAGAGTCTTAATGGTTGTTCCTTTGAAGTTTCTCTGAAAACCATAATTTTCCTCCTTTCCCTTGCTAATTATCAGCATGTCACACCTGCATTTATTAAAGAGACTCTCAACATTTTTACTTCTGTCTTGCCCAATCCTGTACATGGCAAAAAAAAAAAAATAATAATAATAATAAATAAATCTTAAATCCCATCTTCACCCCAATTAAAGGAGCTCTCTTTCATGGCTCTGGTTCTCCGATCATATTTCATGTCTAACACTCTCTGCCTGGTCATAAAACTCCTTCCAGTCTGGCTCTATGTCAGGCATCTCACATTTTTTTCCAACTCTGACCTATGCCTGTGTTACAAGGACTCTTCCTGTTATCTAACATAAGTCTCATCTCCCAAGTGTTCTCTCAAGGACTCAGGACACCATTCCCTGCAGTTGTAGGAAGGAAATAAAAGCTGTAGCAACTGCTGATGTAAGCCACCCAGGCTTAATCTTCCATTGGACCACATTGAGTCCACTCCTGTCCAGCTCCCATGGGCTCCCCTCTTTCTCCATCCAGCCCAGCACCACAACTTGGCATTGCCTTCTTGTTTTGACATCTTTGGAAATGATAACCTGATTCTGAACTATTGATTGGCCCTGCTGAGAAAAGAATCCTAGAAGATGCTGGTTCTTGGCTCATGTATACTCTTCGTATTCTGATAACCCCACGGGTTCAAAGTCCTGAGTCCTGAACTTTGTACATGGAGAGAAAAGGCATACATATTTATTCCTATTGCCCTTTCTCTCTTATCTCTTCATTAATTTATTCAAATAAAGTTGAATGAGCCTACACTATATCAGGTCCCAGAATGGGCATTAGACTTGCTAAGTTGAAAAGATAAGATCTCAGCTTTCTGGGACAGGATTTGGAAAATTATGACTTTGCACCAAATCTAGTCCACTGACTACTTTTGTACAGCCTGTGAGCTAAGAATTATTTAAACGGTTGTAGATAAATCAAAAGAAGAATATATAAAACTCAGATTTCAGTGTTCAAAACAGAATTTCTGAATTCCCTCCAAATTGGCTCCCCTTACTGTTTCCCCCATCCTAATAAATGATGATGACTGCATTCTTCCAGTTATCAAGACATAAACCTTAGCGTCTGTCACTGACTCCTGTCAATATGCTCACATCCCACACCTAATGAGCCAATAAGCCAATCCTGTCAGGGTTACCTTCAGGATATATTGAGAACCTGAGTACTCCTCGTCACCTATGTTATTATCACCCTGGCCGGTGCCACATTGTCTCTATCTGGATTATTGCTAAGGCCTCTGAAATATCCTCCCTCTTTTATGCCTTACCCCTTACTTACAGTCTACTCTCAGCATAGCACCCAAAATAACCCTTTAAGAATCTAAATCAGTTCTGCCATTCTTGTTTTCAGAATTTCTAAAAGGCTTCATTACTTAGATATTGAGTAATTCAATATTTTTGGTTTCCAAGAGCCAGGACATAAAGGAAGAAGAGGAATTTGAATGGTTTTCAGTAGCCTACCTGAGTATTTTTACAATGTAAAAAAATACTTGCCAAAATAATAAAATACTTCTGAAAGTTATGAAAAATTTAAAAAACAGAAATGAAGATGTATATTATGTTCATGAATGGAAGGACTCAATATCTACCTTAAGCAATTTCTTAGAGGAAGTTTCAATATGCCTGTGAGAAAACATATGTAAGGATATTCATTGAAACACTGGCTATAGTGCAAAAAATCTAGCAATTACCCAAATAATCAGAAGGACAAATTATGATTTAGTCATACAATAGGTTGAGTCTTATATATCTACAAGGAGAACTTTGAAAAACAACATATTGAATTTGCAGAATATCATTTTGTAGCATTTTTACAATAAATATCTAATATCTATATAATATCTATCTATCTCACATGAGAATGGTAAATACCAAATTCAAGATAGTGGCTACTTTTGAAAAGGATGGGGAATAGGATTGAGAGGTCTTATCTATGCTAAATGGTATATGTTGTTTTTTAAAAAAATTATGAGGTAAACATGACAAAACTATTTAATTTAATAATTCTTAAACCTAATTATTGAGTTCACAAATACACATTAATTACTTCTTATTTTTATATATATCTGAAACATTTTGCAAGTAGAAAAGTGGGTTAGCCGTTTTCTTAAAGATATTCACATTCTATAAGTTAAGAGGAGCAGTGTGACATGCCAGCAACTAATTTGTATTTGGAACTTTTCTGATGACTAGAACAGAGTCCCTCAAGCCAGCTTCAAAATGGGGACATTTATTATAAAGTCACACAAAGGACATGTACTCACTGAAATCAAAGGACAGACACCAAAGTACAGCCAGGACTCCTGGGGACTGGGATTGGGAACTGGACAGTAGCCAAGAACCTGGGCTGCCTTCCATAGAGGCTGCAAGGTTGTGCGCGCTTTCTCTCTCTCTCTCTCTCTCTCTCTCTCTCTCTCTCTCTCTCTCTCTCTCTCTCTCTCTCTCTCTCTCTCTCATTTTCTCTGGACATCTACTTACATGCTTTGCTCTGTGCTCTCTACTTCCTAACTCCTCTGATTCATCTATAAGAGGTAAGATCAACTTCCGTTTGTTCTGTTCACATTGAAAAAGAGAGTGTGCAATCCATGCACTTCATCATTTGGAACAGACCACACAGGTCTTGCATCCATGCCAAGTCCATGTATAGGCCACCTCCCGTGCCTAATCTCCTGTTCAATCTTAGTGGCCATCCCAATGCAAATAGCAGCCAGGCTGTTTTCCCTGAGCAGGGAACTACTAATAGTTAATACTTATTTAATGCTTACTGTGTTTCAAAGACTACACCAAGCACTTTACAGACATTACCTCATGTGTTTCATACAGACCCTGGGGCAGTAATACCATCATTCCCATTTTACAGATGAGGGAGTTGAGGCAGTGGGAAGCTAAGTCACTTACTCAATGTCATACTGTAAATGGTAAAGCCAGGATGCTCAGGCATCTGAGAATAGCTGGCAAATGGAGTGGCATTTCTTGCTATTCACTTCCGCTGGAGCAGGCCGAGCTGTGCAGAGGCAAAGTGCAGGGACAGGAAAGGCAGTCACTTTAGCAGGGCGAGTGGTGAATAGCACTTCTGACAGCCACAGCCGAGAGGACTGGGCACGAAGTGGGGAGATCGGCAAGGTGAGTTCAGAAACCCCTACTGAGCCCTGGGCCTGAGAGGCTGTACGTGGGGAAGACAGAGAAGACACACCAGCTGTATCCATCACTTAGTGACCTGTGGGCTGAATTGGCTTCCTAAGAGCAACCTTAGAATAAGCTACCTGATGTACAAGCTGCCCAAGCCTTGAGAAAATACAAGAAAATAGGAATTTTTATTTTTAAGAACTTTAAAGAAATAATAGGTTTTCATCAGTTGACCCCTATGGTCACAATGGAACCAAGCTGCTGTCCCCTCGCCTGCTCTCCATTCTCATCTGTCCTTGCTCTGCACCACACCCCGCCATGAGCCACATCCTCTATCCCTGGGCTTCTCAGCCAAGATCCACCCCCCCCACCCCCCCACCCCCACCCCCCCCCGCCGAGTCTCCATAGTCCAGAGTTGTTGGGGGGGAGTGATTGCTATCAGTAATGAAAGTAGTGCCTATATACACTGCTATTGATGCTCTTCACTTTCTTTCAGCTTTTAACATGGTCATGTCATGACACAGCTTCCCTGATTAGTTTCTCTAATGGCAAATCTATTTAAATGTAACATTATTTAGAATTTATCAATTCAAAAGAAGATTCTTATTCTTTGGTAAATAGCAATATTTACTCAGAGCAGGAAAAAAAAAATCCACACAGGTCAATAGACTTCTCGTGACTTCCGGCCTCAGTCCCTGGTTCTCTAGGCAGTAGGCAACCACTTTGCCAGTTTCTGGTATATTCCTCTAGAGAACAAAGAAACTATTGTAGTTTGTTGCTCACACACCGGCCGCTGGACCTTTTATCTAGGCTCCAAATCAGGGCGGGTGTTCCCGGCCTCAGAAGTTCAGGAGCAGGACAAAGGCACTCTCTGAACTCACCCTCCTCTGGCGCCTGCCCTCCAGGCCTTTCTCTGCTTCTTTGTTCCCAGTTGTGAGTTTCCGACTGAACGTCCAGGTCAAATCAGCTGGCTCCAGGATGACCTCCTTTCCACCTCCTGCCAGCTGCTCCCACTGTCCAGGCAGAACACAACTTCCCCTTCAAACGCTCCCTGAGCACTTTGCACACACCTTCCCTAGCACTTCCCAGAAGCCATGACTGTTGGAACCCTCCTCTGTCTGTGCTTCCTGTAAATTCCTAGAGAGCAGAAACCCTTCGTTGTACATGGCTGTGAACTGACATTTGATAATCACATACCTGGGGCTACTGGAAATTTCTGAGACTTAAGAGAAGACACAGGCGAGCCCTTCCTAGCGGAGAGGGGGATCTAACTGAGTCATGATTGGCCCCTAGGAGCACAACCTCTTCTCAAGAAATTGAATTTCTCACTGCAGCTCCCAGAGGGGCCTGCTTATGGGACTGGGTGTGATCTGGGCTCACGCTCAGTGACACACAGCAGCGTGGTATTTCAGGAACAGGGACGCCTTAGGTTGTCACTAGGAAATGGCTGGAGAGAGAGAGAGACGGCTCTTCCTCTTCCGCTCTTGAAAGTTATCAGATATTTTGGAGGAAGGTGCCAATATCAGCTCCCTTTCAGACACACGGGCATGGGCAGAGACACAGACGCACCCGGAAACGTGGTGTCTTCGCTAAATATAACCCTTTGTAGACACGGTGTCTCAGTGATTTCCAAGTGTGAAGATAAGGAGGGGAGCCAAGTCTTTCATAATGAATGCAAGCCTATAGTTCTGAAGCAGGGCTAACATATGGCCACTGATGTGAATGTGAATGCAAATTAGGTATTTCTGATTGCCTGAAATAAAGTCAGCATAATCGAAGCCTCGCGCAGCAAATGGTGCAGCTTTAACTACGTCGGTGCCAGGCTGGGAACGGGAGCCTTGAGCACATCCTCGGAAGAAAGGCTCCCAGGCTGGCCGTTTGGACCCAGGCCTCTCTAAGGAGGACAAAGGTGGGTTCGACCCGCCCTGATTGCCATGCTGGTTCTCCTTTTATAGGAGATTTTGTTTGCTTTCACTGAAGCAAAAGTAGATTTGCTCTGAACTCATACACCATCAAAGATCTTAAGGTAGTAAGGACCCTTGAGCCAGTTAACTGCCACGTGTCCAAACGGAAACCATCCCCACACACCACAATATTTTGAATTGAATTAAAAAAATCAATTTGCAATGAATATTATAAAAATAAATATATCACTCACAATTCAGGTGTTCTTGAATATTTTCAGTTGACCATTCTTATGAAAAAAATGATTTTAAAGCATCTATAGACGCTTATGGCGTACAGAGGGTTGAAGGTCCAGCATCCTGGCTTCAGGCAGTTGAGTCACACTCCCCGTGGTCGGGGCTGTCCTAGGTGTCTCATTGGACTAGGGAGGCTCTCACTTTCTTCCTGTAGCAAATCTGGACATCGTAAGCCTGGGTGCTGCTGTGATCATGTGATTGACTGTAGCCTGAGGTCTCTAAGAAAGGTCAGTTAAAGGGCAGGCATCAAGGAAAAATTCCGGTGGCATTTGAGCATCTGGTGCCCTAAGACCTGTGGTTTGCCTCCTTAATACTGAGTTCGTGTAAGTTTAGTTTGAGTCGTTGATGCTCAAAGCAGACCTAATGAATTTATCATCCCAAGGGGAGGAAAAGTCCTAATGAAGGAGTGGCAGACAAGTCACCAAGACAAAAGAGAGAGTGAGTATTGTGTTTATATCAACGTCTAGGGCTGATAGTCTGGACTGCCTGTCCCTGGCTGGCTCATGGCAGGACTGACAAAAGATGGCAGTGAAGCAAATGACCAGGACTCAATTCTCATGTGCGATCAGACCTTTATCCCTTCTGCATTTCCTGGTGAAAATGTCTATCCCCACAACTGTGTCCTAACAAATCACTCTTCCCATGATGCGGCCAGAAGAGGCCAGAATGGAGCCAAAGGGAGCCTTGAGCCTCTGCAGGAGACGGCATTTCTCCTCTTCTTATTCTGCTCTCATTCTCCATGACCTTATTTTTCAGGCTAATGTCCAAATAGCAATGCAGCTGTCCTCCTAAGGAGAGGAAATCTACTGAGCATCCTCACAAAACCTGCCTCCCTTTGGAATCCTCACCTTTATTCCCAGTATCCCTCTGGGCCCAGGGGGTAGATGGCTCACCTCCCAAAGCCTTTTTCGGTGTTTTTTAAATGCTACTTCCAGCATTGAAATGGACTTGTACTGGATAGGAACAAATTCACACCAAATCAGAGAACTCACAATTAACAATTAAGATCTGAGAAGTCAACCTTAATATGTTTTCAGTTTTGAGTTACATTTTTCAGCCAAATTCAATAGCAGCTATATTGTGCATCAAAGAGCAACATGGTCCACAAATGCATTATCGGCACCATAGAGCCTCACCCCCTCTATCCATGGCACAGCCTCTAATTCTAAAGGAAATAAGAATGCAGAGGAGGAAAGGGGTGCAAAGTATGTCCTTAGTCCTCTGCTGTGTTTATACTCCCTTGCTTTGGATAACTTACTAATATAGTAAGTGTGATAAAAAAAATATCCAACTTGTCATACCATACACCCAGGCGTCTTCAAACTACGGCCTGAGGGCCACATGCGGCCCGCAGAGGAGTCTGATCTGGCCCGCCAGGTTTTTTGGGCAGTGAGCGCAGCCGAGGTGTTACAGTAGGAATTAGTAGTTCATATAGTCCGGCCCTCCAGCTCTCTGAGGGACCATGATCTGGCCCCCACTTTAAAAAGTTTGAGGACCCCTGCGCATACAGCATCCTGCTGTCAGGGTACTTGACTTGTAGCTCTAAAGGAGCACATCTGCTTTTTGACCACGGCTGAGAGCAGAGAGAAAGGAAAAATAGCCCACACCAGCTAGCACCAGGCTGCCCACTGTGTCTGACTCCTTCCATCCCAAAGACCCGAAGCTGTGCCTGGAGGCCCAATAGTGAGGAGGAGAGTTGGCCCTGGTTCTAGAAATAAGCTCCACACCACACCACCTATGTTGCTAGCTGTGGGAAGTTACTCCCTGAGAAGGCAACTGCATAGCTGCTCAGGTTCCCGGGCAAGCTGCTCCCATCCAGCACATTCCTACTATGCTAATACCGGTCCCTATTGACTATACATGGGATATTGCCCTCCAGGTCGGAGCTGTAATTTGCGTTTTAAAATTTGTTTTACTCATGGATGGTACGACATGCAGTCACAGAAATGACTGCCATGCAGCTAACTAGTGTATGCAGCTAAGAAGCAGCACTGAGGGGAATGGGAGTGGAAGGGGTAGGGTGGAGGGTGTGAAAGTATGTGCAAGAGCCTTCCTTGTGGTTTCTGTTGGAAGGAAGAGGCCAGGCAAGGTCAGCAGGTTTAGGATTGGTTCATCTGAATAATTTCAGCTAGCTCTGGGGCCCCAGGGCCGTATCTAGCGGTCTGGTTTCTAGTCCCTGGGTGATTAGAGAGGGAATAGTAGCCTGGACTGTGAGAACCCAATGGAGACTCCCAATTGGGGGCCAGTTGGTTTGCATAGGAAACGCATGTACCTGGCTGAGTTGTTTGCTTATGTTCCCAGGCCTTCCTGATTCGCAAGGCCCCCCAATCCCAAGGAATCGTAACATCCCTTCCCTGCTTCATGACAGTTGTTACTGAGGTCAATGTAGTGGTTTCATTGCCTGAAGTGGCTGGGAGAAGCTGCAGCTTTCTTTCTTGCTGACCTGAACTATCTAGGTCCATGTTCCCTGGAGCTGCCGTGGCAGACATGACATCTTTGCTGTTGCTGCTGCATTGGCTGGTTGCATTGCTTGTTTGTAGGGCCACCAACAGCCTGGGCTGAGGATTGGTCTCCCCAGTCACAGATCCACTTCCTCATCTCGATACATTCCTACTATGCTAATACCAGTCCCTGTGGAACCTCAGCGCTCCTGTTCTCCCTGATCATAAAGAGCCACTCGCTGTCCTCGACTAACCTCCGTGCCCTGTTCTTCCCATGTCACCTCCTTGTGCGAAAGGCATCTATTGGGATGGAAGAATGAGATTCCCTATTTGGAGTCTGAGAAAATGAACCCCCGTTGTTTTGCATGATGGAAAATTTCAAGCAACATCTCCTGGAAGCAGTGGTATCTGACAACCCACTGAGTCATCTATTGCTCAGGATCAGCCGTGGAATTTTTGTGGTTTATTTCTTCTTGATTTTGAATTGAGGACTGTGTTCTAGGTTCCTGGCAAAAGATTGACCTCAGGAAAAGAGGCATCACATTCTACTTTCCCACAGGCTGCTTGTTGAATCATAGAACATCCTGAATAAATAGGAAAAGTACCCATATTGAAAGTTGATATTATATTATGTGGAATTACTATCACATAAGCCCCAAAAGAAACCTGATATGGGATTAGCACAAGCAGGCGACTAGGTTTAGGAAATGGATGTTGTTAAACCAGGACTTTTATTTATTGACTGTATGACTTTTAAATCCTCTTTCACTGTCTTTCATATTTATAAGGATGTTGGATGGTAAGGGAGGTTATTTATATAAACATTTTTGAAACTTATAGAGTTGTTGTACATAGTTATCTGAAATGAAAGTACATACAGAACTGTACATACAGTTCTCAACTTACTTTCTTGGCTTCTTAGGTAACACAGAAAATTAGAAGTTAGCTTGCCTCCTGGGGACGGGCAGGCGAAGTGGAAAACAGGCTCCTGTTGGGGGGAAGGAGTCTCTTGGAGCAGATGAGCTGTCGGAGGGAAGCAGTTGGCGGGGGTTGTGCTACATTCCCAGGCCTTCCTGATTCGGGCACTGTCACCTTGCACATTTCCAAAAATTTAGGGACACTTAAATATACCACATAAAAAGCAAAAGTATTTGAGGAATATGAAAACTTCCAGGTTCATTTACTGAATATATTTTTTAAAAATTTGTAGTGTCTATTTACTTACAGTTAGCATAATAAAGTTTTGAAATACCCCCAAAAATGTCTAAAACTCACTGATGTGGAAATCAGCCCAGAAATTATTCAAGGATGTGAAGGGGAGATTCTGAGATGCTCTGTAATTATGAGGAGTTGTGTTTGTTTATCTGTTTTTTGTCATTTTGGTTTGCTAAATGATAGAACCTCAAGACATAAAAGGTAAAGTAGTACAGTTATTTAATGGTCCACCTGGTAAACCTGCTTTTCAAGATGGTACTTGATCTCTCTCAAGGTCACATTCTAAATCTGTACTGCATGGCAGTCACTGGCCACACATGGCTATTGAACACTTGAAATGAGGCTAGAGAAACTGAACTTTAAATTTTATTTTAATTAACTTAAACTTAAACACTGATATTTGAGCCAAAATCAGTTTGGCTCAGTGGATAGAGCATCAGCCTGCAGATGGTCCTATGTTCAATTCTGGTCAAGGGCATGTACCTTGGTTTCAGGCACATCCCCAGTTGGGGGTGTGAAGGAGGCAGCTGATCGATGTTTCTCATCGATGTTTCTGACTCTCTGTCCCTCTCTCTTCCTTTCTGTGAAGGATCGATGAAATACATTTTTTAAAAACCTGATATTTGATCAGTTATTGGAAAATTTTAAGTGTGTCCAGAGTAACTTGGCTATGTTAATCTGCTTTATCAAGTGTAAACTTTATGAAATCTAAATACAGACCAGTTACTTTTGAGGAAAATATAAGATCTATGTCGAGACGTGCTGTAAGCATGAAATACACATCAGATTCAAGGACAGTATAAACAATACAAATATCTCAACAACAAATTCTTTGTCAATTGTATATTACATAATATTTTGGGTATATTGAATTTTAAAGATATATGAAAATTAACCGTGCCTGTTTGTAGTATAGCCGCTAAAATTGTAATTACATATGGGGTTCCCATTCTATCAGGTAGTGCTGCTCTGAAGGATAAAGCAAACACGACGAACATCTAGTGTTTTGCTTCTTGATCTTGTGCTTTTTCTACTGGACTATGCTGCTACGTTAGGCTATTTTTTTGTCTCCTCCATTATCTTTGCAAGAATGGCTTGGTTTGGGCTCTGGGCTGGGGAGCTCCTGGGACAGAGAGAATCTTCTTAGGGATAATACGCACTTCGTTTTGCACTAATCTGACATGAGGATGGAGGACTTACGGGGGAGGGGAAGGGCAACTCTCTTCTTGGTGCTGGGTCACTCATTTTTAATTAAATTTTTTTTTAAATATATTTATTGATTTTTTTTACAGAGAGGAAGGGAGAGGGATAGAGTTAGAAACATCGATGAGAGAGAAACATCCATCAGCTGCCTCCTGCACACCTCCTACCAGGGATGTGCCTGCAACCAAGGTACATGCCCTTGGCCGGAATCGAATCTGGAACCTTTCAGTCCGCAGGCCGATACTCTATCCACTGAGCCAACCCGGTTGCACTCATTTTAAAATGAGTTTTATTTACCAAGAGGATAGGTATGACATTCCCATGAGGCTTGGTCAGTACGTGTGACATCCCATATAGCAATGTGGTGGTGGGGGTGTTGGGGTCAAACCCCAGAGCATTCATCCTTATCATACATGATCCTTTCTGCTTCAGCTAAGCTGCCTCTCAGCACATATTTGGGCCCCCGGTCTAGCTATGTCTTTCTTAAAGGTGTTTTTTAACCAGCGAATGACAGACACCGATTACGTGAATCCATCTGAATCTGCATGTGGAATAAGAACTATCTGCAGTTTATCTTCCAGTCATCTATGTGTAATCAGTATATTTCTGCTGACATTGTTTGCTGTTCCTGCCTCATTGTAACCAACTACTTAATTGACTGATACCTACCTTGGTTATGAAAGCGCACAAACAGTTTAATAAGTTAAACATATTTATTATTGAGGAAAGCAGAGGGAGCAAAATTTTAAAATGAGAAAAACTACCCATCGGCAGATGAGTGGATAAAGAAGTTGTGGTACATGTACACAGTGGAATACGATGGAGCTGTGAAAAAGAAGGATCTCTTATCCTTTGTGGCAGCATGGATGGACCTGGAGATTATTATATTAAGTGAAATAAGCCAATCAGAGGACAAGTATCACATGATCTCACTTATATGTGGGATCTAATGAACAACAACAACAAAGACAAACAAAATAAGACCAAAGACTTGGATACATGGAACAGAATGACAGACCTCAGAGGGAACGGAGGTGGAGAGGTTGGGAAAAGATTAACCACAAATATAGTATATACATATAGGCATAGGCCAACGGACACAGACAGCATTGTGAGGAAGGCTAGGTGGGGGGGTGGGGGAGGAGTGAAGGAAGGGGAAATGGGAGACATCGGTAATACTGTCAACAATAAATTATTTAAAAATGAGAAAAAGCTACAGAAAGAAGGGCAGTAGCTCTCATTAGCACATGGCTAAGGCCATGACTGTGCCTGCTGGGTGCTGTGGCCTGTTCTTTCATTTCCTGAATCCACCAAGGCTCCTGTCTGGACTGCAGTCAGTTCCCCTCACAGCCTACAGGGTGGTCCAGGAAAGGGAAATGGATCAAAGTTTAGAGTTTCCCTCTAATGTAAAAGTACTGGTTTATTTCCCTCCAATACCCTTTCTGTGCATATTTAGAGACATTTTTGCAAAGTTGAAATTATACCGTATACATAATTTTATGTTCTGCTTTCTTTTCAATCAATCTTGTATTGTTACAGCTTGCAAAATTCTATGAAAACAGGCCTCCTGTCTAACTCTCTCTGAGGCTGTCCCTGCTCCCAGGGCAGCGTAGCTGGGCTGCAGAAATGGGGTGGGGTGTTTGCAGGCCAGGCCCATTGGTCCTTGATAGTTTTGTCTAATTCTATGGAATACTACCTCCCACCCCAGCTGCCACAGGTTGATTCTGCTGCTTGGCCATGTTATAATGATCACTAGAGGACCAGTGCATGAAATTCATAATTCATGCATTTGGGGGGTGGGCCTTCAGCCCAGCCTGTGCCTCTTGCAGTTTGGGAGCCCTGGGGGGATGTCTTACTGCAGGGAACTGGCCTAAGCCAGCAGTCAGATATCCTTAGTGCTGCCACGGAGGAAGGAGTAGCTCCTGCCACCACCGCAGTGCTCCCTCTGTGGGAGTGCACTGACCACCAGGGGCAGCTCCTGTGTTGAGCATCTTCCCCCTGGTGGTCAGTGCATGTCATAGCAATGTGCTCTCGGTCTCATGGCTCTGGGTTCTGGAATCTGAATGAAACTTGGGATGCTGCCTCTGATATCCTTTGGCAACTTGATGCCTCTTTTTACTTCTGGGTCTTTGGCTTTGTCTATGGCTCTCGGTGTTCCCTGTTCTGTGTGGATTTCCTCCATCCCAAACTCACGGCCATGTGGAATTTCAGCTCTGGCCCTGGTGAGCCTGTTCTCCCTTCTCTCGTGTGGGGACGGAGCAGGTTTCACTTTTTGGTTGTGTGTTGTCATTGGTAGCTCATAACCTACCCTGGGGCCAAGCATGAAGTCCCAGTCACTCTCCTGCCGCCCATACTTGGCAGGAAGTAAAGAAAGTCGGTGTCCTTGTCCAAAGGAGGGATGAGGAGAGAGTGGGGCTGATGCTGAAGTTACATTAGCTGCTGCTTGCATTGTCCCATCACCTGGGGCAATTCCAGGAGGTTCTCAGGCTCCCCAGCCCCAGAGGGGAGGATGGTGAGGGTGAGCAGGCTCATGGTCCAGCCTGCACAGCTGGAACAAGGCAGGATGGATGGCCCCTTCGTGCAGGGATTCCTCGGCCATGATTCCCTGCCTCCCCCGTATGCAGGGCTGCTGAGCTAATCTACCTCCGAATCCTCCAGACTAGCAGCAGGAGAGATTCTCAGACGACGTCAGAGCATCCCTTCGGGGAGGTCTCTCTGGTCCCCTCAGCGCTGGTGGTGTGAGTAATAGGCCACCTTTCCAGAAAGAACTACAAACTGTAATTATATGTCCTGTTCCCAGACGTTCTATTTCTAGGAATGTATACTTTAGGGAATTATTAGGCAAGTGTTTGAAGGGGCAACTGGGCAACAGTAAGGATGCTGATGATGCAGTTGGTCAGAAAAGCCAAAGACACTTAACCAGGGGAGAGAGGAAGGGAAGAGGGAGGAAGGGGGAGGGAAGAGAGAAAGAGAGAAGAGAGAGAGAGAGAGAGAGAGAGAGAGAGAGAGAGAGAGAGAGAGAGAGAGAGAGAGAGAGAGAACACTCTGATGTTTCACCTATGGAACTGGTTAAGTAAACCATGGTTCATTGTAAATGAAACACCATAATATCATGGCACTTTTCAAAGCGAATTAAGGGTGGTTATTAGCCTGGCAAATGCTCTTGTTATATTGTGAAGTGAGAAGAATCATTTTAGCAAACAGTATCCTTTTCAGGATATGCACTAAATGTGAACAGTGGGTATTTGTAGGTGGTGTGATGTCAGGTGACTTTTAAAAATTATTTTTGTTTATATGCTTTTTTTGGGAAATTGTCTACAGAAGCACGCATCGCTTCTGTAATTAAAAAGAGCAGCCAAGGAGAAAAATAACCAGTCGCGTACCTGAACCCCCAACTGCTTTCCTCTTACTGTTTTGTGTGAGAAGTTGACAAGTGCCTTTGGGTCCCAGATGCACCTTCCTCACTTTGAAACAATGTTCTCCCCCCAAAATCCGGATGAGCAGAGAAATATGGGTGAGAAGCCCGTACTTATCAGACATCACCTCGTAGAAATTCCTGATGTTGGCAACCCTGAGCCCACCTGGGCCCAGGCTGAGTTTCCAGAGCCCAGAGGGGGGGTACCTTCTGTTTTAATGACGCTTTCCCACAGCGCCACCCAGAGGACAATCAAGGAAATCCAATGGTCCCTTAGTTGTTCAGGCCCCTTTCTAGTCTTAGGAAAGAGGCTGCAGTTGTCTTTTAGTACTGTCATGCCACCTGCCCTGATGGAGCCCAGCCTTGCAGGACCACCTGGGGGCATGTGCAAAGCACACCTTCAGTGCCCCATCTCAAACGGGATCAGAATCTCTGTGGGCAGCATCTAGAAACCTATCCATCCCTCAACCCATCATTTTTATTTAATTAGTTTTATTAGTCTGTTACAGCGGACATCCAATATCCTATATAATAAAAGCCTAATATGGTAAGTGTATGGTCATCCAGTCATTCAACCAATCAAAGTGCAATATGCTAATGATATGCTAAGGCTGCTCAACCACTCACTATGCACTGTCCACCAGGGAGCAGACTCTCAGACCAGTAGGTTAGCTTGCTCCTGGGGTCTGGCCAATTTGGGACTGAGGCAGGCCGGACACACCCTGGAGCCCTCCCACAGGCCCTCCCCAGCTGGCCAACCTTCCACATCCCTCCCAGTCCTGATTGTGCACCTGTGGCCTGAACCCTGTCACAATCTGGGGCCCCTCAAGGGGATGTTAGAGAGCCAGTTTTGGCCTGATCCGGCAGGCCAGGCCGAGGAACCCCACTGGTGCATGAATTCTGCACCAGGCCTCTAGTTATTTTATATTCATTTCAGGTTAGACATTTATGTAATTTACAAAGTGATTCCCCCATTAAGTCTAATATCCACCTAGCACTGTACATAGTCATTAAAATATTATTGACTACATTCCCCATGCTGTACTTTATATCCTGTGCCAATACCCTGTCCAGGTGCCACTCTGCCCATCAAGAACCTGGGACAGTTGGGTTGCCTTCACACCCCACCCTTAGAAGCTCAGGCCTGCTGAGCCCATCTCTGTCTTTCTTTTTCTAGCAATGTGGCTGGGTGGGTAAGAATGCCCACAAGCGGGATCTCTATGAATTCCACCTTCAGTCATTCCTGCTTCCTGACACTGGGAGTGTATGTGTAGTTATCGCTCCCCAGGATATTGCAGGTAGAGGAGATGCTGGCAGTTAAACGTGTAGATATTATACAGGGTGCTAGGAGGACTGTGAGGCCACGGGTAGAGAAACCAAGACGTGACAAGGTGTGGCGTGCTCAGAGCTGGTAGAAAATCCGTGGGCCCAAAGCAGCAGTCACAGGGCAAGCAGGGGCTGCAGAGCTAGTGAGAGACAGGATGAGCCCATTATACAGCTGAGAACACAGAGGAATGCGAGCTAAAGCAATTTGCTTGTGGTAACATAAGAAATTCTGATTAAAAACAACTCTTCTCCATGAACATTGGCTGGGTTCCTTCCTCCCATCCAGATTGCTATGTTTGGCCCTGGGATGCCAGAGAAAGGGTTCGTTTTTAATGATTTTAATGCCATGGATCCCTTTGAGAATCTGATGGGGTGTGCTTATGTATGCATAGTTTTGAAAAAATTGCAAGGGTTTATGGACCCCTGAAGCACTTCTACCATTCATAAGTTTAAGCAAAATAAACTGACTAACAAAATAGATCAAGAATCATGGAAGCATGCAACAGACTGCGAATCCTCAGGAGAGGAGGGGGGGAGGGATCAGCCACAGAACTGGCATGCATATATGCATAACCCATGGACACACTAGTACACAATAGTGGGTGAAGGATTGAGGAGGTGACGGGATTGGGGAGGAGGAGGGGGTAAGGGAGATTAAAGGGGACATCTGTAATACCTTAAACAATACAGATAAATTAAAAAAACAAACAAACAAACAAAAAAAACCCTAGCCCCTGATAAAGGACAGAGTGGGGAAGGGGCAGACTGGGAGGAACTGAGATCTAAGAGAATGCGTTTCCACGTCGCTGGGAGAAAATGCCTTGGCGAAGGACAGGAGGAAACAACAGGACAGGCAGGCCGTGCGGTGTGCTCCCTGCCAGCAAGCGTCCGACGTGATGACAGCTGACGTGCGAGCGGTATTTTCGGATCACTCCTACACTCGCACGTTCGCTGCTTAGAGACGCTGACAAGGCCCACGTTGGAGACTTTCCCGTCTCTTCCCATTGAGGCCTGTCTGTGGAGGCATGACAATGAGAATGCCGTGGGCCCGGAGCAAGCACCGAGCCGTTGGCGTGGTGAAAACGATGCGATCTGTATTCAGGAATCGTCCAGTGCCTTTCCCACAGGGTTCCAGGGCATTCTCATTTGCCTCTTGGTGACCCAGCTTGCCCCGCAACGTCTCTCCCAGACACTAGTTACCCCACAGCCCGGGATGGCAGAGCTTGCCCAGCCTGGCCGTTGCTGTTAGGGTCGGCTCTGTTCAAGTAAATAGGATCAACTCATGCTCAATAGGCTGTGGTTGCTGTTTGTAAGGCAGTGAGTGGCACTATTTGGTTCTGTGCCTCCATCAGGAGAAACAAGGGATGTAAGGAATCAATGGATGAAGGGAATTTAGTTCCATGGACCTAAGATCGTGCAGCTTCTCTCTGACAGTGCTGCCCTTGACACCTAGACTGAGGTCAAGTTCAAAAGTACATAAGCCTTGGCCGGTGGTTCTCAATGGTTAGAGCATTGGTCTGCACACCTCAATTACAAGTCAAGGGCACCTACTAGGGCTGCAGGTTCCATCCTCAGCCCCCGGTCTAGGCATGTGCAGGAGGCAACCAATTGATGTGTGTGTCTCCCATCAACATTTTTCTCTCTCTCTTTCCTCACTCCTATTCTCTCTAAAAATCAAGAGAAAAACACCCTTTGAGGATTTTAAAAAATGTACTTAGACCAACACTAAGGATGTTTGCTCCATGGAACTTGTGCTTTTAAAACCTCCCACAGACTGGAACTTAACTGACAAATTCCCTCACCGCTCCCTCTCCTGTCATAGGAGCCCTGGAGGAAAACTTTAGGTAATTTATTGATCAGCTCTGTTTCAAATCTTGCAAGGTATAGATTACTACCATTTTGGCTTACTAGAGGAAGGGAGTGAATCACCTACAGGAAAAAGAGCGGGGGGGGGGGGGGGGGGGGGGGTTGGTACCATGGAGTTCTGGCTCAGCAGATCTGGGCCTCGCCACCCTTCTCTATGAAATGATTAGGATAAACCCCAATGTTATTGTAGCGATTAATTGGGCCCTTTCCCTAAAGTGCCCAGCATCCAGTCAGCGAGACAACGTGCTCCGAACCCAGCTTCTTTTCCTGACTGGCTGTCCCGATGTCGCTTTTCTGGAAAGAGCCAGCTATCCTACCAGCAAGTCCAGGAATCGCTTCACACGTTCGTTCCTGCCCAGCCCACGTCTGATGCCTTCCCGAAGCCATTGTGGGGAGAGAGCTCAGACTCAGACTCCCATCTGGAGACTTGGAGACTCAGCCTTCCTGACAAAGATTCCTGCAGAATTAATTCGCAGCGCTGCCGAGGTGGGGCGGCGGCGGCTGCGAGTGATTTTTTTATGGTGTTACAACAATTTATCATCTTCTCTCCAGCAGCCGCACTCTGGCTGGCAGCTCAGAAAACCCTACGGTCCACGGGAGAGCAGTGAACAGGAATGTTTTCAAGAGCAGATGGGACGTACCTTCCAAATGCAGGATTGTCCCACTGAAACTGGGACATCTGGCAGCCCTAAAAAAGCCCAAACTAGATGAAATAAAAATTATGAGACGGAGGAGCAGAAAAATATGTCTTTGCATTGATTAGCGGGGAATGTAATTAATCTCCTTCAGCTCCCTTTTCGGGCCCGTGGTGTAAAACCAGGAGAACGCGCGGCCTTCCTGCCTTCCCCCTGACAGCCCTACGTGCTGATTTCAGGGTGGTCTGAGTCTGGAAACTTCATAGTAACGCCTTCCTTTTTATGGCTCGGGACTCACCGTTGGAGGAGCGATAGCATGAGTGCCCATGCTTCTTCACCACAGTGCTCTTCTGATTAGCCTGGCCAACACGGGGAGGAGGGGGCACTCAGCTGACGAGAATCAGGCCACTTTTACAGTTTTATCAGGAACTTACACAAACGGATCTTTGTCTGCCTGTTGGGCAGTTTTATTCCCGTTTCTCTTCCCATGGCTGGCAGAGCAGGAGAGGAAGAGTAGCCCAGGCCGAAGGACAGGAGGGAAGACTCTCGGTTTCCTCCCCTGCCTCCCTCATTCCGTGTTGGCTCCTAGCATCCGATTCTGCTGTTGGTCACTTCTTTCGTAATCAAGACATTGGCGTTAGCACTTCTGTCTCTGTTCCCTGGCCTGCTGGAGACCAGCAAGGTGCCCAAAGCCCTGTGCGTGCTTAAACGTGAAAGGTTTGTGAGCAGAGTGTTTGAATATGCGATATTAATGCATTCATCTTTATAGCAGTGCAGCGGAACGTGTAATTTGTAACACCGTTTATGAGAGAGGAGGCCCACAGAAGTCGTAACGCCTGAGACGAGCACCAAGTAATGAAAATAGCTTTCCCTTCCAGGGGGGTCATTCCGTGCGTGCGGATTAAGCCGTGCTCTGCGGCTCTGCAGGCGCGCTCACCTCCCCGGTGCTCTCCTAAGCGCACTACCGTCTTCCCAGAGCCTGGCCTGCGCTCCCTGTTCCCACTGGCTACCCCGTTCCCTCTGTCTGCGCTGTCCTCTCCGCTTGGCACGCTCTCCAGTGTCCCCCGCCGCACTCGGTGCCTTGGTGAAATGGCATCACCACTCTTGGCCTCTTGGCTTTGACCATTCTCATATTCCTCTTCACCCTTGGCCTTGTTTTGTGATCAGTCCGCCAGCCACATCCAACATGTGCAGCATGCCCTCTGCAAGGCAATAAAGCTTAGTGGCAAAGAGCAAGGATTCCGGTGTCTTGAGTGCAAAATCTAGTCAGTTAACATATGTGCCTCCGTTGTTTAATCTGTAGAATGGGGATAATGATAGCACTTACCTCTCAGGATCCTTGTGAAGATGCTTTAAGTAAACAAGGCTAGAGGAAGGGGTGATGACAGGGAGCCAGCCAGCAAACTGGTGAGCAGGAGCCAGATCTCAGGGCGGGAGCCGAGGCAGATAGGCTGTGGAGGGAGAAAGACATTAAGAGGCCAGAAATGCTAGACTTGACAGGGCCTGGTGATTGGTTGGTTGAAGGATGAAAGGGTGAAGGAAAGATTGCCGAATTGGTTCTTGGAGCAGCAGAATGGGTGGTGACTCTAAGTGGGGACTGGAGGTGGAGGAAAAGGAGAATACACATGGAGGCTTCTGGGAAGCAGCAGAAAGGATGAGTCTGGTGCTCACGAGAGAGACCTAAGCTGGGGAGAAAGGCATTGGGAGAGGGTGGGCTCACAAGCCTGTAGACCAGTGGTTCTCAACCTTCCTAATGCTGCGACCCTTTAATACAGCTCTTCATGTTGTGGTGACCCCCAACCATAAAATTATTTTCGTTGCTACTTCATAACTGTCATGTTGCTACTGTTATGATGGTCGAAGGCAACCCTGCTAGCTGTTCTCAACCTGTGGGTCGCTACACAGATATTTACATTACGATTCATAACAGTAGCAACATGACAGTTATGAAGTAGCAACGAAAATAATTTTATGGTTGAGGGTCACCACAACAGGAGGAACTGTATTAAAGGGTCGCGGCATTAGGAAGGTTGAGACCCACTGCTGTAGATGATGGTCGAAGGCGCAGAGTAGCTGGGAGGCCCAGGTGAGGTGTCAGTCCCAGATCTCCTGCCGGGACTCACACCTGAGCAGGGAGGGTACAGAGGGGAGGAGTCAATGACAAAGTAAATTTTACTGCATTGTTCCTGTCTGCCTCTTCCCCGGGAATCTTAGCTTCATAAGAAGAAGGGTCTTTGTGCTCTGTAGACACACATACCCTAGTCTCACGTGGTGCAGAGATAAGCTCAGGTGTGCTGGGGAAGTACAAACAGACGGTGCATTGAATGTTCAGCATGCTCCAAGGTTCACTATCTCAGAGAAGGGTGCCAAGGTCAGGGGCACCGTACAACAGCTCTGGCAGGGAGAAAGCTTCCTCTCCCCTGAAGCTCTACATAGTATTTATAGGGGTAGGGAGGGGTTCACCATGTAACAGTACACTTTCCAGAAGAGAAGTGTCCTTATTAGCAGGGCGGGGCCTCAGAGCTGGGTGGCTGTCTGCTTTGGTCCCTGTCCCTGTGAGCTAGCTCTCCCGGCTGACTCATTGGGAGGGAAGTGGTGAGCCTGTAGGCCATTGGACCTGTCTCTCCTCACTCAGATGTCTCTCCAGTCACCTTTGCCGGACCCTGCGTCCCATCCCTTTCTGTTGGATAATAACACCATGCCACGGTCTAACCTATTAGGGACAACTACCACCAGTTTTCAGCCAAGAAAATTGAGACTCTCAGAGAGTCTTGCTCAAGGTCATAGCAAAGGTAAGATACAGTGTGGGAGGGTCCATGTCCGTTGCTTTGCAGCTGCCTCCCACAGGAAGTATATGATATTCATTCACAATCACCCTGCAGCAGATCGTTGGGAGAGGACGATGAGAAGCTCAGCATGCTGGGCTTCCAAAAATTTCAGACCCCAAAGGCTGCTTAGAGTGATTGGTGGACCTTTGTGGGAAGAACATTGTTAGTCAAGAGAGCTGGGTCCCAGGGTCAGCTCTAACACTTGGCATATGTGTGATCTGTACTGCTCTGGCCTCAGTTTTGACTTCTGCAAAATGGGAATAATAACGCCTGCCCTTTCTAGTTTACAGAATTTGTGAATCAACAATTGCATAACACATATGCAAAGCCAATGCAAAGGCAAAAATAAATGCATAATGTGGGTAAAGAAAATACCTCAGAGGATTATAAAATTGTCCATCATATCAGGGGTCTCTTTTTTTCATTATTAAAATGGCCAATAATGAAGAGAGGACTGTTTGGGTCTCTAAAGATTGAATCCGAGGTAATAACTAGTATGTATTAATTTAGATCCCAAATTAAGTTTTCCTAAAAGGCATTGTGCATGTTTTAACTGTGCTTGATAAACTTTGTGTTTTATCAGCCAGACTACATTTTTTCTAGAAATTTCTTTTTCGGGCAGAAATAACTCCTTGTCATTGTCATCACTTCAATAAACACAGCTTTGAGAGCTCAATCCACCCCTGAGAGTAGGACTGATATTTGCCAAGGAATCCTTCGGTCCATGAATCTCACCCATTTGTGCAGTGCTGTGAACGGGGAGAAGGAACTGGCTCTTGGATTGGGGACATCTGAACTGACTCCTGCCAAGTGGCAGGGACAATTTTAGCGCCGCGAAGAATCTGACTGCTGTTTCCGCCTACTCCCGCCTTCCTCCTTCCTCCTGTCCTTGAGCTCACAGATGCTGCCTGCCTTCTGCTCTCTCCTTCACCAGTTTCTTGCATTTTCATGTCTCCTTGCACCCGTTTTCCTCACTGCAGATTCTCGCTGTTTTCCTCTTGATTTTCCCCACACTCTGTGCAGTTATGCTGCTTGGTTTCTCCAGTAGACCTGCGCTCTCTCTTTCCTTGTCCCTTGATGGGGCACAGCCTGGGGGTAGCATGGGTGATTTCATTCTACTCTTGAGCCCTCAAAGTGCCAGTGGTAAAAATCCTCTCCCAATGTGACCAGCATCTCCACTTTCTTTTTCTTCTTTTTTCTGGGTTGCTGCATCCTTCCATTCACCCCACTCCCCATTCACCCCATTCCCCCATACCAAGTCACCCCATTGCACTCAGAGTTAAGTTTCTAAATATTAAAACTAACCATGTCGCTTCTAGAATGCTCGGTGACTGCAGATAAATTCATATTTCTCAACTCCACATTCAAGGTCGTCTGTCACCTGGCCCCTACTTACTGCTCCTAATTTATCTATTTCCGGCTATGAATGGAGCATACATTTCATGTTGATCTCTGATGGTGTTGCTAATGAATGAATGAATGAATGAATGGTGGATGCTCCAGAGAGACAGTAGTGTGTTCCAATGAAAAGGACATGGACCTTGGGTTAGGCCTATGCTCAGGTCTCAGTCAAGTATTTACCTATTGAAGAATTAACCTCTTTGAGCCTAACTTTCTGTGTGTATTAATAGTAATACTTATGTTCCTCCTCAGAGCCAAGGGAGAGGTAAATGAGAGATTTACCTCAGATGAAAAACTTATGGGGGGGGGGGCACCAAAAAACTCAATAATCAAAAAATATTACTCTAATATAATATTTTTTAAAAATCAAAGTTAATGCAAAAATCTCATGAAGAACACAAGTTCAAAATTTAATGAAAACAGTATTGGACCCCACACTGTCACCACTCCCCTCACGCTCTTCATCCTGCCCTTGTCTTGGGCACTAAACGCAGGTGCTAACAGCCCCCCACCGGCACCTGGTCTTTCATCCAACCTGAGTCCTCTCTAAAACAAGATGCCCTGAGTGGCTCACAGGCCAGCATTGAACTGTAAACCAGTGCTGGTCTGCAATGAGGTGTATTAAGTATAGAAGTTACAAGTGTTCGTGTATTTTCATTATAATTGGACAGAATGATTTTATGTCTGTTTAATCTATTTAAAAATTTGGGCTCTTATTTTGTATGTCTTCTGGTTCTTTTCTTTTTTAGCAATTTATTTTTGTTGTAGTTTACAAATGTTTTGGTGAGTGGTGGTTTGGAAATAATTTTATAAAACTGGTCCTTCATCACAGATTATTTAAGGAGCATTTATCTCAAGTTTGAGACAGCTCAGAAGGTCTGTGCTTTTCTAGAATTCATTCATTTGCTCCTCAGATGGGGATGATTCAATGGAAGGATGTGGTCCAAACAGTGTTAGTTCGAGGAGCCTCCAGTATCCTTGCAATACATGCAAATGGCGCCCCCTGGTGTTGGGAGCATGGCCAGCCCGCCAGGAACCACTCTGAATCCTCTTTCTTACCTGTCGGGGTGCGTTTCATTTTTCTCTTCGTATTCATTGCTTGCTGCTGCGTTTATCTGGACAAGGTATCCATCCGTCCGTCCATGCATGCAGCAGAGGCTTAGGAGCCCCTTCTGTGGGTGGGGCACACTCCTAGATGCTGGGAATATAGTGACGAGAGAATCACACATGGTACCTACCCTCCCTGAGCTTACAGTCTAGTAGACAGGCTGGATGCACAATTTCACAAATTAATACTTCAATTTAAAACTGCTGGAGGACCATAAAAACACACAAAGTGTTCTAATAAATCAGAGAGCAAGACTTACCTACACAGGGTGTTCAGCGAAGCCCTCCCTGCGGACAGAAACCCAGAAATGACAAGGTCTTACCCATGCAAACAGCCAAGGAGAAGCCTTTATTAAGCAGAAGGAAGAGAATGTGTTAAACCCTCGGGCGGGAAAGGGCCTGCTGACCTCTGGGAGGTGGCTGTGTGCAACGAGAGCAGTGTTATTGGACGGAGAGGGGCCTCCAGGTAAGCTGGGACGGGGCCAGTCACAACGGGCAGCATCTGCAGGCCATAGTGAATGTGTGCTTTCCCCTCTCAATGCAATGAGATCTGTCCCAATTTTAAAACATGGGCCCTATCTTTGGATGGTATATTACCTGGGATGGATTTAAGTGTGATTGACACAAGCCAACTCAACCTGACAGGCCTCCTGCAGCTGCTGTGGTGGGCACTGTGCAGGTGCCTCCACCACTGCCTCCATGACTGCTCCTCCCAGCACTTACCTCTGTACCAATCCTAACCCGGGGTCAGGCTGGGCAGGTATAATGTGCTTGGACTGAGTGGTTGGGCACAGAAAGTCCATCAGGTGGGTTCTCTGGAGCTCACTCTCCCTGGAACCGACAGGAGAGCCGTGTGCCTTTGTGCTTTTGGAGACTGGCCAGCGCCAGCAGGAGACATTTGTCACAATGGCTGCAGACTGTCACATGCCCCTCTATCCATCTACTTCTCCCTCTCTGAGTCAGGTGACCTTTAGGATTCATTGAGAAATCCAGATGTTCAGTCTGGCTTGGAAACCCCTAGAGAACTAACCGCTGGTATGTTGCAAAGATGGATGCAGATATTTTGAAACTGCAATTGGTATGTTATGGTCAGGTGGCTTGTGCAAGTCTTGGGAATTGCTGGAAATTGGATTTTTCTGTGGCTTACTCCACTTTTAAGAATAAATTCTACAGCCAAAACCGGTTTGGCTCAATGGATAGAGCGTCGGTCTGTAGACTGAAGGGTCCCAGGTACAGTTCCGGTCAAGGGCATGTACATTGGTTGCGGGCACGTCCCCTGTGGGGGGTGTGCAGGAGCCAGCTGGTCGATGTTTCTCTCTCATCGATGTTTCTAGCTCTGTATCCCTCTCCCTTCCTCTCTGTAAAAAATCAATAAAGTATATATTTAAAAAAAAAAGAATTCTACTGTTAATACTAAAGTCATACTATAATGCTCATCACTAAATATGAAGGTGTGCCCACTTTAAGAGAACCATTTATACAAAATTCTCGACTTCGAAAACCATGAAGTACGTGCTTATTATTTTAATTCCAAAATAATTCTCTTAATACATTTTTCCTATCCCAGAATTCTTATAGATATCCAGCTCCCCTGGTTCCTTTAAGTGGGTTGTTTGTGACTTCTTATATCTGTTTTGTAGGAAAAAACGTTTTGAATAAGGAAGGGAATGCATGTCCTCTGTAACCAGAGTGTCAATTCATAAGATTTAATCATGTTGCTTTCCTGACAAGAAGATTTGATAACTGACTTGTTACTTTTGATCTTGGGAGATTCCGGAGGCTCTATGGCTGACAAAGACTCCAGTCAGGGTTAGTGTGGCAGGTCTTGTGAGGTGGCCCCTGAGGAATGTCCCTGGATTCTCTTTACCTCCTGGGGGCCAGGTGAGGGGCTGGGGCAGAAGCCTGAACTTGGAGCCAGAAACCTGCATTCCAGCCTTTGAGCTTAGGCTCCAGTATCAGCCATCCATGTCAGCCTTTGGCAAGTCACTTATTCCTCAGACTTCAGGTTCCTTGTTTACTCGTGGGAATAATCCTGGCCCAAACCCTGGATGATGTCATCAGATTTAAATGAGATTTACTCGTGAAATGCTTTCTGATCTATTTTTTAAAATCACGCAAAGGTTCATTGTCATTCTTTTTATTTTGTCCAGAAAATCGTGGTGCTCCTTCTGACCAGCGTGCTCTGTCCCCGCATTGTCACAAGGTGTACCAGTTCAGATTCCAGCAAAAAGCAGAATTCATTCTCAATTTTTTATTTTAAAAAATAAGTATTTTGTTGATTTAAGAGAGGAAGGGAGAGGGAGAGAGAGATAGAAACATTAATGGATGAGATTCATTGATCGGGTACTTCCTGCACACCCCTTACTGGGGACTGAGTTCATAACCTGGGCATGTGCCCTGACCGGGAATTGAACCGTGACCTCTTGGTTCATAGTTTGATGCTCTGCCACTGAGCCACTTTGACCAGGCCATCCCAAACTTTTTCATACTTAGGGGAGTGACCACAAAAGGTGAGAAACCTAGAGAGTAGCAGTAGTGCAAGGCCATTGTTACTTGTCAGGCCAGAGAGACTGGGGCTGGGAGCTGGACCATGGAGAGGGCCACCCCAGGGGAGTTGTGGTTATAGAAGTCCTCAGTCCCTACCTGTCTGCAAAGGTTCAAGCCCTAAGCGTGAAACAGTAGGAGAAATAATGCCCCCACTCTCCCTCATCCTGCCAGGGGCCCCCCTTGGCCAAATCCCATTGGAAGCCAGTGGGGGAGGGAGTCAGAGCAGGGAAGAGTGTAGCATGGATGGGGCAAGTGGTGAATCACCAATTCACCTGGCTAGTTCCTTCTTGATCCTGAACTCTTGTCTCTTCAGGATGCACCCAATCTAAAGGACTTTGCACCAATCCTTTCCAACCACATCACCTTATTGTATTTTCCTCATAACACGTACTACCATTTAAAACCATTTCACCATTTATTTGCCTGGTTAGTTATTGTTTGTCTTCTCCTGCTAGAAGGTCCCCTACATGACTTTGTTGGTGTCCTTCACTGCTCTAACTCTAGAAGTTGGAAAATATGAATGTTTGTTTAATATGTACTGAATGAGTAATGATGGCAAAGTAATTCAGGGGGAAGTAATACGATCAGAGATGCCATCCCATGGGCCCCTGGGCTGAAACTATATGGGCAGAAGCTGTCTTTGTTCTGACCCTTGGCTGAATCACCAGTCAAATCTGACCATTCTGAAGAACAGACTGGTCACTCCCACCACAGCTGAGGCATGCTCACTAATGGCATTTCCTCAAAGACTCTTTGTTCCCTCCGTGCTCTTTGCCCGGTGCAGGAGGAATAGTTTTCCATGATCAAGGCCTCTGGTCTCCTATTTGCATGTGGACGCGCTCCTTTCTACACTCCTTATCATACTGTGTTGTTGCCCAGAAGGTGCGCCCCTGAGCCCTGCACACCGCATGGTACTGGCAGCCATGCTGGTAACCCCTTACACATCTATAAAGTGCATTAGAGGGTAACAAGTACATCTATAGTCATCATCTTTGAATTCTGACACTACCCTAAGGCAGAGGTGTTATTATTTTTTGTTTGTTTTTTAAATAAGGAAGTTGAGGCTCAAAGAGGTTAGATAAGTTTCCATGTAGACAAAATGGAGCTTAGTATCTAAGTCAGTCCGCTCGAGAGCTGTTTCCTATATCAGTGCCACTGAAAAGAGTATATCAATCCACCGGCAAAACCTGTCACCAACAAGGAAACTCCATGAAGAGGAGACCTGGAAGAGTCTATGTTGCAATTGGAGTGGTTCATTCAGCATCTGTCAGTTGATCAGGGAATTTGGTCACGTAACAAAGACACGCATTTTGGACTCAAACCTAAGTTTAAGACCTTACCTTGGAACACCTTTACTTTTTGAATTGAAGTAAGTGACTTCTCTCTGAGTCTCAGTTCTCTTGTCTCCTAAATGGGTGAGCATCACATGTCTCCCAGAGTCCTTTGAGAATTAACTAGCCCCAAACCTCACCCTTATCAAAGGGCACAACCAGGCTCTGATGCTCGAGTGTGCCCTCAGATAATAGCACTGAACATGAGATGGAAGTCCCCCAGTCTCCTAACTCTCATTAGCCCACTCGGCTAACCTCAGTGATTTGCCTACCCATTGCTAGAGAAAATGAAGAGGGAAATGGGACTTGGTATAATGTATCCTTGACCTCCAGCAGGTATGAGTCTGAGGAAGTAGAGGAAGCTGAATATAGGAACTGAGGCAGAGGGTCCATCCATATTTTTGTTGATAGGAAATTTATCTGGAATAATCCAAGGCTTGAGTCTGTCCCTTCCAAAAATAAAAGAAAGAATGTTCCAAGACTCTTTGTCTGCCTCTACCATCCCCCTCCTCCACTTTTCAGTTCTCTCACTGAGGGGAAACAGAAAGCCCGTGGCTCCCTTTGATTCAGGCCTTGGGGACCCACATGAAGCAAAGGACAGGAGGCTCTCCTTCTGCTCTTCCTGCTCGACAGCAAGAAACAGCCCCCCGTCCCCGAGGGAAGCAGACCTCGCCACTGATGTGAGCAGAAACTGCCTGGGTTGCATCCCGTGATGACCGTGAGCGGGGAGTCTCTGCTGCTCAGGAGGGCAAGTGGACTTTGCAGTTAATCAAGTAGCCGAGTAGTTAATCACGTCAGGTATTGTGGCATCAGCTCTATCGGAAACAAAAGAAGGGCAGAGGTCACCAGTGGTACCAGGCAAAAGACATGGCAGGTAGAGGAATGTTTCAGCTCTGAGCTACTGTTTCAAAAAGAAAGGCGAAAATATGCTGGCTGGGATTTTAACGTGGGTCAAGGTCATTGGAAATGTGCACGGCGGTTATTCTTGTGAAGCACAATCAGCAGTGCCAAAGACCTGGATTCACCCTCAGAGCCTTTGAAATCGGGATCGGCTTCCTTGGCAAGTGGAGAGTTTTGCGTTGCTATTCATGCATTCAGCAGAGGAGGGACACATGATCTTTAGGGGAATGTGTGGGGTGGATTCAAACCACTGGATGGCAGGAAGTGAGTTAGAGTGACCTCCAAGGCTTAACTGATCTAGCATTGTTTAAAGTGGGCAGGGAACGGATCCACATAATGAGAGCAAGGCTTGTACCCCCACTACCTGCCACAGAGTAACTGCTCTCAGTGAATGAGTGCCTAATAATACATATACATGCTTCTTAAATCCAGTACCTGCAATGTATTAGGCACCGTGCTAAGAGATTCACACATCATTCAAGTCCTCGCCCCTGTATGTTGAGCAGAGATGCCAAACCTGACCCCCTAATGTTGGCCCTCCACATATTATTCTCTGCCACTGCTCGCTCTGGGGTTTCCTTGGCAAGTGGAGAGATTCTCATTTCTATTCATGTGTTCAGCAGAATAGGAGTAGATGGGTGACCATTAGGGGAATACATGAGGTAGATTCAAACCACTGGATGGCGGGGAGTGAGTTAAAGAGGCCTCCAAGGCTTGCAGGATCTAATATTGTTTAAACTGGGCAAGGAACAGATCCATATAATGAGAGCAAGGCTTGTACCCTGCCTGTTGGTTAGCAGATGTTAATCTGAGAAGCAAAACACACAGTGATACCAAGTGTTGTTCTACATTTCAGCACTCTTCAATGCTTAAGCACAAATGCTCATGGAGTGTTTGGATACCTCACAGAGGTCTAAGGGAGCAGGAGAGATGTTCTTCAGCTATTAGTCGTTTGTTGGAGAGCTGTGCATTTGAGAGGGCCAGCCAAGTTCATGATCCTATCTGAAAATGTTTTGCCAGAAGTAAGTCTTCAGGGGAAAGGAGACAGGCATTCTGTGAGGCACCGGCATGGAATTATCATTGCATCCTCACAGTGACACCGTGAAACACATATGATCATTGAAGTTTTTGTAGAAAAGGAAACCGAAACTCAGAGGTTTCCCAACTAAAGAGAGGCCACACAGCAATGAGCAGAATCTGATTTTAAATGCAGGTCTTTACATTTCCAAAGTTCCCGAATCTGGGCGGTTTGGAGGACATAAAAGGTTGGACTGTGTAATTAAAAGACTTAAAGGAGATAATATAGAATTTCAAATAATCTCATAAAAACTGTAGCAGCATTACAGTTTACATTTAAAGAGAATAGAATGTGATATAAAAAACATATCAGTATAATGAAAGACAAATTTGTAAAATTTTTCCAGAATGCAGAAGCCATATACAAGTAGAGGGGGGGAAATACAAGCAAAGAAAGACAATAGGCACTAAAGACAAATATAGATGGCCAACTTGCAAATAATTATTATTTCTGAATGAAATCCTGCAAAAAGAAGAGACATAGAATTATAATAGAACATTTTTGGCAGATTCCATGTAAAGTCAGAGAACTGACATATACACCTACCTAGACATTTGCATAAAGATAAACAAAAAGGATAAAGATAAAAATCAATTATGATTCAAATAAGAAAAACAGGTTTTCTGCAGAGAAACACACATTTATTTAGCTCAGTTTTTCATTTATAACCTTAAATGCCAGTAGGAAATAAAGCAATGTTTTTTCTCTTTCAATGTAGTTTTTTAAACTCAGGAATTTCAGACTTGGTTAATTGAGAAGGCAATAGAAATATATTTTCTGACAAACAGAAACTTGTCAAATACATCAATCACATAGATACCTTACCTGATGAAACTATTTGAAGATCCATTCCAATTAACCAAGAATTGAAGCAAAATTAGGAGCTCAAGAGCTCAAGAATGAAGAAGTCATATAAAAGGAGTGATTTGAGTAATGCTGACCTTTTTAACAATTTTTTGTCAGAACAAATGCTAGATTGATATGTTTATATAGATATATACATATATATCTATGTATATAATTATAAACAAGATTATAGATTATATGAATAAGTGAATAATATAATTATTATAGGTGATATAAAATATATGCCACATTTACATCCTTACAATCTGAGCATCTGAAACCTGATGTCTGTAAAATGTACAGAAATTAATTATATGTTAACTCATATAGGTGGTATCAAAAATGTTAAAGAAACAGTGTTTCAGGCCTCAGGGTCTTGATCCTTCTCCAAATGCAGTCATGCTAGAATTTAATAACAAAAGGCTAACCTATGGAAGTGCCAATATATGAAAGAAAAATTTTCAAATATATTAGGTTGAGTTTTAGAATTTTGTCTTTCAGCTTCAGGGATAAATGAGGGAAGACTTTGGAATATGACTGTTTTCATTGGTTTTAGTCTAAGACATGGTAGGTGTTAAAGATGATGTCACATCGCCAACTTAAGGAAAAATCAATTGTGAAATTTGGGAAAGATTGGATCTTTTTCTTTTTATTTTCAGAGAGGAAGGAAGGAGAGAGAGAGAGATAGTAACATCTATGATGAGAGAGAATCATTGATTGGCTGCCTCCTACACATACCCCACTGGGGATTGAGCTTACAACCTGGGCATGTATCCTGCCTGGGAATCAAACCATGATATCCTGGTTATAGTTCGATGCTCAACCACTGAGCCATGCAGGCTGGGAAGATTTTTCTTTATAGCTCTTCTTACCAAGTGGTGTCTCACCCTCCAGATCAAATTACTTTTGTAAGAAATGTAAACTTTTGATCAACCTCGGGGGAAATTTGACTCAGAACTAAGCCAAAAGTTTCCCATAGAGAATGAGAGAAACAGAGAACATTTGCCAAATTGGGAATGTGCTCAGTCCCCTGCTACGTATCTCATAAACTTTCCTTCCCTGCCTGCAGAGGGTAAGCCTGCACTAATGAGGGATGTAGGTATCCCCAAGCCCCATCTCTGCCTCCTCCTTGGCCTGCCTTGAGCAAACTTATCCAAAATATGCATTGTTCTTTGCTTAAGTTGAAAAACTAGTTTCTTGAGGACTGGTGTGGCTTCCCAGAAGTCCAAGCCCTGACTCCTGGCTCTTCTCCAAGCCTTCGCTGTGGCAGGATGAGTCCCAGACCCTTGGGGCCTGACAGTGCCACTGAGGACTGCTCCGCTAAGCTTAGGCGAGGAATCTGGGGAGCTTTACTTCCTTCCTTGGCTCAGGTGCCCATCAGCTTTGCGCTGTGGTCTTGGTAGGCTGCGCAATAACTTACACGTCTGAAAGGGTACTTCCACCGAATTTTTCAAAACAGAAAGATGTGTTTGATTCACAAACTGCTCTTACATCCCTCTGCTCTTACAATGCTGATCCATCCCTGCCATGAGAAGTTCTGGAGGTACCGCTTCACAGAACCATCATGTTTAGTGATTCACATAGTGAGGAAGAAGATTTTAAGTTGGGCTGGAGTTGCAGTTCAGGTCCTGCTTCGGAGCCTCTTTGTTAGGACTTGGTAAGATGGGTACTGAGACCCCCAAAGCAGAAGGAAAACCACTCTTTCTGCCTGTGACTGCTCTAAATGCTCCTCTTGTGCATTTATGTATCTCCTAATATAGACTAAGGAAGATGGTAGGTATATTTAGTACATATTCACTGAAAATATTGAAACCCAAGAGGAAGGTATGTGTGGTGACCATATTTACTAGATATTTCCAGCACCTTCTTCATTTTAAACATGCTGCCTTATTTTACACAGAAGTGTAATTTTGTCTTGATCACTGATTGAAGAAGTGTGGTCCCTTTGGTCTGGGCTTGAGGTGGTTAAAGGGAGAGAAGTTTTGGACATGGCTGGTCCAGTGACATCCCAATCTCACAATGTAGTACATTGGGAAAGATTGTTATAAATTAGGTTATGAGTTGTGGGGAGAACTGAGGTCCCATGACCATCATCCTGGAAGAAATCTGGGTGGTGTAGAGGGAGAGATACTGTGGGGTCCTATTTCCTGGTACTGGAAGTCAGAAAGCCCTCATTCCCCTAATACTGCAGACTGTCTTCACAGTCAGCTGTGTCCCAGCTCTGCCTCCATGAAAAGGGCTAAGTTGTCAACAATTGTCTTCCTAAAACTACTAGAAAGGAGTTCAGGAATGTCTCAATACCATCCAGCTAGGAACTGTTGACTCTGCCATTCCTGCTCTTTCTCTCTCTCTCTCTCTCTCTCTCTCTCTCTCTCTCTCTCTCTCTTTTTCTTTTTTTTTTTTACCTACCAATAATAACTTTATTTTTTATTAAATTATTATTGTATATGTGTACATATCTTACCATTGCACCCCGCCACTCCCATATTTGCCCTCCCTCCCCAGAGTTTTGTGTTCATTGGTTATACTTTTATGCATGCATAAAAGTCCTTCGGTTGATCTCTTATCTCTCCCATATCTCTCTACCCTCCCCGCTGTAATTTGACATTATGCTGAGTGAAATAAACCAGTCAATGAAAGAGAAACACCACATGACCTCACTCATTTATGGATAATAAAGAACATTATAAACTGATGAACCAAAAGATATATATAGAGACAGTAAAGCAACAAGCATTCCTGTTCTTTCAACAGACCTAGAGGATGTTTGCAGAGTGTTCTATGATTCTTAAGTAGTAAAGAAATGTTTCCCTCATTACCCTTACTCTATGCAAAGGTGGTAGATGTGTTCCATGTTGGTGGGAGTTGGAAAGGAGATCAGGAAATACTGTTGCTTATGGGAAAACTTTCACAAGTACAATCCTATGATAAGGAAAACAGAGGGATAAACAGAGGGATAGCCTCTTTATGTAATCAAACTAGCTTTTTTTTTTTTTCTTTCTCTGGTGGAAATAGAATGCATTCTGGCAGCAGGCAGAGCTGCTCCCTACCTCACTGTGATGGAATGACAGCTACCTAGTTGAATTCCACCTGAGCCATTCTCTCACCACAATGTCTGGCCACTGGCCTAAAACACTTGGCCGCAGAGGGTGGAAATTAGACTGTGAATAACTGGTATGATTAACTCACCTATAAACTCAGAGTAAGCAAAACTCCCTTTGGCAGCGTGGTGATAGTGGCGGTGAGGGGGGAGGTGGAGGGAGAGCCAGTGGTTCTAGTAGATACAGCACTTGTTTTCAGCCCTGAAGTATAAATTAGCAAATGAACTTGAGCCCAGTCATTCATTGGTAATTGAACAGTGAAGTGCCAGATTCAGGCATGCGGTCAGAATTTATAGATATCCATCCTTATATTCTCCTGCTCCCACAGAACTAGCCAACCCTTGAAATAGCAAGTGCACTCTCCCGTCACGGAAATCTCATTAATGATTCCACTTTGCTCCATTAGTAACAGCTCCATTAAGTGTTTTCACACCCCTTACTGTCTCCTCTCTCTCTGGCACTTCCCTTTTTTTCTGCTTTCTGTCTTGGTCCTGCAGATGTCTCTTCATGAATCTATGTATTTGTTTAAGATTTTTACCCCTCTTTAGTCATGCCTGCATCCTATAACTAATCCCAAAACAAAATGCAAGCTATTCCTTACTGCTTAAATATCTTGTTTCCATCCTTCCTGGGTCTTAGAGAAGCAAATCTCATTTCTGCCACATACTGGACCCCACATTGCTCAGGATCTTACTGTTGAAAACTCATTGATCCTTAGACCTCACATTCCACATTATGCTCATAGATATGGTCTTGGTTTCCTCTTGACTTATGCCATTCACCCAGCCTACCTTGGGTAATTAACCATTTTGGACTGACCTGGCCCAGAATATCCATCGTAGTTCTGGTGTGAAATAGAGGAGTCCTGTACCTTACCCTTATTCTCTGGGGCAGTTAGGAATATGCCTATATGCCCCAGTGACTCATCTTCTCTGACAGGTCACTGGAATCTGAGATGCTGAGCATGGGGCTGCATCAAACAAAGGATTGAGATGTTGCTTGTTTCATCATCGGCAATCCATAGTCTTCCTGGGAACAATACAAAATCAGTATGATGAAAGAAAGAAATTGCAAACAGACAGGCCATTTAAGAGAGATGTGAAACTTGAGGATACTGGGCAGAGAAAGAGAGTCCAAGTAGCAGCAGGAGACCGAGCCTGGGGAGATCAGTGAAAGAGAGGTCAAGGTCAAGGTGGAAGGAGACAAGCCCATTTTTATTAGGTGATGACCTGGCCAGGATATTTGAAGAAAGGTAGGGAAGATTGACAGTGAACCATCTACTAGTAAAATCAATTGAGCACTATGGAAAAGGGTCAGGAGTTCCTGGAGACCATCTCAGCAGTACAGTTTACTGACTGTGGACAACTCCCTTACAAGAAGATATCGTCAAGGTAGTATAATTTTGCAACCAGAGTGTTAAGACTTGGAGACTGAAGCATGCCTTGTAGTTCATGTGACCTTGGACAAAGCAAGTCACCTTTCTGAGTCTTTGCTTCTGATTGTAGGTGAGAAGGAAAACAACTTTCTTGCTTTGGGTATCCAAGAGGTCTTTAGAAGCAAAGTAAAATAATGGGAGTTAAAACACTTACTGAAGCTGTAAACCCAATACTAATGGAGCAGATTAGAGTCATTAATGTGATTTCAGTGGCAGAAGAAATGTTAACAATAGAGCGCACTTGCTATTTTTAAGGGTTGGCCAGTTCTGTGAGAACAGGGAAATATCAAGGACGGAGGTCTGACCTAGGGATTAAATTACCAATTCATTCCACCTTCCTTCCAGGGTTCTGATGACAATGAACTTGCCAAGTTTCAACCACAAGGCAATATGTTTGCTAGGTCACATGGGGGAGGGTGGTTTATCCTGATTGTTTGTACTAACATTCTTAGTGCAGTTCTTCATTGGTTACGCTGGCCCAAATGCAATCTTTCAGGACTCTTCATGGAGCATGAAAATGCAAGTGACATTTAAAACAGAGAACCCTAAGCTCATCTTCTCCCACACAGACCTGGTTGGCAATCACCCATAGAGGGTGTTCATGCCAATCACAGTCCTGACCCTTTCTAAAGTCTTGAAGATCCTTCTGAAATATGGAAGGATTATTTACAGGAACTGATGACGGCTTTAATATTTAATGTAATCTTATTATTTGGAAGTTGGTGTTCAGTCCCCTAATTCAAACTAGGTGATTTGACCAATCAGTCTACCCATCCTCTGAGCATACAGAGTAACAAAATAAACATTGAACTCTTCCCTCCAGTGCTTCCCTCTCAGAGTGACAAATAATATGCTCAATCCATTCATTAAACAGTGGACTCATTATAGTATCCAGATTCCCAATTACTGTTTGCTAAGTCATAAGTCAGCCCACCGGGTGAGGCTTTCTACTTCTTCAGCTTCATCTTTCTCTCTCTGTGTGTGTTTCCACATTCTCTATGCTTTATCCGTACAGCCTTTGCAGTCCCCAAAATGTGCATCCTGTTTCATGTTTGTGCCTTTGTCCATGCTGTTCTCTGCTTTGAGCATCCTCCCCAGAGCCTCAAGCCTAGCTCAATTCTCATTCATCAGGAAAGGTCCTACTCATGCTTCAAAACTCATAGCAGGCATTATCTCCTTGGCAAAGCCTTCCCAAATTCCCATTAGATAATAGTCCCCTCTCCCTCTGTGTTCTTGATACTCCTCCATGAGTATTACTAGTTGTGCCCTCCAAAAGGCTGCAAACATTTTAGGAGAGAGGTGTTTCTTGGACAGTCTGGCACAAGGTACACCTTCAAAAATTTTGTGGGACCCATGAATGCAGGAAGTCTCAGTCCTCTGCATTGAATATTTCCTGATACAAAAAGGTTTGGGAAGGGAGGTTTTTCCTTGGGACAAATGGGCGTGGCCTATGAAAATGTCGTGTAAGATTAATCAAATGCTGCACTGTTTCCTTCAGAAGCGGTCCAGGCACACAGTTCAGGAGCAGAGCTTTTGTTGCAGGTGGATGCAGGCCAGTGGAGGGGGCTGTGAGGATCAGCTTCCTTAGGGATGGACTTAGCTTGTTCCCTGAGTTCTACACCAACCGGGGCAGGTAAGACTATTTATTATGAACCTTTCTTTGTGCCCCAGCACCCTCCATGTTCACCCTGATCACTGAAAGTCGGCTTCCTTCCAATTTGTAAGATTCTTTCGACTAAGTAAGTGGACAGGTTTGGGTTGAATGCAGGTGAAATTGGCGAGACCTCAGCTATTGATACAGAATGATGTTAAATGCTGTTGGTGATGAAAGGGCTGACAAGTTCACTGAGGAAGAAACAGAGAAGAATTAAGTATGAGTCACCGTGCATAGGGGCAGATCAAAAAGAAAAATGATCTAAAGTTGTAGATAAGAATAGACAAATAAATAAGTGGTATGGTAATAAGAATTAGCTAATCCCAGGGCGGGAGGGAGGGAAAGAGAGAGATCCAAGAGGTAGAATTGCTTACAAGCATGGTGCTCCATTTCTGGTTTCCAGATGGTGATGTTTTTTGTGTGAGGATGTCATTCAGAACAATGTTCAGAATGCCATAATTACAGTGGTATTTTGGTACTTCATCTTTAACAGATATAAGTTGTCAATCAATGAAATGTGCCAAATACTAATGAAATTGAATGTTCCAATCCAACAATAAAACATATTTATATAATTGCTTTAAATATATACATACATGTGTATATGTATGTTTGTCTGTCTATTTGTCTGTCTGCACCCCTGTATAAAAGCAATTATATTTTCCTAAAATACTTTTTAAAGTAAGCCCAGAGTTCCCTATCATTTCTCCTAGTTCTGAGGTAAGGCTGTCTTGTTTTAATCAGTGTTACTGGGGAGCTGTCGGGAGAGAGCGAAAAGGTGCTCTAGAAATCCTCTGACCCTGGTTGACAATATGCAGCTAAATAATAACTTTCCTGGACTGCTTCCCCAACTCCTCCAAGACGAAGATCAAAAAGTGAGGGAGTTTGAGAGAAAAGATTTTTTTTCTCAGAAAAGTGTAGTAGGGCTGCCTTTTCATTGCTTTTGGATTCTTCACCACTAAGTAATACATGGAGTGATAAATGAAGTTAGGGGGAACACTCTGCCTTCTGCAGCAACAGTAAAGGAACAACTAGAGAGAGTCACATGATGGTATGTCCATATAATGTGGCCAGTAAACAGTAAGTCAGATCTATATGCTGGGATATGGCATAAAGTCTAACAGATGTTCATAAGAATCCCGGAAGATAATGATTAGAAATGATTATGAGAACTTCATGAGGTTGAGAAGGTTGGGAAAAGTTATCACTTTGGCTGAAACTGGTTTGGCTCAATGGATAGAGCGTCGGCTTGGGGACTGAAAGGTCCCGGGTTCGATTCCGGTCAAAGGCATGTACCTTGGTTGCTGGCATATCCCCAGTAGGGGGTGTGCAAGAGGCAGCTGATCGATGACTCTCTCTCATCGATGTTTCTAACTCTCTATCTCTCTCCCTTCCTCTTCTCTCCCTTCCTCTCTGTACAAAATCAATAAAATATATTTTAAAAAAAAAGAAAAAAAAGTTATCACTTTGTTTTATATACATTGTAAAGTTTCACATGCTTACAATGAGCCAAACTGACACATCTATACTAATAAAATTCTAGATGGCCCTCGCACCACCACCCCACCACCCCCGCAATGGCCTCATGCTGCCACAAGATGGCCACCTCCACGTCGTCACAAGATGGTTGCCCCACAAGATGGCTGGCAGGGGAGGGCAGTTGGGGGCTATCAGGCTGGCAGGGAAACAGTTAGGTGTCAATCAGGCCATCAGGGAAATAGTTAGGGGGCAATCAAGCTGGCAGGCAGATGAGTGGTTAGGAGCCAGTGGTCTCATATTGTGAGAGGAATGTCCCAGATTGGAGAGGGTGCAGGCTGGGCTGAGGAACCTCACCCCCACCCCCAGTGCATAAATTTCATGCACTGGGCCTCTAGTTTTTATATAAAGAATGGATGACTGAAGGAGAGAATGTACATAAGAGAATGAGAAAAGAGAGTGAAGAAATCAGGGCACGGATTCCAAGAATATGATTGGTGAAGCTCTTTTACAGATGGGGCTAATGATTTTCTGGTTCATGTTATAAGATGCCAAAGATACTGCATTACAAAAAGAAATTATCTATGTATTCGAGTCATCCTTAAGAATGTTGCTAATATAATACTAAGTTCCTAATTAAGCTCTTAGTAAATTTAATATAATATTAATAAAAAGGAGAAAGAAAGGGGGTACATTTGAGAACATACGTAGTTTAATTTAAAAAAACAAAAGAAGGAAAAAAAGAGCTGGACTTTCAGAAACATAGGGCACACAGAGCAGGTTGGACAAGTTTCTGGGAATCTCAAGGATTGGGCAAGGAGAGAGAGGGGCCAGGAGGCTAATAATGAAAGCCTCTTATAAACATAATATTTTATAATGTACACAATATTTCATCACCTTGATGTCTTATAGGTATTTAGATAGTATTTTGTTGTATTGTTTATGGGTTCTAGAAAATAAATATTGAAAATATTTTCAGAGAAGCGAAGTAATATATCAAACCGTAGCCTTTTCAAATAAAAAGTCTACACAGATTATACGATCTTATTTATCTTCTACTTCTTTGTTTCCATGATGCCTATAAAGTTCAATTATGCCTATCACCCTGTATATCCTTCAAACCTCACCGAGGGAAATTTCAGGGGCGGTGGGTGTAGTATAAGGGAGGTAGGAAATGCGGCTGAGTTAGAGATGGTCAAGCTCAGAAAAAGAAAGCAGCTTACTCTAAGTGGCACAGATAAGAGATGGTGGAGCCTAGACCTAATTCTAAGTCTGTGTCCCTGAAGCTATACTCTAAGGGGAAAAAAATCACATTTTATATGAATAAGAGAACTACATGCTCATGTGGCTGTAAATAGAGCCTCACGTACCCAGTCACACTTCCTAAAGGCACCATTTTCACAAAATCGATGTAGAGACTGCTCTGTGACAACAGGTGACTGGCACCAAAGCTGCCTAACTCGGAGGTTGCTGCGAAGGTGTATTCCACTCAGGAGGGGTCCACTCCACTGGATAATGGGGATATGGTTGGCAGAATAGTGGCCTCCATAGCAAAGAAATCAAACATGTTTGATATGTTTACCTTCCATATCAAAAGGGATGTTGTAGATGAGATTAAGTTAAGGATCTCGAGAAAGAGAGATTAGCTAGATCCCAGGGTCCTCATTAGAGAGAGGCAGGAGAGTCTGAGTCTGACAATGGATGGGATGATGGAAGTGGAGGATCAGAATCAGAGAGAGATTTGAAGCTGCTGCAATGCCAGTTTTAAAAATGGAGGAAGAGGTCGTGAGCCAAGGGATGTCAGCAGCTTCTGGAAGCTGGAAAAGGGCAGGCAATGGATTCTCCCTTACAGCCCCCGGAAAGAAGCACAGTCTTGCTGGCACCTTGTTTTAGCTCAGTGAGGCCCATTTTGGACGTCTGTCCTCAAAAACAATAATATAATAAATTTGTTTTGTCAGTTTTTGGTGATCTGTTGTAGTCCAATAGGAAAAAGCATACTGTAATGGGCTCTACTACGTGAACTTGATTTTTCAAGCAATCAGTGTCAGTTGGAGTTAGGGATGGAATAGCCAGAGAACATTGGTGATTAAGAGGTGGAAGACCCCTTGAGACAGCATCGAGGGACCTGGAGAGTATCATGCTAAGTGAAATAAGTCAGAGAAAGACAAGCATCACATGATCTCCCTCATATGTGGAATCTAATTAACAAAATAAACTGATGAACAGAGTGGATCCAGAGACATGGAAGCATGGGACAGAGTGTGGAATCTCAGAGGGAAGGTGGGGCAGGGTGGGTGAATGGGAGATTATCAGCCATAGACCTCATAGGCATACATGCATAACCTATGGATGCAAACAGTGGGGTAGTGAGGGCCCGGGACAGGGGGCAGAGGTGGGCTAGAGAGGGTCGATGGAGGGAAAGAGAGACATATGTAATATTTTCAACAACAAAGATTTTTTTTTAAAGAGAGAGATGGCAGAATCACTAATGTTATAAGGGCCTCAGAGTTTAATTAAAGCCTACTTTTTATATCACAGTTCAGTTAATTTTATCAGACATTTATTTCCTGTGAACAGAGTAAATGGGAATACTGTTCAGCCACCTGGGGTGGCCTGGAAAACTTCTCCCAAATACCATTCATTTACAATGAGGGATTCACAGCGTGCATGGCTGTTCAGAGTCATAGCTTTTTCACCCGTTTCAGGACTCAAGGTTGGAGAGCTGCCTCCATTTCATTACTGTTCTACGTGGTCAGATTTAACATGTTCATTGTTAAAAAGCAACTTCAGTTTTCTTATCCACTTTGATCTAGTCTGTCAAGTGGGTAATCTAAGTCAGAAGACTGTGCATTTCCCCCATGGGGATCAGTAAAGCGAGGTAGTAAAAAAAAAGAGGTGTGTTTGTTGTTGTTATTGCCAGTATAATGCTGCTCATAAACATAAAATATATCTTGAATTGCTCTGCTTCTAAAAGACTTTATTCACCTAGCCTCTATTATCTTTGGTTATTTTACACAGCGTCATAACTTTTTGCTTATGACTCCATCTCTATCCTAAAAAATGATGTCCTTAATTTAGGGAGAATATCTTATTCTTATATCTATAGTACCTAGAAGAATGCAAGCCCAGAGATGCTGCTCAATAGATACTTATTGAGATGAAATTTAACTGAGTCCATTTGAGTTCAGATTTAAAATCCAGCCTCGACTTCCTCAGTGAGCTCTAGACCTATATATTTCAGGCTGCCTGCCCAATGGCCATTGTCATCATCATTCATACAATCACCGTGCACCTAACGAGCCATTTCTCATGCATTATTGCCGTGATCCCTACAAAAATTATCAGAGGGAGCACCCACAAAATAAGTATTTGCATTTTGCTGGTGAGAATCATGAGTCTCAAGAACTATGACTGGCCCAGTTTCTCACAGGTCATGAAGTTTTGGAGCCAGAGTAGAACTAAGCACTTATGGCTCCAAGTCCCAAGCAATTTATTGAGCAATCAGGTTTTTCAGTCTCAACGCTCTTGACATCTGGGCCTGAAACATTGTGTGTTTATAGGGCTGGGTAACTGCTGTTTGCATTACAGTGTGTTTACTGTATTCCCCAACTTTCTATGACAACCAGAATATCTCCTTGGGGTCAAAATGAGTTCCAATGGAAGATCAATGATCTAATGGCAGGCACAATGTGGTAAGTACAAGCAAAATAAGAGTAAAATTTGGGGAGGTCCCCTCATGGTGAAGGTAGAATTTGACTTGGATCTTTATCATAAAAATGATTGAATTGACTGAGCAAGACTTATTGTGATGAGTGAATATCAAATATGTGTGGAGCATGCGTGATGTTTTAAATTTAACTCTAAGGAGTAAAATGTAATAAACATTGTTAAATGTTTTCCTAAAACGAAACACCATCTTAACATCCATGGGGTGGAACATAGAGCTAATCTCATGATATGCACTTGGCATCATACTGTCTACTAGCTTAGGAAAGAATTGCCTCCATCTATTTTGGTAGCTTACCAGCCTAACAGTCACCCCCGGTCATCATTTAATTGTACTGTACATGAAGTTGGTATTTTCTAGTGAGCTTCTGGCTCATTGGGAATGCTCAAAAAAATATTGAGTTTTATTATCTTTGCATGCTTGCGGAAGGAAGGAAGGCCTACCTTTAGCTCTTGTCTTCTAGCTATGGTTCTTGGATTTAGAAACTCTCAACAAACAAGAATCGATTTTCTGACTTAACTTGGTGAAACTAGACCAACTAGGCTAATTCTACTTCTATTCAGAACCATTAAAAAACTGCAAAAGATTCTGACATTTCTGAAACATGCTCCCCTTCCCTGAATGAACCCTTGAGAAAGTGTACCGGAGCTGTTGGTATACTCTTTTTTGAACTCTGAGAATAAATATTATTGTTAGGAGTATGGATTTGGGAGTTAGATAGTTTTGCCTGAGTCCTGGCTCTCTTCATTATGACTTGTGTGACTTCTTAAATATCTGTGAACCTCAGTTTCATCATCTATAAAATGAGAATAAAAATAATTCCTACTTGGAAGAATCAAGTAAGAAAATATTGACTTGAGGGGTTTGGCACAGGTCAATAATAAATGATGGCTATTATCATCTGATTTTTTCACCAATATTAAGCACAGAATTCCTGGATGGGCTCCTGAGAGTAAAGGTCTCAGATACTGGTGGTGGGGGTGGCAGAAATCCTAAAAGATAGGGAATAGCCCAGGATTGAGTGAGGGCCAGTGTGGAGGGCTATTCCAGTCCTGCTCAGTGACACTAGGAGCTCACCAGCTGTCAGAGGAGGAAGGGGGAGAATTGGTAAGGCCTTTTCCCTTCATGTCCCTTGAAGACTACCTCAGTACTTCCCTTTTAAATATGGGGGTTCCTGTGTGTTTGAAGTTAGATATAATCTGAAATGCATATGGTCTTTTCCATCATTTCAAATTCTAATAATGCAGTTTATCCAAATGAAGGGTATTGCTGTCATGCGTGACTCAAGAATATAATAATTATCATGTAGTGGTTTAGTATGATGCCCTTTACAAGGATGCATGCTGAATATGACTGTGAAGTTTAATTTTAAAAAAATAAGATTGATAGCCCTAGCTGGTTTGGCTCAGTGGATAGAGAATCAGCCTGTGGACCGCAGGGTCCCAGGTTCAATTCCCATCAAGGGCACATGCCCAGCCCCCAGAAGGGGGCATGCAGGAGGCAGCCAGTTGATGATTCTCTCTCACCACTGATGTTTCTGATCCTCTCTCTCACTCCCTCTCTGAAATCAATTTTAAAAAAATTTAAATGAGGTTGATAATGTGCTTACTTGCCTATCTAAAGTAAAATTGTTTGAATCTTCCAAATAAATACTTTATAGATAGTGACATTTCAAGGAGGATAGGACTGACTGTTATCCCTGACTGTTTGGCCCCTTCCTTATGTGTTCAGGAGTATGCATATATATTTATGTTTTGTTCCCTCTGAACTTTCCTGGGAATTGAGTCTCTCCATCCAGAATATCAAGTTCTGCCATCCCCATTTCTAGCGATGGTTTGCAATGCAAATCATTGGGGCTGGTAATACTTGGTACCGTCACCATGGTAACCAGATGACGACAAGTTCACTCTACTTCCTCAGCAAAGGATTTTTCCGTCCTGTACTCAGGGCTGATGCCACTGCCAACAGGTCAAAGGGCATTGAAGAAAAAGCAGAAGGGTTCACAGAAATAAAAACACAGCTGGAACTCTTGTATTCCTTCTCCTCACACACTTCCTCTGAGTCCAGTTCCTCATAAGTCCAACCACTTCTAACTACTTTCCCACGGCTTCCTTTCTTCAGAGGGCTGGGTAGAGAGAATCCCTATGTGTCTTTATCCTCAACTTGACCATGGACTTTGGCGAGCAGACTGTCCTGGCTTTCCATGACTAACATTTAAATAAGAGCAGATGGGAACCTGGGCCACAGTTCTGTGGTCACAAGGACTGTTTAGTGTTCCCAGCTGCGGTGCTCAAGGAAGCAGGAAGGTATCCAAGTTCTCTCCACCAGCTCCAAGGGCCACTGCTCTGCCGAGACACTTTTGTTCTACTTTAGTAACTCTCACAACTTGTTTGTTTGTTTCCCAGCCTGTGGGGGAGGGAATAAGAGTTCTCTGTTCTCATTTTCTCTCAGTTGGAATGAAAGGGCAGCCTGGCATGTTCTGAAAGCTTTTTACCTGCTGCTGTGTGACCGGGTGATTCCTAGGAAGAAAGGCCATTAGCAATAAGGTAAGCATCTAATTGTTGGGGTTCTGGCCTGGATGGTTTCTGCACCCCGTGACTCCCTGGGTAACCGCCATTAACACGGGACGATCTGAAACACAGGGAACGGGATGCTCTAGGCTCACAATTGTTAGCAGAGTATTTCCCCTATGTTGTAACTATGTCAAGCAGGTTTCGGAGGTGAGATGCAGAAATTGTATTTTTCTTTTCGTAGCTGTTCTTTGTAGCTTGGGACTTTTGTGTCGTGTTCACTGGTAACTTTTTTCCCTTACAATCTGAGGGAAGTCTAATCGTTAAGATGAAGTGAAGGAGTTAAACTCTTTGGTTGTTAACTAATCAGTGAATTCACAGAATATACAAACTGAGCTGGAGGTGCTTGGGCCATGTGGGATTTTTTGGTTCATGCGGAACCTGCTATCAAAGTGAGAAGTCCTTTTGAAAGAGTAGAGAAAAAAGACTCTGTATACTCCAAAGGTAAATCAAGCAAGTTCATGAATGCTTTAGGAAGACAAATGATATTTAGGCTTACCAGATAAATGAAAGACACCAGTTAACTTTGAATTTTAGAAGAACAGCAACATTTTTGGTATAAATATTTCCCAAGTGATGGGCCATACTTATGCTAAAAATTCTTTGTGTGTGTGTGTGTGTGTGTGTGTGTGTGTGTGTTTTATCTGAAGTTCAAATATAGCGAAATTAGAAAAGGTCTTAGGAAAAATAAATGAGCATTCACTTTTATCATTATAAAACTTTCACTATAATTTTTTATTGAAAAAATCACAGAATTATCGTTGTCTTATTGTACCATATTAGGAAGTGATTTAATACTGAGGCTAAAACCTTAAAATAAGTGAGTTCAGAGTTCAATGGCACTTGCCTCATAATGTTAACAAGAGGTTTTTTATTAGTTTCCCAACTAGATATTGAAATTATAATCAGGATTTTATGTAGGATTCATGCCTGGTTGACTATTAAGATGCCAGACTGCTGCCTGAAGAGCCTTGCTCAGAGCCTCTTTAGCAATGACCCCATGTGGGTGTCCTGTGTGCTGAGAGACACTGGCCTCCTTGTCTCTTGAGGCTGCGCCTTAGGGCCAGGCTGAAAGACCCAGGACTGGACACCTCCCAGATCAGGCTCCTCCAGGACTCTAGAGGGCACCCAAGGGGAGCTGGGTGCAGAGGTGCTCTGAGTGTCCCAAACACTGGAAAACACTGCTGGCCTTCTGAGAGCATGGTCCAGGCCTGGTGGGATTCTGCACAGTCGCAGGTGATCTCTGTATACTCCAAAGGTAAATCAAGCAAGTTCATGAATGCTTTAGGAAGACAAATGATACAGAGAAAATGGGCTTTTTTTTTTTTTTTTTTTTTTTTTTTTTTTTTTTTTTACAATACTTGTAATTTTATTGCAGAGTACAAAAAAAATATTTTAAAGAATCTATTTGCCTTTCATGACATTGACATCTTTAAACCAGAATAGGTTAGTCATCTTGTAAAATGTCTCTCGATTTAGACTTAGTAGATAGTTCTTTAAGATTAGATACAGCTTATGCATTTTGGGTAGGAATAGCTCAGAAACAAGGAGGCATCCTTCTCAGGCATCATGTTAGGAGGAACAAACTGTTGTATGTTCACCCAAGATGTGAATTCGGACACTTGGTATCTTAAGATGGTATCTGCTGAATTTCTCCACTGTGAAGTTATTCTTGATCCTTCTGTATTTCTTAATCTTGGTGATTGTTGATGTCAGAGGAGTAAAAAATACTGAGGTTAGAAAAAGGACTTAGACATAGTAACTGTCTTAAATCTTGATTTCTTCTCCTCATTACCAGATATATTTCTTTATGTTCTTGGACAGAACCATCATGATCTTTTGCTATTGGATTGAAATACCATGTAATTTTTTTAATTGTATGACAATATATTTTTAAACTTCAGATTTGCAAACCTGAAGATCTTAAAGTGAATTGCTTGACCCATCATTAATTGTCTATTTTTTTAATTTATTAAATTTATTGTGGCAACATAGGATAATACAATTATATAGGTATCAAGTGTACAATCCTATAATATCTGCATATTGTATTGTGTGTTCACCACCCCAAGTTAAGTCTCCTTTAATTATTTATTTTCCCTTTATCCTCTTCTATCTCCTTCCACCCCTTTCCCTCTGGTAATCACCATACTGTTGTCTGTATCTATGAGTTGTTCTTTCTTTATTTAATCCCTTTACCTTTTTTTACCCAACCTCCAACCCCTTCCCCTGGTCACTCATTTTCTAAAGATATTAGGAAAGGTATATAAAAGGGATGTGTAATAGAGCTCAGCTAAAAGTATTCTCAAGAAAAACCACCATCTGCATTGGTCAGGGTTCTCCAGAGAAATTAAATAGAATCTATCTGTATCTATATACATATCTATATCCATATCCATATATATCTATTATATCAATCTCTGTCTCTATCACTATCTCTGATATATATATTTATATTTATATAGAGAAAGGGACAGAGATATCTATATCTATATCTATATCTATATCTATATCTATATCTATATCTATATCTATATCTATTTATTTGTCTATAGATTGTTATAAGGAAGATGTTCACACAATTATAGAACATGAACAGTTCCATGATCTGCCATCTGCAAGCTGGAGACCCAGGAAAGCTGGTGGTGTGGTTCTACTGTGAGTCCAAAGCTTGAGAAACAGTTGTAAAGAACCAGGTATAAATCCCAATTCCAGAGCAGGGAGAGACTGACATCCCAACTCACTCAGAGAGGCAGAGCAAAGGGAATTTTCCCTTCACCTTGTTCTTCTGTTCAGGCCCTCAACAAGTTGAATGATGCCCACCCATGGGGTGAGCAATCTGTGTTACTCAGGCTACTGAGTCAAACACTACTCTCTTCTGGAAACACCATTAGAGACACACCCAGAAACAATGAATAGCCAGATATCTGGGCACCCCGTGGCTCAGTCAAGTGGATACATAAAATTAATCATCACACCGTCAGTTAAGATGACTTGTGATTTCAGTAAGCTAACACTGAAGAACATCTGTTTAATTGTTGCAAAGCCACTGCTTAATAGCCCTTGGGTGAAATTTATGCTATAATTGCTCACATGCATTTTAATCCCCTTATCTGGAACGTTTGCCTCCCCATTATCTCATCTTCAAGAGCCAGAGCCAATACTTCCCCTTCCAAGAAGGCTTTTTTATGCCCCTGAATGAACATTTTCCTCCTTTAATATTTGAGAACAGTTGTTTTGTACTTCTCCCAAAATGCATATTATATTCTGCTTCAACATATATAGTTAATAAGTACTATTTCTTATAACCAACTGTAAGCTCCTCAAAGTTCCTTTATACATAGTAGACAGTAAACTATTAAATTAAGCTGAATTAGTAGAAATTATTGAGCATGGGTATCTAATGCACTTTTATTAGCAACTACTAGTACACAGTAAGGTACCTGATATGATAGAAACTACAAAGATGTACTCATAATTCCCACCCACAGAGAGCAAAGACAAAGTCCAGGGTCAGAACTAATCATTCATTTATTAAACAGTTATTGCTGGTTACTTATTATTATTCATGTCATAGACCAGTGTTTCCCAAACTTTTGATATATGTGTACCCCTTCTATAATTTTCATAACGCTGAGTACCCCTCGTACTCATGAGAACATAGAATTAGGCACAGCTAAGCTCGGTGCAGTGCATACCCCTCCAAACTTCGGTGTAACGCGTACCCGCACCAAACTCTTCCCGTACCCCTGGGGGTACGCATTTGGGAAACACTGTTAGACTATTATTCATGTCCTAGACTATCACAGATACAAAACTGCATAAGGCATGGTCCTGGTCCCCAAGGACCATGGAGTTCATTTAGTTGAGTGGAAAAGGCAGAAGTATAAATAAACCACTTGACTGTGAAGAGTACTACAGTAAGGGGTTGCTGTGAGTGCCGGAAGAGGCTAAGGTGGGAGTAGAGATCAGTAAGAAAAAAAAGTTCTATAGAATAAGTTCTCTTTGAACTCAATGAAATGGGGTTCAGTAATGAAAAGGGCAGTACTGCTAGGGGCATCTGCACCCCATGGGATCAGCGAAGAAGGCGCATTTGAGAACAAGTAGTTCTGTGTATCGGGAACATAGTATGCATGAAGAGCCTGGATTGCAATGATATGGGAATGAGGGCAGTGGGGGGGGGGGAGCAGAAGTAGATCATAGATACAAACATCCTTTCATTCTCCCTCTATGAGGAGGCAAGGCAAATGTTGAGAAGACAAGAGTAGAGATGAAGAGAAAAGAGGGATTCATTGAGAAAGAAAAATCACTTTAAAGTTGGAAAGGGATTGGAACAGGACTAGCAGACAATAAATCAGTTGATCCAACCTTACCAGCCTTGAAAGCATTTCAAGTATCCAGGAAGCTATATGATGATTCTTGTATTAATCATTGTTTGCTTATTTTCACCAGCAAAAGATGAAAACTCGAAGTCCAAGAGAACTGACTTTGGGTTCCAACTTGGGCACAACTGCCTTGTCTTTTAATCCAGCTTGCTCCTAAATGGCAGGAGTGAGCACCCTTCACATATTTCATGGTGGGAGGAAGCCACCCACAGAGCAAGTCATCACAGACTGCTTGTTCCTCCCAGCAGAGTGTTGACAGAACACTCTCTTCCCTAGGATCTGCCTCTACTTCACTGAATCACTCGGAAATCTTTGCAAGTATTTGTGGGGTTTGATACTTGGGTAGAGAGGAAGAGCAGAAGGGCATTCCTGGCTTGGCTTTGTGGCATGAGTTACTGAGTGGTCTTCCAAAGCCATGAGTAACAGGAACAATGTTGTATTCTTCTCACTTTTATAGTTTTGACGAACATAGCTTTAAAATCTTTTTTTAAATGCGAGCTGTCAACAGCATTGGTCAAATATAAGCAGTCTATGTGGTGGCTAGAAATAAAATAATCAACTTATGGAGTTATCTCATGTCATCTAATTTTCTCATACAGTAAAAAAAAACCCACTACATTCTAAGACAACTTAAAACTTCATGCTCAGTGTCATGCAACCAATTAGCTATTTGTTGATTAATGAAAATCAACTTTTTTTTTTGTTTCTCTGGTAATGAATAAGGATCTTTATCTTTTTAGCACTTAAAAGGCACATAAGAGAAGTTTAAAAAAAGATATTTATTCAGATAGTTTTGGTTGAAATGGCAGAAGTGGGCATCAAGTGATTACTCAGAAAACCTTGCTTTAAAATAGAAGTAGAAATATATATGTTTGTGTATATATGTATGAAATCTTTAATGATCTTATAACCAGACTAGAGGCCTGCTGCATGAATTCATGCACAAATGCATGCAGGGTACTTGGCCTGGCCAGTGATCGGGTTGATCAAGGCAGGCTGGTCAGGGGGAGGAACCACATGAGGTTGGCCGGCTGTGCGAGTGCACTGACCACAGAGGAGAGCTCCTGCATTGAGTGTCTACCTATCCCCTGGTAGTCAGTGCACATTATAGCTACTAGCCGGTCATCTGGTTGTAATGATTGCTTAGACTTTTATTTATATATAGACTTACTTTGATATTTCCTGATTCCTTGTTGGCATTCATTTAATAATCATCCATTGAGTACTTTTTCCATACAATTATGATATGAGAGCTAGGATCTCGGTCCTGAATAAAATCTCAGTGTGGTTAAAGAGAAGTGTAGCCAAAACCGGTTTGGTTCAGTGGATAGAGTGTCAGCCTGCAGACTGAAAGGTCCTGGGTTCAATTCCGGTCAAGGGCATGTACCTTGGTTGCAGGCACAATCCCAGTGGGGATGATTCTCTCTCACCAGTGTTTCTAACTTTCTATCCCTCTCTCCTCCTCTCTGTAAAAAATCAATAAAAATATATTTTTTTAAAAAGAGAAGTGTAAACACAGATTTACAAAACAATTGATAATACTTTATTTACAGAGGAGAAATTAAAACCATACTAATATAAGGAGAGACTGTAGATAGAGAAGATAAGAAGGGGCTGAGGACTAAGTTATAAAACATTCAAAATTTAGAAGTTAGAAACCAGGAAAAGAGCTTCAGAAAAATGCTTTGAGTGAGATAGGAGGAAATCTGGATGAGTGTGGTATTAGAAAACAAATGAAAAGATTACTTACATTAAGATAAAGTAGTCAACTCCATTGAATGCTGCTGGAAATTATGAAAGGATAAGAACTGATAGTTGTCATACTGACTTGAGTTTGTTATAAAGAGACTCAGGAAATGTGAATGGTGCTGTAAATCAGAGTCTTTTGCAGTGATCCAAGCAGCATGATGAGTTCTGATGTATATCAGATTGATGGCCATGGAAGTAGTTGGTCTGAGATATAGTATTATTATTAAGGAGCCTCCACCTCTTTTTATTTTTTTCTTTTCTTTTCTTTCTTTCTTTCTTTCTTTCTTTCTTTCTTTCTTTCTTTCTTTCTTTCTTCTTTTTTTTTAATGGCTTGATGTGAAAGGATTGGAGGAATTAAGGAAGACTTATTATTTCTTGGCCTAAAGAATGGTATCACTTATTGAGATGAGAAACACTGGCATAGAACATGTATATGAGGGAGAGGGTTCAAATAAAAGTCAAGGAAAGAATAAAGAATTTAGTGTGGCATGTATAAGATAAAGATGTCTATAGAGATGCCAAATAGCTTCAGAAGGGGCTCAGGGACCCTGTTCTGAAGCTCTATACCAGAGGAAAGAAGTGTGAACCAGCTCTCTTAGGACTGGTTGCTTAGTTAATGTATAGAGGGAGATGAATGGCTCATAGTAATAATCTTTTCAAGAGCATGAGGGGTTCTGGAAGCTTCCTTTTTAAACTTCTATGAGTGGTGTTACAGCTGGGCAAGAGGGCAGATCTTTCTGGAGCACATGGCTCTGGGCAGACTTCTGTTATGCCCTGCTCCTGGGGAAGTCATTGTATATGGAGGGTGGATGGGAGGCAAGCTGGACACCATTTGAGATCTTATGAAGGCTTGAGCAAAGGCTGGGATACTGAGGATCTGTGGTGGGGACATAAAGATGCTGAGATCCTTGTGAACCAGAATGCTTTGGGGGATGTTCTTCCATTATGCTTTTTTCTTCTGGACCAAGGAGTCCTTTAGTGGTGGCCAGGCTAGAGCTTCAGCCTATCATTGTCACCTTGAAACTTAATTCATAGTCGATGGAATTTCCAGACTTTGATATGAGCTTCTAATCGTCTCGGGGAAATCTGTGTTCTCATGGTTGCAGAAATATTTTATTCTCCAAATATATGAACTTCTCAATTATCTACACTAAGTAGTCTCAAAATACCCAGGTTATCCACACACTAAGAGTGTCAAATGTATCTCCTGTGAGAAAAACTATTGCATTAATTGGTTATCCTTTCCTTCACAGTTCTTGGCATTACGATAACAGGAGGCAACATAGAGAAGAGAAGGAAAGGGGGAAATAAAAATTAACCAATATAGGCATTGATTCTTTTGTAGACATTTTTTATTAAATTTTTCCAAAACCCTCTGGAATGGTTATTTCATACTCATTACAGACATGAAGAAGTAGATGATCAGAGATGTTTGAAGATTTCCCCAAGGAGATATCAGGGAAGCAGCAGAGCTGAGATTAAAATCTGGAATTATCTGACCTGAAAGCACTTGTTCTTTTAACCACATAAAAACCAAGAATACTCACTATGACAACTGGATGTTTCTCTCCCAAATAATCACGCAGTCAAATAATAGTTACAGATTCTTCACTGTGGGCAAAGAGCTGTGCTGGGATCTCTGGGGGCACAGAGATAAAGAAAGCACAGCCCTTACCGTCCAGTATGAACAACCTCATTGGCAGCCTGTTTGCATAGAGGTGCAAACCTTTAGCTCCAGAGGACAGGAATGGAATCATCGTCGCTGCTTTAGGTATTAAAGCACCACAGTGAAAAGGAGTGTGGTTGGTTGGTTCAGTTCATGCAAGTGAAACACATGCGATGTAAAATTAATGTAGCAAAGCCATTTTTCTCATTCTGATTCTTTTTAAAATTTCAAAATTTTATAACATTTTAATGCATTGTGTTTTTTGTTTTGTTTTTTGTTTTTGTTTTTTGGCCCTAGCTGGTTTGGCTCAGTAGATAGAGCTTCAGCCTCCAGACTGCAGGGTCCCAGGTTTTATTCCAGTCAAGGGTACATGCCAGGGTTTCAGGCTCTATCCCATCTCTCATCATTGATCATCACTATCATATCTCTCTCTCTCTCTCTCTCTCTCTCTCTCTCTCTCTCTCTCTCTCTCTCTCTTTCTCTTTTTCTCTCTTTCTCTCCTCTCTGAACTCAATAAAAATACATTGCTTTTTTGTCTTTTCAATACGTTGCTTATTTGTTTTGTTGTTTTTACAAAATTAAGTTATTAATGCATATATAGTTTTGCATTCTCTTATTTTATAAAATATGATAAGAAATTTCCCCAATTAATGGGAGTTCTTTGTACCCATAAGGATTAATGACGTAGTGATCAGGATAGAAATAATCTGGAGAGAAGAGGCTGTACAGGGTCCAGGGTCCAGGATGAGGATTTGTGTTTGGTTCCAAATGTCCTGAGGACAGAGTGGTTAACCGGTGGGATCACCAGAGGCCACGTGCCATAACGTCCACCCTGCCAGTCTGTGGGCAGTTCAGGGCTGCCACCTGCTCTGTGTCCCTTCCCAAAGGGCTGCTCTGGGGGTCATGCCAGGGAAGCCAGATGAAGGGCATTCAAGCATCAGAGACTCCGTTTCCAGAAGCAGACTTGTTCACTAAGTGGGAAGGCACCCACTGAGTCAGAGGCAACCAAGAGTTTTGTTTTTTTTTTACAAACTGGCTCCTGACCTTTGCCTCTTACAAGAATTGTTGCTTTTCCCACAGGCCTTTCCTGTTAAAAGCCAAGTCCAACTGAGCTGGCAGGGAGCTACCCTCATGGCCGTGCAAGCCCAGTGGCTGAGAACAAATCCACTACTGTAGAACAAACGTCTGGGGACCCACCAATAAAGCTGCACTTGCATCTAAACCTTTGGTGGTTATTAGTGTTATATTTGAAAAAAGTGGTGGCCAGGTTAAAATTTGACATGATAGTCCGGAAGCAGCGATTCTAGGACTGTGTGCTGCTAGGCATCTCCTGCTCCCACTACAGAGCAAATCTCTCGTGCTACATAGGAACTGACTTTCAGCCCAGGTTAGTGAATGAGCAAGATTATTCTGGGGTTTATTTTCCCATGCTGCATTATACCTTTATTCAAACCCCGATCCTCTATTGAATCTGATGTTTTGTGAATGTTGTTTAGTGTGATTTTGGAGTGTTTCTTCCTGGTGACATTTGCACTGTCAGAGTTGATGTTCTGATTATCATTCACATGCACAAGAGATACAACGTTGCCAAAGAGAACTGTCTCTCCTCCCAAGACCCCAAGCTTATGCAAAATTAAGTAACTGAAAATTAAACGCAGTTTCTAAAGGCTGTTTTTGTCTCCTGTTATGAATTCTAGAGTACCAACCAATTCTACAAAGGTTAGAAGTATAATCTAATCTGTGTTGTTTCTGTCCTGTATCATCATTGAAATTTTTATAAGCACTTATCTTCCCCCAGAGTATATTCCTAGTTAACTTTCTGATGGCTAAAATACTTCCTGTTAATATACATATTAACTTTCCACCTGTTGCCCAAATTTTTAACTAATTGAAATTTCTTATAATTGCTTTTTTTACACAAAATGAATAGTTATCACAATTGTCATTAATTTTTGCAGTAATTTATTATTACTGCAACAATAACTGTATATTTATACCACCAAGGAATGATAGAACTTTAGTAGATGAAGCATATTAGGAGACTTTTACCACCAGTTGCACCTAGAATGCGCAACTATATTAGAATATTCAGATGCTTACATTAAACCTGAATGATGTGCCTTGTTGAAACGTTGATTAGAAATGGTGGTCTGCAAGTCATGTGATCAGGAATTAAGACTAAGTTTAGAGATGCAAGACATGCTGCTAAAGTGGGTATTTGACTATTTGGTCATTTCTCTAAGCTTAAAGAATAATCTAATGCAAATTCAAGTAGATGACATGCAAGGATGCAAATTCAAGTAGATGACATGCAAGGATTTAATCAGAAACAGTGGTTTTGAATCCTAGATTTGCTATTTGATTTTGTACATATTTATTTAGCACCTACTATGTGCTGAGAATTCAGCCATGTATATACTATAGACATATCAGTGAGTTAGAGGAAAGCATTGTTCTCAACATGCCAAGTCTCAGGAGTTCAAACAATTTCCACAGTTGCTCTGTCTCCTTCTCTTGCTGTTAGAGCCTCATAAATGTCAAATTAAGTAATTGAGGCAGCCTACCTTTTTTGTGCCATGTGCATAATATATTTACCAGTACGAATTGTCTCAAACAATTTGTCCCCTTTAGAGTAGATAGTACAGCTTCAGAGCCATGGGAATGTGCTTGGAGCTCAAGGCCTAAGTTTAAATCCTGGTGCCTGTGTGGCTTTGGATTTGCAACTTAACCTCTCTGTTCTTCAATTTACTATAAATTGTGACAAACTCCTTCATTGACAATTAGATTAAATAACATAGACATAGAACTCAGCATGGAATCTAGCACATAAACACTGCACTGAGGTTAACAGTTGTTAAAATTCAGTACCATTTATCCGACATTAAAAATTAAGGGAATGAAAAGAGATTATGTTATTTATACAAGGCCACACAACAAGTGTCCAGGCTGATCTGTTGCCAAAGTCTTCATTTAAAATATATATATATTTCAGTTCTTTTTTTGTTAATCCTTACTTGAGGATATTTTTTTAATATATATTTTATTGATTTTTTACAGAGAGGAAGAGAGGGACAGAGAGTTAGAAACATCGATCAGCTGCCTCTTGCACACCCCCTACTGGGGATGTGCCCGGAACCAAGGTACATGCCCTTGACAGGAATTGAACCTGGGACCTTACAGTCCGCAAGCCAACGCTGTATCCACTGAGCCAAACCGGTTTCGGCATTACTTAAGGATATTTTCCCACTGATTTTTAGAGAGAGGGAAAGATAGAAATATCAATGTGAGAGAAACACGTCAATTGGCTGCCAGGGCACAAACCAGGGAGGAGCCAGAAACCAATTTAGGTGCCCTGGACCAGAATTGAACCTGGGACCCTTGGGTCCACAGGCCAATGCTCTATCTACTGAGCCAGGGCTTTAAAGATGTTTCTACTGAGCTAGGGCTTTAAAGATGTTTCTTTAAAGATATAACAATTGGATAGATTTGAAGACTACTTATTATGCTAATCGGTGCTTTTAAGCTTCCTCCGTGGCTGGGTGTAGCCACTTCCCCAACTTCTTTGCTCACTGACCAGGACCCTGACAGCCAGCTTGAATCCACCAGGATGTGGATGTGGCCTGTTGATGGATGAGGCCCCATTAGTCCCTGGTCTCCAGCTGCCTCTACGCTAAGAGGGGACCATTTCTCTGCATTATAACAGAGAACTTGGCTTGTAGGGGGGCAGCAGGGAGATAAGCTACCAAAGATCGTGACCTGGATCTTGTTGTACTGTAAGCATCTTAACCTTGCCCTCTCCTTGAGCCAAGCCCGAAAGCTGACCCATTGTGTCTGGTGTGTGTTTTTTTGAAATCAGTGTGCCGAATGATGATGGTGGAGAAGTCACATGGATCTGACAGCCCTCGAGGAGGCCAGGAGAGGAGCCGGAGAGGCATCCTGCGGTCCACCAAGAGGGCCTGGGCTACCCTGGAAGAGCAGCTGCCTCCGGGCTCTGAGCAGGAAGGCCAGAGTCTCCCCACACTCTCGCTAGGTAAGGATGGACCCTCAGGGTATCTGAAATAGCCCGCTCTTCTGTGAGTGGTGAGGGATGAGGGGCTTTGGGGCAAATAATTTCAGAGTAAGGACTAAGCTTTGAAGATACTAGCATCCCTGGCATGATTCCAGAAACTTCTATGAAATGGGCACTTCTGATGTCCCCTACAGACACTCAAAGACCTTAATGGAAACAGTCCAACTAAAGAATGAACTCGGCTTCCTTCCCACTCCAATGTACCCACAATAAACCCCCCAGGACGCCAGAGCTGTGTGGAGTCTGTCAGAATCATGAGGCTTTATTTTAACAAAAGGCTTTTATTTGATGGCCTTTACATGAGACATCAATAATCATTTAACAGCTTAAAGGGTAATAACGAAGAAAACACTTCTGCTTCCACTATAATGTAACTGATGGTTTTTCTTGTTTAAATATTCTTATTGATTTCAGAGAAGAAGGGAGAGGGACAGAAAGATAGAAACATCAATGATGAGAATCATTGATTGGCTGCCTCCTGCACACACACACACACACGCACACACACACACACACACACACACACACCTCACACCTGGGGATCGAGCCAGCATGTGCCCTGACTGGGAATCCAACCATGACCTCCTACTTCATAGGTCGATGCTCAACCATTGAGCCACGCCGGCCAGGCTGTTTTTTCTTTGTTCACTACTCAGTTCATTCCATCCCTTCACAGTAACTCAACTGAATAAAGAGCTCCCTGTCCCACTGGCCTTTTTGGTTCACCAGACACCTTGTGAGGGGGTAATCCAGCTACCTCACTGATGGTTTCAAGTCCAAGAAAGTCAGCTCAGAGTAGCCTGTATCCCGCAATAGGAAACACTGCCTTTGCATCCTCTCCTTTCTGCCTGCTGACCCTTTGTTGTGAGGGATAAAGAACCACCTTAAAAGGCTGGTGCCCTTGGCAATCCTGGGAGTGTAGTGCGATTTGTCCCTGGAATGAATGCAAATTTGGTTTCTAACCTGGCAGAGAACGCCTTGCAAATAAACATCCCTGGCTAGCTGCCTTAGGTAAATGTCCTGATTCAATCCGGAGGGCTCCCGGGTGATTTCCATCCAACAAGAGAAAGACAAAAGTCTCCTGTGCTTGTTCACCTTTTGCATTCATGCCAGGTAATTACAACGTGATTCCAACACCTCTTGCTCATGGTGGTTTCTTTTCCTCCCCTTTTATGTTTTGGGTTGTTTTGTTTTGTTTTGTTTTTTAAGTTACAGTCTTTTGGCAAGTTCATACTTCATTTCCAGGAAAGGATGATTACAGAAAACATGAAAATGCTTATAGAAACATGGACCTAAATATGTAGGAAATAGAGCTACTGGGTGGTGGCTGAATGATGAAATCGAGTCTTTTTAACCGGCTGGGCTCTGACTGTTTCTTTCTCATTTCTTTCTCATTTGTAGATGGTTCCAAACAAGAAAGTATTCAGCGGTGGCTGGACTCCGGGTTCTTGTAAGTGTCTGTTTGTGACCTTGTACATTTCTCTTGCAAAGATCCATGAAAACAATGAGTAACCCTGTGGGAGGTGAGGAGGGACCTATAGGGATTTTCATTTTATCTGTGTGCTTGATAGGTTACTCTATTATTGCACAAGTTATGTGTCAGTTTAAAGGTACAAAACAGGATACTCTTTCAGCCCCTGGATTCTCATAGGTTTCCCAAAGCCCTCTGGTTATTAGCCTAGCTCTGTATTTTGCTCTCGTCTATTTAATCACAGAGCAATTTGTCTAACTTGTTGACACACACTGTTTGATTCACAATACTTTTGTTTCTTACAGTGTCTCTGTAGATGAAAACTTTCAGCAAGTCACCGACCACACAGGTAACAGGAAACCCGAGCAGCAGTCATGGTTTATGAATCCCGGTAGGATCTGTATTGACATGTCTGTGCAGTGCAAATAACTCTTCTTAAAATGACAATCGCCAGAGGTTCCTAGAAATAGAACCCACCTCAACAACCATCCTGTGTAGTTGCTTTGTTTGATCATTGGGACTGAGGCTCAGGAAGGCAGGTGAGTGCTGGAAACCAGGACTCTTGCCATAACATTAGCTCAAGTTCTAGCCGAAAATTCACCGGTTCTATGAAGACGTTTTGCAAGAATGTAATTATGGAAATGAAACTGTTTTCTTTCTCCTCACAGTATATTGTTGTTTTCTTTCCAAATCTAGTTTCTTTCTCTTCTTTGGTCTCAAAACGATGCATTTGTTCTCAAAAAGAACAAATGACTGGAGTCTCTAGCAAATAATACAGGCATGTATTTCTGAGGCAGAACGTGGTGCACGCTTGTTACGCAGAAATTTGATATGAGCATTATAAAAAGAAAAAAATTTAATTACAGGTCTCACAGTTTCCATCTTCATTAAATGAAATACTGTATTTCACAGAATCGAAGACTCCTTGATTGTAAAATGCACTCACACTTTAAGTTCCACTCAATGAAAAAGTAAAACAATAAGCACTGGCAATTATAGATGAAATGCAATACTGACTGTATACACATTAGAAATGCCATAAATAATGTATGTGAAAATAGGAGTTTAATGATTAGATGAAACAATTTTTAGTCAAATTGTTCCTTACTTGGCTGGTTTTAATTAGTTCACTTTTTTCACTGCCTCTTAACTTAAGATGATGATTGGTTACAAAGTAGTTTAAATTTGGGTGTTTTTTTTACTTGAAAAACTAGGTAAATTCATTGAAATTTTCTTCTTTGCCAAGGTTGTTGTTGTTATTATTATTATTATTATTATTTTACTGGTTTTTTTTTTAAAGAGAGAGGGAAAGGAAGTGAAGGGGAGAGCACAATATCAATTTGTTGTTCCACTTATTTCTGCATTCATTGGTTGCTTCTCGTATGTTACCTGACTGGGGTCCAACTCACAACCTTGGCTTATTGGGACGATGCTTTAACCAATTGAGGTACCCAGCCAGGGAGACTGAGTTTTTGTTTGTTTGTTTGTTTGTTTGTTTGTTTTAATATAAAAGTTCCATGATGCAAAAATCTCTGGAGATGTTTGCCAATAAATTGAAATTAAGTACCTCAGTTCATCATAGATCAGACTTAAGGAAAGGCAAGAACGTAAAAAATACAGCCAGCATGTCACATCCCCTATTTCATCTTCCCAGGTCATGGCGGGCTGCCTGGCACCAGTTCTGGGATTGTCAATCACTGTATTAAACACTTCATTTCCTCAAAATTAAACACACATCATGGCCCTTGCTCCTCTGAATCAAGCAGTGACCTGAAGGGGTTCAGACATGAGGGGAGACCTGGAGGAGAGGAGGGATAGTGGAAGGGCTGTGAGAACAGAAATGCAGTTTCAATTTGCCAGGTCCTTCATCTTCAGCGAGGTTTCTAATAATAATGGACTCGCTCCCTGCAGGTTTAATTGAGCCTTCACATTTACAAGGCCCTTTCTCATCTATCACATTTTCAACTCAGTGACCTGTGCGGTCGCCCGGCTGGTGTTCATTTGTGATTTACAGGTGAAGGATCTGGGGCAAAGGGTGGCCAAGTGTATTGATTTCTGGTTCCAGTTGGTTAGTGGCAGGTGGGGACACTTGAGTCCAGGCACTCTGTTAACCGCTCTGTGTGCAGGCACTGGCCGTGGCGAGATGGACACATGCTGAATTCAGGGAAGCCAGGAGCTGCCCTGGGGAGTGCGGAAGCAGAACAGTCCCAGAAACGGGGGACCTGAAGGTCATGCCCAGTGTGGCGGGGAGAAACCTGTGGTGAAAAGAAAAGGAGCTGAAGAGGAGACAGAGAAGTAGCCACTGTGGAGGAAGAAGCCTGTGAAAACTCCCACAACCCTCGTAGGATGCAGAGAGGGTACTGGTTCCTAGCGGAGCCATAACGATGACCACAAACTTGGTGGCTTAAAGCAAAGAGCTGTGCCAGGCAGTGGGAACAAAGATGTAGAATCTATGGTTCCTGCTCTCAAGAATGTCACTCTGAGTTTCCAGGACCATCATAATCTGAACGTAACCGATACCAATGTTCTAAAAGACCTAATCCTACCTGCTCTCATTCCATCGCTAGCTCTTTTGTCATCCAATTCCTCTTGTATTCACATCTTTCCTGTTCTGTTCACCCGTTGCCCTTCTTTTGAATCCTGAGTCAAGTTCCATGTTCTCGACAAGGCCCTTCCTGACATCTGCACTAAGAGACTTAGTCAGTTTTCTAAACACCACCCACATCCACCATGGGTTCTATTCAAACGACACATGGTCTGTGCTGCCTCAAATTATTAAGGCTGTGATCAGCCTCATTAACAAAATTGTAGGTGCCCCTGAGGCAGAAATCCCCTGTAACATGCCTGACTTCTCCAGAGCTAATCAACCAAAGGATCTTAGTACAACTGGCCCATGATGAAGATGATGTAGTCAGACTGGGAAATCTTTAAAGGAGAGGTGAGACATAAGTTAGTCAATTAAAGAGAGATGCAGTTTTGGGAAGAAAAAAAAAAGAGGCAAAGCAAGACAGTGTCAGTTGGTGGAAGTAAAGGGAGCTTTGGCAGTCATAGAATGAGAAGAAAGTTAAGTAGGTATAGGAATGCACACAGAAGGTGGTCAGACTAGGAACTGTTTTCAAGCTTGGAAGCAAAGGCAGAAATGTTCCTGTTAAATAGGGTATTATCAGGGTACAAATGCCTTAGGATCCAGGAAGAGGGGATCCCATTTGATGTCTTAGGAGAGGGGTGGCAAAGAAGTGTCATCTCAGGTTCCAATCAAAGGACAGGCTGTGTTCAGCCATTTTTGAAGCCCTACCTTTGGTCCTGAGACACAAATGCCAGATGCCATGGGTGCAGCACCGGGGAATTGCAGCAGGCCTGGTACACACTGGCCATCTCTATTGCAGTGAGTTATGAGTGGTTTCTGAGAAGGGCAGCGGCAGATTCCAGTGTGTATCCTGGCAATAGGAGGAAGGTACACACCTCGGGTTGAAGCTACTGTGACCTCAACTTGGGGTGTCAACAATGGAGTAGAGAGGGTGGGTTAACATCACCAGCAAAATAAACAGATGTGGGTGAAGAAGAGCCCAATCATTACAACCGGATTTAAGGTTTTGAACATGAATGTCAGGGAGAATGAAGAGTCTCCTTTTTTTTTTGGTAACGATATAGATTAATAATTGATTAAATGAGACAAACCCTGCTGACTGCCTCTTCTAAGCATCTTGGTCATGCAGGAGTTAAATGTGCAGAAAGCTGCAGATTGCTATTATTTTAGAGCCCTGTGAAAATGTAATTTGATTAGTCTATTGGACGATATTCCAAAGAACCAAATGTCTTCCATGAATCAGTCAGAAATGCTTAGGAAAACCAAAATAAAAAATGCTTTCTAAGCCAATGAAGGTGCTAATTAGTGCCTTCTGCATATCTCACTCCATCTTCCCCAGCCATACACTCTGCAGGGTTAAGCTCGGTGTCTGCTGCTTCAGATGGCAAGAGTCCACCTCGCAGTGGGCGGGGTAGCTGGAGACTCAGGTCTCCAAGAAGGAATAAGAACTGGATCTTAACCCATGCAGTGGGACACACTGAGTAGGGCAGGGCCTGTGTTCTCTTGCTTCAATTCTTTTCCAAATCAACCCTTACAAAACGTGGGAATAGTAGGACCTTAATTTTTTTTTCCCAGTATTTATTTTCCAATGCATTTAGAAAGTCAAATCTGGTTTTATAAAACCAAAACCTCAGTAGGGGAAAATATTAGAAAAAAAATATCAAAACCCAGCAACTAGAGAAACGAGTGAGGAATGAAGGAGGCCCTCACCAGCAGGGCTTTGTGGTCAATACAGGCACTGCCATAGGGTCCCATCTTCTCCCTGGGCATGCCTGGTGCCTGCAGAAGCTTGAGAAAGTCCGGGGCAACCAGAGCGGTTGGTTTGCTCCACCTGGCATTCCTCGGGTATCAGATTCTTGCTTTGACCATAGACAGATTCAAATGCTTCCAGAACCGGGAGGTAACCACTCTTGGACCAAGCAGGCAGGACCAAGAGCAGAGAATCACAGAGCACATGGCTGCCAACAGACGGCTGCCCTAAAGGGCCTGGGCCACAGTTGCTGGATTCCTGAGTTTTCAGGAAATTCTAGGAATCCCACGCCAGTGAGACCTGGGCTGCCAATCTATGCCTCTCGGTTCAGGTTCAGGTTCAGGTTCATTATTGAAAACAGGCAACCTGGCCCTGAGGAGCCCACCCTCAAGCTCCAGATAATTTATCTCACACATTGGCAAAGTAGAGAAAAACAAAAATAAAACAACCACCACCATAACCAAACACCCCAATAGACAAGGTACAATAACTCCACACTTCTCTCTCCAAGGCTCTCATCTACCAGGCAGAAGTGTTGGAAAGATCGGTCACTGCTTCCCAGGACCCGGGGAACCCGGAAATGCCAAAGGAAACAGAGTGATCAACCAAATTCATTTTTAACAATTTTATTATAATTTTAAAATTGGGCTTAGTTTGTGAATTTCTTTTAAAAGATAATATTGATTTTCTCTGGCTTGATTTTCTCCAAAATCTAAGCTTGGCAGCAGAGGAGGCTGATGTGTGTGAATTAGATGGAGAGAGACATTTGTGTCATTTCAAATAAGGTCAAGAAAACAGTGGATAGGGAATCTAACAAGAGATATCAAAGCTGTGTCTGTGCGTCAGTGAAGATGGGATTCAGGTGAGGGGTTTAGACACCCCAACCGCCCCTCTGGGTCAGTGATTGCTGGGCCTACGGGGAGCTGTTAGGTGGAAGGAGAAAAGGCCCTTTCTCCAACAGGTATTGAAATTGTGTAAGGCTTTCTATATGTATCTTCAGATCAGAAAACTAACCCCCCTTGTGACCTAGCTGGCTCCACGTTGCACATTTCTTGGAAAACATGTTGCCTTTGGGGGCTCCTTTTCCTCTTCAGAGCTTCCTTTGGTTTCCTGGCAACCAGCTTGCTTCTGAAGATGGATGGCAAGGCTGTGGGGTGTGGTCCACAGAGTGTGGCTTGAAAAGCTCATGGAGATGCCCTGGATGCAGAGCTGCCCATTTCTCTGGAGGCTGGGTTTCCTGCAGGACCAGGGTGTGGGAAATGGCAGCAAGGCTGAGCCAACACTTCTCATCAGTATCTGAAAATGGTCATTTCCTCTCTCATGGTCTGAGCCATTCACTGTGTCCACAGTGCCAGGCTGGCCTGGATCACACATTCATTCACACGTCCGAGGGAATCCAGAGCAACGGCAGGCAAATGGAAAAGGCCAAGGCAGGGACCAGAAAGGTATCCTATCAGGACCAGGGAATGGCTTCAGGGAGAAGCCGCGCTCAGAAACTTGGAGCTTGCCTTCGGGACTTCTCTGCACAGCAGTAGGTAGAGGTGGTAGTGGCAGGAATGGAGTCAGGAAGGAATGGGGGCGGGGGGAAATGCTTAAAATAGACAAATATTTATTTTACCTTCCATTTTGGGCGATGTCTCTAATTTATTATGGCATCAAGTCATTACAATATAACTGTCAAAAATTAGACTGCGCTTGCATCTATAACGTGGTTAATAAAGTGGCAAATAGGCTTTCTCTCGTGTGACAACTTCAATCAGTTGGTAATGGCTTTATGGTCTGAGAAACTCTGAGAGTGAGTTGAGTTCAGGGAGTGAGCGCTGCAGTGGATTAGCGGTGCCTGCCGAGGTGAGAAACTTGGCACTGAACAAATGATGTTTTTCGAACTCTTGGTCTTGGAGGTGCCTCACGGGACCCAGAAAAAGTGGATGGACAACACTGTCAGGACAGCTCCCTTTGACCCCTGTAAACTATTGGAATCTTGCAGAAGAATCTCTCTCCTAAAACCTAAAGTTTCAAAACCACTGATGTAATGGGGGGATGGGGGGAAAGACTGGAGTTTTGATTCTAAGTTCATTCTTAACTTGGTACATAGGTTTGAATCAGCTATTTTGACTTATATCTGTCACCAGATGTCACATAGGACATCTGAAAAATGTCATAGTTGTATCATAATAATGATCACTTGCCTCAATATGCCATCCTTGGCAGTGGCTCCCCTGAATGTTTTATGAGCAGTTACATATTCTCTTTAACTTTAGCAACTTCTTAAGTTCAGATATGTACCCTGAAATTACTGTACTTCTCAAAACCCACTTGTGAAATTTATTGCAAACACAGGATGTCAAATAAGCTTCATCTCATTTGATCAGTTGCTTCCCTGGTGAATTTAAGAGCCTACTTAGGCTCTATGAGAAAGTGATGCGGTTGACTGGTGATGTCTGCTATGGGAGTGGGCACTGGGGTGGGTAACACAGAGGCCATGTGCATCCCTACTCTATTCTTAACCATTTACTGTAGATTTATATTCTGCACCCCACATGATTCTTGTGCTGACAGAGTTCCATTTGCTTCACAGAGCAGACATTTATTTGACATCTTCTCTCACCTCCTCTTTAAGTTGTAGTTCTGTATTCCAAAATGCCATCTGATCTAACTTGACCAGCCTTCCTCTGAGCTCTGCACTTGCTCCAGATGCCCTTCTTTCACAGCAACCCCTCTTTTCAAACAGTCAAATTCTCCTATTTTTTTAATGAGCAGGTGATTCCTCCCCCCCCCCCCCCCCCCCCCCCCGCCTCTTTTTATTTTTTATACTAGGGGCTCATTGCAGGAAGATTCCTGGAAGAACAGGGCTTCAGGCAGGCTTTCCTCCCACCACTGCCACCTCTCCCACCTCCTTCCCCCGCGCTTTCCCTGCCACCTCTACCCCCCATCCTCCACCCTATACTTTTCCTCTGGCTACCACCTCCTACCCCACTTGCCTGCCCCAACCCCACCCCCACCCTCCCCCACCCCCCATGCTTTCCCTCCAGCAGCTGCCTTGCTTTCTGCTTTCTCTCCCTCTTCCTTTTATGCTGTCTTCAGTCTTCACTCCTCCCTCCCTCAGCATATGCAAATTAACCACCATCTTAATTGGGTTAATTTACATACTCACTCTGATTGGCTGTGGGTGTAGTGAAGGTACAGTCAATTAGCATTTTTCTCTTTTATTAGTGTAGATATTTTTTTTTATTTATTTTTTATTGATTCCAGAGAGGAAGAGAGAGATAGAAACATCAATTAGTTGCCTCCTGCATGCCCCCTACTGGAGACCAAGCCCAAAACCTGGGCATGTGCCCCAACTGGAAATCGAACTTTAATCTCCTGGTTCCTAGGTTGACATTCAACCACTGAGCCACACTGGCTTGGTCATTTCTCCTTATTCTTAAAAACTTGAGACAAGCACTGCTTTTTTCCAGGTAGTCACTGCTGCCTACATCACAAGCCACTGAGTTTGCCTTCGCTGAGCAAGTACACGCATCTTCAAGTGCCTGTCACACCATTTAGCCATTAATTACCTTCTGTCTTGTTCACTACAGAGATGCCTTGTAACTCATGCCTATACAATCTCTGACATGGCAATCAGTCACACGTCGGTTCCTTTGAGGATGAGAAAATCTTCCATGAGGATGAAAGGAAATTAAGTTCCTCCCCCATTTTTTCGTTGCAGTTTTCTCGCATGAACAAGGAATGGTCCAGATGACTGTAAAAGACTACCTGAGGTAGGTGGCAGAATCAGTCCAGTATTTTACGGCCACGTCTCTCATAATGGACGTACAGTGAGGCGAGTCCTCAATAATGACATGGATCTTGGGGTTCTGTCACTGATTGAGCCGCAGTGCTGCAAAGTTTTCGGGAGCCTTGAGAGAAATAGAGGTTCTTAAAATGTCATGAAGGAGTGAGTAAATTAAATCAACAAATTCTGACTTGGGGAAAAGGACTTAATTAAAACATGCAGATATGACATTCAATTATAATTCAGCTGTTCACAAGGACCTGCTCATAAAACAGTTACATCCATATTTCATATTGCCAATATTATTGACCATCATGCTATAATTTAATTCTTATAATTTCTAATGTTAGGTGGAAAGCAGTGAGAGTCTCTTAATTTGAAGATTACTAGGTCTTAAAGTGACCCCAAACAGCAGCATCCACATCACGTGAGAACTTACTAGGACAAATTTTTGATCCCCAACCTAGACACTTTGAATAGGAAAACCTAGGGGTAGAGTTCAGAAATAGGGGTTTTTATAAGGTCTTTGTATAGTACCTGGGCACCCTCTGGTTTAAGAACCACTGAACCAGACTATGAGCTTTTATAGGCCGGGAGAAGCAGTTGAACAAAGACATGGCCCATCTATTCTTACTAATAATGGACAGGATTAAGGCAAATTCAGCGGTGCACACAGGAGATCTTGGTCTCCTTGGGAAAACTGTTATTTACATTGTATTCTTTGATAAATTTCAATTTTGTGCCAACTGGCTGTTTATATTTGATCAGACTAGATGCAGCTATCTTTTAGATGAGGCATCTACAAGTCAACTACTTTATGACAGGGTTCCATTCTGTTTGGAAATGCTTTCTTTTTAAAAATATGTTTTCATTGATTTTAGCAAAGAGAAAGGGAGAGGGAAAGAGAAACGTTGATGAAAGGGAAGCATCAACATTGATCAGCTGCCTCCTGCAAAGCCCCTGCTGGGGATTGAGCCCACAATTCAAGCATGTTCCTTGATCAGGAATCAAACCAGTGACCTCTGGTGCACACTCAACCATTGAGCCACACCAGCCAGGCTGGAAATGCTTTCAAATGACCTGCAGTGCAGGTCTCTTTGGATAGAGGGATGCTGGTTTTGAGACAGTAAAGGGGAGTGTTACTGTTGCGTATGGTTGACCCTGAGCCTAGAGACAGCTCTCAGAGAACATAACCATGCCCTAGGAAGTCCTTCATGATGAGAATGAATGTTGAGTTGCTTCAGTGGCTGCTGCCTCAACCTCTTTCATAACAAAATTTTAACTTCCTCCCAAAATTCAGCCTAGCAGGGATCATTTCTGAAAGGTTCCCTAATGATTTGCCATCTGTCAAAAGTGAGACTTTCTGTCACCTTCATAATGAGCTCTAGTGGGCACCTGACACTTAAATCCTCACACCTTCTGTAGGCAGCACTCCCCTCTGCTGCTGTGCTCGCTCTTCAAAGGCGTGGCCCCTGTGGGATTATTAGGAATGACCAGGAAATGCAAATGTGAGCTCTGGAAGGGAAAGGCTCCCAATGATCTCTAGGGTGGAGGGGGCGGGAGACTATCTAAATGGACCCATCTCATTGTTGCTACCCTCTCGCCTTAGATCTCTGCACCAATGTTCAGAAACTCCTACCCTGTCCAGAGGCACCAGCTTCAACTCATGCCATTCTGCTGTGAGTATACCACAAAGGTATGTGGTTTCCAGGCACTTCGCATCCAGGAAAATCATCCCATGCAACAGTGGATTTCATGAATCGATAAGTAGGCTCGCGAAATTCATGAATGGATAGAGGAGAGAATGAGTGAGGATTTCTAAACCCCAACTTGCAAGAAGAGTATAAAAGGGTCAGTGAAATAGGCTAACTATCTGTCAATGAGGAAATGGTCATATAAGTTCTCAGCTCCCATTTTGTGGCATTCTGTACAGTGACAAAAGGAATAGGTATTTGTTTATATTAATATATACTAACTTGTGATCTTCAATTCATATTTTAGGAGCAAAAAGGCATGATGCCAAAAGATACATAGAGTATGTTACTATCTATAAAACAAATGTGAAAGCTGTAAAGCATGTATGATCCGGGATAAAGACATTCATATTTTTTACTGCAGCATTCCTGAGTGGCTGGAATTTGGGGAAAAGGATCCAGTGGAGATTCTCTTGGATCTGGGGTTTGGTGCTGACGAGCCAGACATCTGCACACAGATTCCAGCCAGATTCCTGGGTTGTGCCTCAGCAGCCACAGGGATCAATATCCGTGTTTTTCTTGAAGCTCAAAAGCAGCGAATGGACATTGAGAACCCTAACTTGTACGGTAAGTGAGAACCACATGTCATCCAAGTCCTACTGACGGCAATTGTTACAGAGCACGGGCTCGCTGCCCAGTGCACTTAGAAGCCAATACTATGGCACTGGCTTTTAAGAAAAAAATCTTTATTGTAAGATCAACCAGCAAGAAGATAAGAGGCAGAGCTCAAATCTGTATTCCGACCCAAGGTTCAAAGAGAGATTGACGGGGTTCAGGGAAACCTGCTGGCATGCGAAATCACTGGCAGGGGACAAGTTTCAACTGGAGTGCCTTGGAGCTTGGCCATTAGTGGTAAGACTGGCTTCAGCACCCAACCTCCCTGGACAGCAGACCCTTCACTTCTGGAAGGATTCTGGGGTTCAGGTTCCAGTTTTATCTCAGTGCTTTGGTTCCATGGGGTGGAGACACTTTGGTTCCAGGTGTTATTGGAGGTCAGAATTCCTCTCCTCGGCACATGTTTTGGCCAAATGCTGTTTTTTTGTGGGTTTTTTTTTCAGTTGTCCCTGAAAAACAGCCCAGTATCTCATTAGAATAAGATCAGTTTGAGCTGGTTCTGCATTTACACAGTGAGCAGGGAGGTTAGCCACACAGTATTAGGAGAGATGGTCTGGGAGACGTGTTCAGTGGCAATCCACCCCTCCTATCATAGCTGAAAAAGAACAGCTTATAGCTGGATCCCTCTACATGTCCACTACGGATTGGTGCATATGTTGAGGGAAGGAAATACATTCCATGTTGCCCTTGTTCATGAACTTGGCCCATCTGGAAAGCCACTAATTGTAATGATAGAGAAAAGGTGGTCCTGGAATTTGTATCCAGGCTTTTTGACTCCATGCGCCATGATTTTCTATACTCTCAGGTGGCAATAGATGGAGAGGCTGGAGGTAAGGATGAGGATATCTACTGCCAAAAGCAGTGGGAGAAACTCAATATCATCTTGTATGAAAGAGCTGAGTTTACTTTTTGACAATTTAGTTTAATTCACAAGATTGAACTCAAGATACATTTTTGCCTGTCAATGTTATGGATTAACACATCATTAATGATTGGATATATATAAATCTATCTAGCATGCATGTACAACTAAATACAAAAGATATTCACTTCCCCATACCTTTATATAGAGGAGTCACCTTCATAATAATTAGTAGCATGTACAGAGGGGGGGAAATGAGTTTCTGGAGCTTTAAGTCATTCTCATTTTGAAAAAATCACATGTGTTAACCAACCTCTCCAGTTTTGACAACCTCAGTGCAGTTTCATTACAAATACCCAGCCTAAAAATTGTGCTTTCTGTATCGTTCAGGCCGTTTCCGACAGCTGGAAATCCTGGGTCAGGTGGCCAATGCCTTCTCATCTTTGCTGAATGATGTGAGCACCTGGCAGAGCAACACTGAAGAGAAAGACGGAGAGGAAAGTGTGCAAAGAACTTCAGTGAGTGGAGCCAAAGAACATCGAGGAAGAGAGGGGGCACTTTTCAGGAGAGCCTCGAAGCAGACCATCAGGAGAGACGGTAGTTCAGAAGTGTCAGGGTCTCTGAAGAAGAGGGAACATTTTTCCAGCACCCATGCAGGACCAGGGGGGTGTGGAATAGAGTCACCAGCCATGACAGACAACCTCGACCAAAGTCATTTGTCTCCTTCGGCTGAGCATTGGTCTCTTCAAGCCTGTGATGACTTGATACCTTGTCGTCCTCCCAGAGCTCTCCTGAAAAGGTGCTGGCCTTACTTACCCAGGCTAGCCAAGCAGACTCCTCCTTCCTGTGGGTCTGTCAAGGACAGAACTCAGAAAGAAAACGCGATTCAGACTAACAAGCTCAAGAGCTTCTCTGGAGCGACGAAAGCACCAGACTCCTTCGAACTGGAAGAGGTCAGTGTTGTCTGTACTTTGTGCTTAACTTCTAAGGGAGATAACCCTCATCAAGGCACCTTTTGCCTTTCAGCCCTCATTTAACCCCTTCATCTGTCAACCCCTCAGCGTCAAGTGTTAGGTTCCAAACTCCTGATTAGACTGGGACATTTAAGGTCATGCTGGTTGGTTCAGTCAGAACTAAATGATATGTAACCAGCCTTTGCTTTCTTCCATCCTTTTCCAGTCCTTGCTCTCAGTTGAATCCACAGGTTATTTCTGTCTTTGTCATTGCTCACTGTTTTATTATGCATCTCAGGATGGTTCTCTCTACTCTTTCCACATTTCAACTACTTCCCACTCAATGAAATTCCTTCTCTGTATTCTCATAGCCTCAGCAGGGAGAGCTTGTTGAGGTAGAAATTGTGTGTGTGTGTGTGTGTGTGTGTGTGTGTGTGTGTGAAGAACGTCTCCCCCTACACACACACCGCCAGCTCCTGGAGGACCAGGTTTTGGCTTCAAGGGGATGTGTCTTGGAAATATTTCCCCCTCAATGACTAAAGCAGGGTCTTAGACGAAGAAACAAGATGGGTTTGTTTTTTCTTTTTATAGGAGCAATATTTTGTTAGTTCGCTTTGGGATTTATTGACAGTCACGTAGCTTGACTCTCATTTCACACATCTTCTCTGCTTTTTCATCCCACCTTCATACATTCATACATTTCACCCTATTTAGATGGCATGGCCACCTGCACTTCTCAGTCTTTTAAAAAAATATGTACATACATTTTCATTAGTTTCTCTATTCTTTAACATAATTACAAAGAAAGCACAGAAGAGCGTGCCCCAGTCCTCTTTTCATGTCAAATTATCCAGTAGTGGGAGAGGATATTTACTTGTAAATCCCAACGTTGGCCACCCCTCCTTTGAGCTGTCTGCTGCAAGGCACTCTGATAGGCTCTGGGGAACAGACTCTGCCCTAAAGGGAACCACAGTGCAGGGATGGGCACAGAAGCCAAGACAGTGACAGGTTACTGATACACTTCCCTGTCACTACAGAGACAGGTTGGGGTATCTGGGGAAACAAGATAATGAGACTGACATATTCCGGTGTCTCAGGTCCAGAGCTTTGAAGAGGAGATTGGTGATCACCCTGACCTGACTTCAGGAACTAAAGGTAAGAATTCATCAGGGTGTGCAATTTCATCAGTGGTCTTTTCAGAGAATGTAAGTGATTGCTACTCAACTTTCTTAAAATGTAGAATTTACTCATTGCCAGGACATGCCACATCTGTTACGACTACTATCTACTACCACTGCATTTTCTACCTGCTACTTGATAGCAATGCAAATGTACATGTAAATTTCAAAATATTTACTACAGAAATTATCAGTATCAGTGGGGCTTGTCTACCATTAACTCTGTGTGAGGCGACCAGGATAGTAGAATGCATTTCACATAGGACTGGAACTAACTGAGGAAATATGTTCTTACTTCTGCCAACTGCTTAATGTTGTACATGTCATATCGTGTCACTGGGCCTCAATTTTTACATGTTATAAAGAGATAAGAGCCAAAACCGGTTTGCCTCAGTGGATAGAGTGTCAGCCTGCGGACTGAGGGGTCCTGGGTTCGATTCCAGTCAAGGACATGTACCTTGGTTGCGGACACATCCCTGGTGGGGGGTGTGCAGGAGGCAGCTGAAAGATGATTCTTTCTCATCGGTGTTTCTATCCCTCTCTCTTCCTCTTTGTAAAAAAATCAATAAAATACATTTTTTAAAATAAATAAATAAAATAAAATATATATTTTTAAAAAGAGAGAGAGATAAGAACAGGTAATTTTTAAGTCATCTACCAGAACTTATATCCTAAATTAAGTGATTATATGACCTTTATGTGAAACTCTCAGGTGAGACAAGTTATCCAGATATAACTTTGGGGCCGTCTCTTAGGTGGTCTTATAATATCCTGAACAGCATGGGAGGCAGCCTTTCTTTACTTCTGGTTCCTTTGCCCTTGTTCAGCTATCATTGTGACTCAGCATTTCCATAATCTTACAACAGAGCAAGAAGTAGACAGGAATTAGTGAAGCAAAATAAAGCAGATGAAGTGAGTGTAGATCCTGGAAGAAAATATGCTAATTTTAATTTAATTTAGTATGGTGTCAAACACTTCTTTTTCATTACAAAGTGTATGTATGAGCCTCATTTTGCTAAATGCTGTTTAGAAATTATGCATTAGTAATTATAGAGTCCTGCTGATTACATAAATTGTTATCCTGCTCTTTGATGTAATTACCACATAACCTGCACTGAGGTTTTTAAGATAAAAATAAGCCTCTGTTTTCTATCTAATTGAATGTTTCTCAATGAAGCTGGAGGTTCTCTTGCCAATAGGAGCCGCCTTCCTTGACATTCAATTAAGAGGTCTGCTGGTACCATCTAAGTCACCCCAATCATTACAAAAAAAATTATTTGAAAAGTTAGGCAAAAGCACTAATCTACATTTAATCTCAAATTTAGAGAGCAAACTAGTAAGGGTGAAGGTTGGCCTAGTGGAGGAATTCTGAATAACAATTAAAGCAAATGTAATTTAATTACTTTCACAAACAGTATTGTTAACCCAAGAAAAAAATAAGAATAAGAAAAAAATAAGTAAAACTAGTTCAAATAATAGAGAAAGAGGGAAATTATTGATATGTATAGGAGTTAATTACATATACACTGAGTGGCCAGATTATTATGTTCTCTGAAGGCATAATGAAATGGCCACTCAGTGTATATCCTATATAATAAAAGGCTAATATGCAAATTATCCCCTGGACCAGGAGTCCAACCAGCAGGCAGGCTGGCCAACCACCATGTCCTCTTCCCCATGGCCAGGCTGGCCAGACCCCACCTATGCACAAATTCATGCACCCGGCCTCTAATACACACACACACTGAGCGGCCAGATTATTATACATTCAGAGATCATAATAATCTGGCCATTCCGTGTATATAGCTATAGATAAATATGAATTTTAACACATCCTATCTAATAAAAGAGTAATATGCAAATTGACCATCACAACAAGACACAAGATGGCCGCCCCCATGTGGACACAAGATAACCACCACAAGATGGCCTACAGGGGAGGGCAGTTGTGGGAAGTTAGGGGTGATCAGGCCAGCAAGGGAGGACAGTTGAGGGGTACCCAGGCTTGCAGGGGAGGGCAGTTGGGGGGAACCCAGGCCTACAAGGGAGGACAGTTTAAAGTCAGAATTCCTGGATTGTGAAAGGGATGTCCCAGTGGGAATCGGGCCTAACTGGGAGGTCGGACATCCCTTAAGTGTCCTAGATTGGAGAGGGTGCAATCTGGGCTGAATGACAACCCCCTCCACCACCCCCATGCACAAATTTCATGCACTGGCCTTTAGTATAAATATGTATATATGAATGAATTTTTACTCAACGTTAAAAAAGTGACTTCATTAAAAAAATGTAGACTGTTTTGACTAATAGGACATGGCAGTAGCAATACTCTGCTACTTCTAGAACATAGCCCTTAAACTGCCTGGCTGCTTTCTGGGTCTTGAGATACCTGTTCTTGGAATATTCTCTCTGCAAACATGACCTTTGTTTTGTATTTTTGTTTAAAAACCGAACTGTATGTGGATGCCACATGTAGACACTCTGGTGAATAACCTTGATGAGCTCCCATGTGGTTAAGCTATCTTGGATGTCCAGTTCAGTCAAAGTTTCAGATGACTTCATTCCAGATGGCTTCCAACTTTGATTGCATGAGCAATTCCAAACAACCACATAACCAAGCCGAGTTAATCCATAGATTCATGAGAGATAATAGATTGTGGTTTTAAGCCACATACAGACACACAAATAAATGAAGGCATGTGATGAACACTTCAAATACCTTTAAAACTTAAAGATATTTTAAAGACTTTTTTCATCTACACATGCACAATACTTTGAATATTAGCAGAAAAAAAGTATATTTAAGCATTTTTCTAAATGAATTGGAGCAAAATTACTTCTTATAAAAAATAAGTAGCAAGGTCACAAATATCCTACCATCCCTTCAGCCCTTGAAAAATTCTCACTGAAATGAGTAAAGGAATATATATATATATATGGCTAATATGCAGTGTCCCTTTGGGTGTTTGGGAGAATGGGAGTTTGATTGCTCTCTGACCACCACATGTGCTGACCACCAAGGGGCAGTGCAGAACATGGTGGGTGACCAGTGGCATTGGTGGTGCAGGTCGCTGAGGGAGCAAGGAAAGGAGGAGGTGTGGAGGGGGGGATGCAGGGAACCTGATCGGCCCTGATCACTGGTCAGGCCTAGAGACTCTACCCATGAACAAATTTTATGCACCGGACCTCTAGTATAAATATAAAGAGGAAATATGTTTAAAAGGGGAGAGGGGAGATGATTCAATCATTCATATTCCAGAAGCCTTGAGGAATTTGAATAGAATATATTGTGGATGAAGATACAGACAATTCTATAGGAAGAGCTTGCCTAGGGATTGAAGAGAAAAGGCCACTGTAGAGTTGTACTAACGCATTAAGAGCATAATTTCTAAAATAATCTAATTTAACTCTGAAATCCAAAAAAACACACCTTTTCTGTCACCTTATGAAACCAGCATACACAGCAAGACTACCAAAAAATTTAGCAGTTCATAATTAGAGGCTATTCAGAAGAAATGCTTGCCAATAAAAGAATGACTACCAAAAAAATCATGTAGAATAAACGACTACAAAAAGCATGTAGAATAAACACTCACCGACTGTTAGTTGGAAGTCAAATTGTCATGAATCATTTGAAGTGTAATTTGTCTGTCACACAATTTTAAATGCATGCAGTTTTGATGCAACTATCACAGTTCTGGAATTTGTCCTACCATTAGACTCAAATGTGCACATAAGGACTTCTACTGCAAGAATGTTTATAGTAACAACAACTAGAGGCAGCTTAAGTGCCCCCAAATAAGTTCGCTCTAAACAATTGTTGTAAAGCTTACATTAAAATCTACTTAGACATTATTTTGAAAAATTAAGAGATATTTAAATGTTGGTATGGAATGGTCTCAGAGATATACAGTTGTTAAATGCAAAGGGAAATATATAAAAGGTTCTGTCCAGATTCCTCTTTGAATTGAGAGTGCATCTATTTCTATTGATGGGGGAAGTGTGCACAGAATGCTTCTGGGAGAATATATAAAGAACCGTTAATGGTTATACCTTAACAGAAGGGGAACTAACATGTTTTAAATTAATTGGCATCTTTTACTTTTCTTTTGTTACCATGTGCATATGTTATTTTCATAACACTACTTAGTGAAAAATTCTGGCAGTACTACTGGTATAGGAAATTAACACAATAAAAATGGGAGATTTTGTTGTTAATTTGCTGCCCCATTCCCCATAACAACCAGTCCAAAGTTTTGTGCACTTTTTATTTTTTAATTTAAAAAAATAATAAAATTATATATATATATATATATATATATATATATATATATATATATATATGGTATACAACATGATGATTTGATATGTACAAACTCAGTAAAATAATTACAATAGCAAGCCAATTAACATATCATCTCTTCACAATGTTATCCTCTTGTATATGTGATAAGTGAACTGAATATCCCTTAGCAAATTTCCAATGTTTAATACAGCATTATTGACTATACCTTAGATCTCTAGACTTACTCATTCTACATAACTGCAACTTTCTACCCTTTGACCAACATCTCTCCCCAAATTGGGAGACTTTAAGACTCCTCTCCTCTTTTACAGGTCAAATAGGAAATAATAAAAGTTGATAGAAAATACATTAATACAGTTGATAACATACTTAATAGAAAAATATTTAAATACATATTCTTTGCCAGTGTTCTTGAAATATTTATTAAAATATAGAACAATTTTTAAATGCAAGGATTATTTCTTTGGTTTCTTACACACACACACAAACTCACACACACACATGCACAGACTCTCACATATAATGTATAAGTCATTTTGCCACAAATACAAATGCAGCAACATTTAAAATCAAGAATAAAAATACAAGCAACATTTTCCTCCTCCAAACAAACAAAACAAAATACCAAATCCAGGACTTGGGGACTGAGTCCTTGTAGTGTAGAAAATGCTAAATTAAAACTATAAATGAGGATCATTTGAATAATAATAAACACTTTATTTAAAATTGGAGAATTGGAACAGAAGCAGTAATCTGAGGCAAATTCATAGTATTAATTGCTTTCATTATCAAATCGTTATCAAACAAGGGAAAAAATAAACTAAGTATCTAACTCAAGAAATAATCATAAAAACAACAAAATAAACATAATTAGAAGATAGAGATTAATAAATAAATGAAACAATAATGTGGGAAGTAGAAAATAAGTGATTCTATTTTTTCTTTCTCTCTCTCTCTCTAGCTATCTCTCTTTCTCCTTTTCTCTCCTTTCTGTGCTATTTCAAAGGGACTGGCATACTAATTGAGAAGAACATCAAAAATGCCCCCCCCTCCTTTCTTAAGCAGACAAATTAAAATTCCACAGTTTCTGTTCTACTCTTCCTTCTTTATTTTCCCTACCTCTGGCCTCATGCTGTTGCTATGCTTAGTTAATAACACTTCTACAGGGCTCCTCTGGGAATAGTTATTTGTTTTCTGATGCTAAAGGAGGATAGGAATCTTGTCTTATTTACTGAGCATCCCCAGGCCAAGCACAATGCCAGACCCATTAGAGAACTCCATATATACTTGTTGCTCCCCACACTCTCAGCTTCTCTTGTCTTAGCCAGAAGAGTTCCCATAATAATCAATCAATGGTGATTTAACATTGCAACAGTGCATTGTGGGCAGAGTATAATCATTATCTTAAAATACTATACATGGTATTTTCAATCATTTCACTGGCATGGATTTCAATATTTATAAACTAGGAGTGTATAAAGTTTGTATATTCCTTTCAAATCTAAGGATTGGTGCTTTATTGTGGGGTAGTGCATTTAGTCCTAAGTAATGTATACTTCATTTACTTCAGTTCTGCACACTTTCTAGCAACATCTCTCAAACAGTTGGTTTCCCTGAATATGCATGGAGTGTGTTGCTTAACTGTATATTCCAATCAGTTACAATTATTATGAGGGAGCACGCCATTGTTAACAATTTACATCTTTACATCGATTAGCAACGTTCCAAGCTGTCTCCATGGCATTATTGCACGTAATCGCCACACTATTTTTTTCCTTTTTAGAAATAAGACACCCACAAATTAAGTTTCCTAAGTTTACACAGCTGACAAAGGGAAGCCAGGATGTTTTGGATTCAAATCCAGTTCTTCCATACTGAATTCATTCATTCGGCAAATATTTAATGAGCTTTTTATACATGCAAGAACCTGTTCTAGGTGTTGACGGTACACACAGAAGTGAAATAGAACCCGGCCTCATGGAGCCTGTTAGTATTAGGAGAAACCAATTAATTATCGAATAACAACTGTGATGGACGTTATGAAGAAGCAAAAGATAAGCCGGAAGCTCCTAACATGCAGAAAAGAGCCCCATGCAGATTTGACTGCCTTGCTAACGCATCCCTTGAAGTTCTTGGCAGCATTTGAGCACTTCCCCTGTGCCAGGTACCGTCCCAGGCTCTTTCTAGGCAGTAATTCATTGGCTTCCCCTGGAGGTTGACTCCATCCTTATCATTCCCATTGCACAGACCAGGAAACTGAGGTAGAGCGACTGTGCAACTGCCCCTGTCCTTTGTTTCTGGTTGCTTTCTGATTTGACCTTGAGAGAAAGCCCAAGGTCTTAAGCTCTTCATGCTTGCCTCCCTTCTAGAGCAGGGAAGCTATTACAACCACACAATTGCTCCACCATGAAAACAAACTTAGATGATGAGGCTGGGAAGATTCTGGTTTCTGTCGTAACCTCCTACACGTGAATGGACGTGGCCATCCATGATTTCCTACGTGGGGTGCTGCTGGCCTCCCTGATGAAGTGGTTGCCCACTTGGAGGTAAAAATGGACTCCACTGGCACTGAGAGGCCCGAGTGTCCACCCCCTTTGCTGTTTGCTTTGGGTGGTTATTTGCTTTCTGGGAATTAGCACACAGGGAAAAGGGGTCTCCACGTTGAACGAAACCGATCGCTCTTGACTGCCTGCTCCCTGGACAGATTAGGACTGGGACGCTGGTGGCACACCAATCTCGGTGGCCCTGTCCCTTGGCCCAGGGGCCTGGCCTCCATTTGAGCGGATTGCTTAATTTTCCACACACCCCACTAAAGCCGATTCCCACACGGCTCTGTGGCTCCTTTATATTTCCCCGTAATGCCGTCTCTGGCTGCTGCGCTGCGGCAGGCTTTATGATCGGGGCTGTTGTTTGCTTTTTTTCCCCTTCCTTGGCAGTAGGCAGAGAGACACTCAAACTCCAATCGCCCTGAACAACTTACCCAGAAACCAGGGTGTTTTCCAGGCTTGTTTTGAAATATTACAATTTTTTTTATTAGGCAATTTTATCATTGTTATAAATAAGTAATTGTACTGGGGAGAAGGGATAATCCTTATTTAATTAAATTCATCTATACTCCCAGGTTGGCAGCAACAAGACATATGTGAGACTAATACCCACAGCCTGCCTCTTTGCATGTGCAATTAAAAATTCACTCCGCAGTAGCACTGGCAGTTTCGGGTTGCTTTTGGCATTTACAAATTCTTTTATTTTGTGACTTTTTTTTTTTTTTACCATACACATATGCTGGAGCAGATGTTGCTTATTTGTTGTTTATTCAAATCTGTAGGCTCTGGCAGCTAACTCCATTGTTCTGTAATGAAGCTTTATTCACTGTCCTGTATTAGGACCCTGCGCCTGCACGCGAGGCTGCCTCCGCTCCCAGTAGGACACCACAGTTATTGCCCTTGTAGTTGGCTGCCTAGAGCTGGAAGCATGCACTGGGGGGCAGACCGACATCCACAACAAAGGGCTGGGTGGTTATGGTGGGGAGAGTGCGAGGGGACAGGCGGGAAGGTCACCCCACAATGCTCTGTGATGCTCTGCAGTTCTTCCCCATGGCTCCAGCCTAGCATCAGACTCAGCTGCTGTGGGGATTTGGTGTCTGAAGCTGAGAAGCATTTCCTTCTTTCCTTCTCTCTCTCTCTCTCTCTCTCTCTCTCTCTCTCTCTCTCTCTCTCTCTCTCTCTCCTCTTTAGTTACTTAATTTGTTCGCAAGCAGGGTTCTACTGCAATACCCTCCCCACCCCCCTGCAACCATAGATTTGCTCCCAGCCACGCTTAGCCCGAGGAGCTCTGTCCAGCACAAAAGGATGTCTCCCATATATCACCCCCTCATCACATCGTCCCTCATCTGCATCCTGTTCCTGGCTGCCTGGGCCTTCGGGGGAGCCACACTTCATAAAGTCGAGAATGTCAGGTCCGTGTTGACCAAAATAAAGACCTGCTCGTCCCTAGAGCTCCAGTGCCAATTTGGAGACATTCGCCTTCTGGAAAACCCCTGTCTTGGCCAGGAGGCAATCAATCAGAGATGTAACCACCTCCATCTGGCACGTTATGACATTGAACCTCACTATTAACACATTTGTGATTCATCTTGTCCCAACGAGTGGTGCCAGGGATCAAACCACATCCTCCCTCCCGTGGCAGCTGGGAGCACTCTAGCTTCCCAGCATGCAGAGTTAACACATTGGATCCTGTGACATCGCAAGTAACAATTCTTTTAATTATCACACCTTCTCCACCCCCCTCCCCACCCACTCCACAGACATTTTGGCACCGAGGGGATATTTTGCAGCCGGCAATCAGTACTTCTCTCAATTGACTGAGTGTGTTCCAGTGGTGTGGAGCTGAGTATTATCCACCATCCAATGCAAAGGCCACTTGCTTGAGGCTAAGTTCTAGAGCTATAATCCCCTTGCACTTGCATGGGAGGTTTTATCCCGTAAAGATGCTGTAGGGTTCGTTCAGGATATTTTTTTCTTAGAAAACTTATCCTTAAAAAAAGTATTGCCCTGAATTATCTGTGTATGAATGTGAATCTCCCTGGGATTGAATTCAAGGTCTTTGCCATCCTGGCCTCAGTCCATCCTGACAGCCTCACTTCCTCTCCCTCAGCCTGCACCCCCTCCCCCCCAACATCCCCACGTTAGAATCTCTGTAATCACAGGGGGTCCCTTTGCCCAGAGTCCATTTCCCACCCCCTTCCCACGTGCCAGTGTTCCCCATCCATCAAGGTCTCAGTTCAGTTGTTACCTCTTCTGTCTTCTCCTCTAAGAACCCTATTCCCCAAACACCTTCTTCAGTGCTCCCATACATTTTGATAGGTCCTTACCATACATAGTTTGCCTTGAGTGATAATGAGCTAGTACAAATGTATGTCCTAACTAAATAGTTACTTCTTTTAAGGATTCTCTGTATACATCTTTGGAGCCATCTCTCAGCTAGGAATTGGCATCCCCTCCTCAGAGGTGTCATCATGGGGGATGGGTTTAAGGAATGGGAATAGACCTGTCCTGAGAAGTCTGGGTGCCAGGCACTACTCATGGCATTTCACAGTCTTAATTCATCTAGAAAACAACCATAGGAGTAAATGAGGTTTACTCCCATTTTACAGATGGGAACAGAAGGACAGAGAGATTAAGTAACTACATCAAGGTAATTCACCTGTTGAGCGACTGATCTAGGACTGAAAGATCTGTCTGATCTCAAGCTTTAGTCTTGCTCAAAGACTCCTCTGTTGCCCTAGCAAAAGATCGAATGCTGTTATGCGGTGGGCTGTTTCTCTGTTTTCCGTGTCCATCACGGAAAATGACAGGTTCCTGAGTGGAGGAGCTGGGGATTAAGAAATTAGAGAAAGAGGAAAGAGACATGGAGGCATAAATAGATTCATCAAGCTGGGTGCTTGATGGGCGCCATCTCTCTGATGGAGAGGCAGGTGGGTGCCATCTCTCTGATGGAGACGCAGCAAAAGGCGACCCCCCAAGCCACGCAGGTTTATTTATAGGGTCAAAGGAGCTTATTTGCATTCTTAACTAGGTTCTAGCATTACTGGATTTACATATCTAGACCCGCCCCTGCTGACACCTGGACAAAGGTACTCTGCCAGTGCCTGGGGCTCAGATAACAATTTAAAGAATGTCCGTGTGCCTTCTCAGGCAGTCCTCTACACTGTTAAGTTAGAATAGTCAAGATACCACACTAATATAAATATGTAGGTAGAAACAGATTTATAAGTCAGTAGAGGAGAAAATGCTGTATTTCTAAGGGAATATTAATATTTAAGTATATTAATATGTTTGAAAAAAGTCCACATTGTAAAAGAAAGTAAACCAAAGTTTACGATTTCACCAGGGGTTGAGTTTATTAAAACTCAGGCTTCATGATAATAATCACAATTTTTACTATTGTTGTTGTTAATATTATTAAAAACCTCCACAGGACTTTGCTAGATATGAAAATAAACAGGAGCATGCTTTTTTATGGCCCTTATAAAAATTAATATTTTTATTTAACAAGAGATAAGTTTTGGAACTTTTCAAAGGGTACTTTGTCTCAAATATGAAATCAAGGTCTGTTTATTTTGTTTTAGCCTGAGAGGCTGTTTTAGAAGATTAGAAAATCAGTCTTTCCTGAGCGTGGAAAGATGACTGTGGAAGGAAGCGAGGGTGTGGCCAAGGTGATTGATAGCTGCCACCAACTAAGAAGAAGGGGAGGTAAAGAGGGTGCATTTCAGATGCTCTTTATCTCATGTTTTATCTCCTATTCTTGCCCCATTTAACCTCACCATTTTTCCCCACTCCTCCCTCTATCCCTTTAATTACTGGCCAATGGCGAATATAAAATCATTCAAGGTGAAGATCACATTAAGAAATTAGGCCATTAATTAGGTCACATTAAAATTAGGTGCTTTGCCCAAAGTCTCAGGTAATATGAAAGGAATGTGAAGATGGATAGCGTGGGGGAAATCACACCTCCCCGTCTCCCTTTTCAGGACCTGTTAGAAGGAAGTTGCCAGTTCTTGTCTAGTATATTCTGTATGATAAGCATAAGCTTCTAGAAAAGGTTGAGCAACAAGGAGATTGGTGTTAGAAGAGGCTCTGGCTGACCTTCCTGGGGCTGTTCTCCTCGCCTTGGGAGGAGAGTTGGCATTTCATCTTTTTAGCCTTTCCTGGGAGGGTTGAAGCCAGAGGTGAGGCTGGTTCTTCTTCCTGGGAAGAGAGGCTAGAGAGGGGCTCGGAGCCAGAGCAGCTGAGATTTTGATTGGTTTCTTCTGCTGCCAACTCTAGTCTAATGCTGGTGCCCGCACAGACATCAATGATGATATCTGCCATGGTCTATTTCCTTCACATGTGCAATTTGCCCACCTGCATGGCATTCTCACAGGTTTAACCTAGATCAGGGTCTGATTCATTAACCAATAAAATTTCAAATTCATTTTATAAAATAGAACATGATATGAACTTTAGCTGTTCTGTTTTTATCCAATGACTTTCTTTTTAAAGTATGTAGAATTGGCCTACTGGCAGTTTTGTTTTTGTCATTGTATCATTATTGTTTCTATTATAATAGTAAGGTAATCTTAATAATATAAGTTCTTGCCTCCTAAGAAATAAGACTACTTCAAAAACAAACATTTGCCCTTCATTAGCTGTATAGTGAACAAATTATCGCCCTTCATTAACTGTATAGTGAACAAATTATCCTATATAATAAAAGGCTAATGTGCAAATTGACTGAACAGCAGAATGACAGATCACTATGATGCACTCTGACCACCAGGGGGCAGACACTCACTGCAGGAAGCTGCCCCTGGTGGACTGTGCGCTCCCACAGGGGGAGCACCGCTCAGCCAGAAGCCGGGCTCTTGGCTGGCAAGCACAGCTGCGGTGGCAGGAGTCTCTCCCACTTCCAAGGCAGCGCTAAGGACCTCTCAGGGCCCAGGACTGCGAGAGGGCACAGGCCAGGCTGAGGGACCCCCCACACACACCCCAGTGCATGAATGTCATGCACCAGGCCTCTGGTGATTTCATAGGTTTAGTCTCTGCTTCTTTTCTTTGTAAATACATACAAGGTATTCTTCCCATGTCTCTGTAGATTTTTGTGGACCATGTTGAGCCAATATGCATATTCATGTTAGATATTGAGGGGTGAAGGTGGGGCTATAATTCTTTTTAGGCAACCAGATTTTTTCATTATAAGATGGAATATTTATGAGTAAATTTCTAAGCAAAACTTCATTCCTTACATATGAGGGGGAAATGGCCCATGAGGTTTATTCCTAGTGCCCATGATAATTAATGACAAATCCAGACCTCAGGCTCTCAGTCCTAAGTCTTCCATTATGATCATTTGATTAGCCAGTTCTCTGTGTAACATGTTCCTAATGTATTCTTTGTTTTAACTTTATGTGTAAAGCTAAATTTAAGCAACTTAAATCTATGACACAACATTTTAATATCAGAAATGTCTGATTTCTCTTCACCAGAATTTACCTTAGAAACACTCAAAAATATATATGTTGAGGAAACAAATGATCAAATAAGTGTTTAAATAATGCATATTCTTTAACAGATTAAGATTGGAGGGAGCTTTTCTTAGGATGTCTTTTTAAAAATATTTTTCCTTTATAGAATTAGTTTATAAACGCCTAATCAGAATAAAATGATCTCTCCTTAAGTTAAAACACTATATATCAGATTCAGCTTCACTGAAAGTTAACAGGAAAGTTCTTTATTTAGAGATATTTGGGGGTGATAAAAATTTTTCTGTAAACTTTCTTAAGACTTCTTTATCTATGGCTAAGTCTGTGATTTTTACCAATGTTAAAAGGAGCTCAAGTTGTTTCTAAAATCAAAGAACAGACAGAAGTTCAAGTGGGTTGTAAACTTGGCAAAAACATGTTCTCCCAAGAAAAAAAGAATTCAGCCTCAAAAATCTGTTACTGTATGTGCATCTTCTGGTTTTTCTTTTGTAGGAGCAAAGTCCAGAAAAGAGAACCATAACATTACATAAAGCGGTGGAGTATATTTTGTGTGACTAAAGATATTCAAATTGCTGGTTTGAAATTAGGCCAACGGTACAACTCCTTTTGAAATCAATTTGAAATAGTCCACCTTATGCCCACGATTCATGCTTCAAGTCTAGTTGTATATCCTTATGTTCTGAGCATTGCCATGATAATGTTTTAAAAGACTAGCAATAATCTGGAGCTCAAAGGTAGAGAGAGTTTTCTAATTTATTTTTGTTCCCATTTTACTCTCTGTAAATTGTCCTTTTCCCTCTGTTTTCACTCTTCCCTTTGCTATCATGAACATCCCAAAGATAGATACAACAATTTGATGTGTTTTCCGCCCTGTAGTCAGTATTCAGGCTTTCTTTTCTGAATAGCTTTTAGCATTTGAATCCAGTTCACACATTCATCAGGAAAACCATGCTCAGAGGAGCCCCAGAAAAAGGGACTTTGTTTTCAGTGTGCCCAAAGCTCTTGTTATGAAGGCAGATTTACTCTTTGTAAGGGCCAATGCCATCCTCAGAGCTTGTTCTCAGAATGCTGGACTGTGAACTTCTGGAGAGGAGAGGTATAGTCTAGCTCACCATGTGTCCACAGGTCCTAGCACATTGTCCGGCACACGGTAAGCACTCAGTAGGTAAGGATTTGTGGAATGTATTGTATGTATTCATGCAGCCAGCTTTCCTTTAAAGAGTGGCCAATCAGCTGTTTTAAGATCATTTTACTTTATTTGGTTGCTCAGAAGGCATACCTTGTGAATTATGTGTTTCTAAAACAAATACGTTGGGGAAGATGTTTTCCATTGTCCCCACATGAGATTGAAGGGCAGTCTTAGTATTTTTCTTTGCCATCTGTTTTTCCTTAATCTGTGGCTTTGTCCACAGACAAGCTCATCAAACGCAGGTGATGACTTTTATCAGAAAATAACTTTTATCAGAAATTAAAATGACTTGGAAGCAGTAAAAAACAAAACATAAAACAGTAGTAAGGGGAAGGGTGACATGAAGATGTTCTTTAGAGACTCATTAAATGAATAGGACTAAGAGATGAAAGAGATACGACCATTACAGAGGACAGTGCCCAATCCTCTGTCCATCTTTCCTTTAAGCTTAAGTGAGCTGATGTTACCCAAACCATTTTTTATTAAAAAGCACAGTAATCATAATTAAAATAGAAAGATACAATGCTATGTGAAAACTACGATGACCATGGCAAGGCATTTGTACTAGTCTGGTTGACTGTGCTGGAGGTCTGTCTCTCAGGCAGGTAAGAGATACAGCACTATTCTTAAAAAATGATGATAGAGTATCAGCCTGTGAACTGAAAGGTCCCAGGTTCGATTCCAGTCAAGGGCACATGCCCAGGTTGTGGGCTTGATCCCCAGTGGGGGACTTGCAGGAGGCAGCCGATCCATGATTCTCTCTCACCATGGATGTTTCTATCTCTCTCTCCCTCTTCCTTCCTCTTTGAAATCAATGTTTTGAAAAGTAAATGAATGACTTCAGTAGCAAAACGTGTATTTCTTGAAGTCAAAGCAGAGACTGGTGTGGGTAGGACACAGTGCAGGGCATACGTTCTGACTAGCCTCACCCGACGGCAGGCTGTATGTGTGGAAGTGAGCTAACTATCCAGAGGTAGGAAAGGGTCTCCTCGGTTCCGTGCTAGTCAGAATACATCTTGACTTAGAGTTGCAGATTTAAGCAGACATTATTAAGCCAGAGCTTACTTGAGACACAAATGTACAAGACACAAATGGTCTGGAAGGCCTACCCCGTGAGGGCTCACTTCAAGGACCTGGGGAGAGCCAGGCTGGAGAGAACAGGCTTGGAGGGTATGAAACAGCTGCTTTGAAAGGGGGATGTTAGACTGACTGTATTGCTCCACGGAGCAGAGCTATGACAACAAAGAGAAACGCTAAAGTAGATTTGGTTCCTAATAGGATCATTTTCTAAAAAAAGTATATGTTCTGCCTACATCGGAGTAGGTCCATGTCACACAAGTGTATAAGTCCTAGCTAGATGGCTCTCTATAAGGAAAATTCTGGAAGGGATTCCTGTACTGGATGGTGAATGGCACCATCCTGGCTTCCTACCTTGCTCCCTGTGGAGTGACTGTGGCTCACTCTCAAGTGCAGACAACCCACCCTGCTCCCTGTTGTCTAAATCCAGCTGCTCACACACTGGCTACCGCCCAGCTTCTGGAGGCAGTGGAGTTTGCATAATCTGTAATGTCACAGAATTTCCTGCCCTTGGGAGACAGAAGAGAGGGGAACTTGGCAAAGAAATAGGTAACGCAGAACAGTAAAGAAAAGATGAAGATGGTAAACCCCGAAGAGTCTAAGGTTGAACCATTTCTTTGGCTCCACACAACTCCCGCGTACATCACACCCCTAAGACTCCTGTTCTGTTCCCCAGCTCTCATTTATATTGCAGTTCCCTAGGCTTTTCCTCCTGAGCCTCAGAACTCAGACTAAGTTATGTGGAAAACATGCTTGTAGGATTCGGGAGCTTTTATTACCCACCCAGTTCCCACTAGCAGCTTTTCCATTGTTTTTTCCTGCAAGACTGAGCCCATCAGGAGAGAGGTTGTGGTTGGTGTAAGGCTGCCACCTGGTGATAGTTCAGACAAAGTGCCCGAGGCATCTATCTCTTCCAAGGCAGAAATGTTTCAAAAGGTGAACGGGTCCTTTCCTAGGTCAGACCCACCAGTATGAAGGAAGTAAAATCTAGTTAACACTACTATTACTAATTATGCTCACTAATGAAATATAATTATATTAATAGTGATTGAGTTCTAATAAATATTAAGATGATGTTTCACAGCAAAATGTATATGTGTGTGTATATATACACATGTGTACATTTTTATGTCATTTTACCATATGCATAAATATTTGTGTATATATTATTGGGTGCGATCCTCGTTGCAATCCCACAAGTAAAATATGATTACCATGTTTATTCTTTTCCCCATGAGGAAACAAACTCAGCGAGCATGGTGACATGTCCAAGATCGCACAGCCAGTAGGAAGGAGAGAATAAATCTGAACTGAGCAGATCCGGCTCCAGGTTTTCCAGATGACAGTTATGGAGCCTACCTGGATCTCAGGAGCTTACTGCACAGAGAAGTTATGGGATTGCCATGAGAGGGAACCAGCAGCTTAAGGGGCATGACAAACTCATGCAGGGTTTGGCAGTTCTTTGGAATACAACACACCCAGGAGGGGAGGATTTGAATAATAAGGTCTAGGAGGGGTAAAGGCTGATAGGCATAAGGTGGGATGCCAAGGCCCAGTCTAGTGGAGTCATAAAGAGCTATGGCTCCTTGGGCATAGTAAGTGTTCAGGGAAAATCCCACTGGAGGTGATAACGATTCTAAAATTCTTCCAGTCTTGAGCTTTTTTCAAGAACTGGGCTGTGTTGGCCTGGGGGTGCTGGTCCTACTTGCATGACTCTTACCAGATGCCATCTTATCTTCCCCAAAGTCAAGACCCATCTGAGTACTCTATCCTGCCAATGCTCTGTGAATTAGGTTTTGGAAGCTGGCGGTGAGAACATGCATTGTTCCAGGTCTGGGGGAGTGTTGGGCATTACATCTTCGAATCCTTTCCAATGCTCCTTTCCATGGTCTTCTGAGTTTTCTTGCATGCATGAGCTGATTAGTATTTGGCTGAAGACTCAAGAGGGACCCTCGAGTTCTCTCTTTGTGCAGCTTTCTCCTCTCTCCCACCCAACTCTGTGGACTCCTGCTGGCTCAGTCTCTCCAGACTCAGTTCTGTCTCCTTAACCCAGGGAGTCTGCCAGGGTCTGATTCACTCTACGTGCGGCCTGGCCTGTGAACTCTCTCAAGGTAGGGAGTGATTTGTTCCTGCCTCTCAGGGTCTGCCATCTTTAATGACCAGATGTCCATTTCCTTAAAACCATGCTTTCATATACTTTGTCCAGTTTTTTAGTTATTTCAGGAGGTAGGGAAATCTGGTTTTTATTACTCCAGCTTGCCAGAAGCAGAGGTCTTATTTAGGTCTATGAGTAGTAAATATTTTCTATGTTTTACCCTTAATTATGCAATAAGAAGTAATAGCTATTTCCAAGAACATTGTTTTCTTAAAATTTGGCTTAAATTTCTTTTATATCCCTAAGATTCAGTATTTAAAAAATGTATATCCTCTGAGTTTTAGTCTTTCATTTTGCTTGAAGGGAATTCATAAATGTGAAGTTTCTAAATTTTAATTCTACAAATCTAAGCTTTTTCCTATTTACATTGACCTCAGGGGGTAGGAGGTATAGCTGGGGTTTGGGCTGGTGGGCCACCTCTGGGACCTCATGAGTGCCTGTGAACCAGAAAGCTGACTTTCACCAAATACTGAATCTGCTGGTACTTTGATCTTGGACTTCCATGTCTCTCCATGGGACCATGTCTCTCCCAGCGGTCTTTGCTCAGACACATGGCTGGCGAGGCTGGAGGAAAGTCCTGCAAGGAGAGGAGGCTCCACCCTTGTTAGCACAACTGGCCTTGAAGGCTGGACCTAGAACACAAAAGGAGGCTGGAGTGTTTGTGTTTTTTCCTCTGAATTCTTCTGCAGCAGCTGTTCTTCAAGCCAAGGCAATTTCCCTACTTCTCACCCAGGCACCACACATCCAAGCACCACACCCACCAATGAGCAGCCTTTTCCTTTCAACCCACCCCCCAGTCTTCTTCCAGGACACATAAGACTCCTCCTCCTCCTGCTTTTTGCATGATAAGGAACCTCCATTCCAAACACCCTCTTCCCTGGAGACTTTCTCCACTAGCCCATAAAGTAGTGGAAAGGGAAGCATTTCCCATTAAGAAGAGAAAAGAAATCCTACAGTTTAACCATTAGCAGGGTGACTCCCTAGTGACCTCCCATTTCCTTCACCCATTAAGAAGAAGTTACAAATGCAGAATTTTAAGATGCTCATGCTTACCTTCGTTACCTGCCCACATGCAACATCATTCTTCTCTGCCCTTTCCAGCCTCTCGAAATGGCCAGAGCAACATTCTAAAACATGACACTGACTTGTCCTATAATTAGAGTCCAGATGAGGTTTGTAAAGAGTTCTTACCCAACATTTAGATCAAAGGAAAAGAATCTCTATATCTGAGTCCATTGGGGCTGCTGTTGCAGTGTATTCCATAAACCAGGTGACTTGTAAGCAACAGAAATTTATATATCTCAGTTCTGGAGGCTGGAAGTCCAAGATCATGGCATGAGCAGATTCAGTGTCTGGTGAAAGAAAGTCAGCCTCCTGGTTCATAGGGGCTCATCTTCTCTCTGTGTCCTCACATGGGACAAGGGGAAGGAGAGCTTTCTGGGGTCATAAGAGCTCCGACCTCATTAACGATAACCTCCCAAAGGCACCAACTCCTAATGCTATCACCACGGGGGTTAGAATTTCATCATATGAATGGGAGGAGGGACACAAATAATCCGTTCAGTGCAATATGTATGTATGTACGCAGATGTATAGATCTGGGGTGTTATGTTTTGTTAGCGTGACATTTAAGACATAAGTGTTTCCTTCTGGATTTTCTTCCCTTTAGTAATGATGCATTTCACACTCATATTGTTATTTAGTGCTGAGAGACGTTAGTTCCTCTGTCTTTGTTTCCCGTTTTACTCCTTGTATTAGGAAGGCAATGCGTGGGCCTCTGACAGTTGAGGGGAAAAATCTTGGAATCGCCTCGTTCATTTACACTTCCACGCAGCGGGCGTTTATTGAGGATCTACAGCATGTCGGCCACATGGAGGCTTTGAGCCCAGTGCTGTCACCCTGTTCTCACTCTACTCACCGGGCCTCCTCACTTCTCTCGGCAGGTGCCACGGTGAGCAGAGCAAACAGCTGCCAGTCTGACAGCAGCGGGTTTCTGGAGGAGCCACCGGACCCACCAGCCCCACAGGTAGGGGCTGAGTCGGGGCTGGAAGAGGATTGAAGGACAGACAGACAGACGAGATTGAAATGTGCTGCCACAATTGGGAAAGGCACCCAAAGCTTAGAAGGCATGAGCCACAGGCACCTAAGAGACAGGGGACATTAAACGAGGAGCCAGAAAGCTCAGAATTTCTTTCCCTTTTAGTTTCTTTAGGTTTTATTAAACAAAGAAGCTGAGCCTCATAGGAAGAAGGTCCCAGTTAAAGTAGTAAACTGACAAAAACCGAGTGAGTGTGTAACCTTTATCTCCTGACTCAATGGTAATGACAAGGAAAAAAAGAAAGCACTTCTTACACCTAGCACCTCCCCCACTTCCTGACCCCTTTCCCTTTATCCTGGTTTCTCCCACAGATGCCCTCCTTGACTGGAGGCCCGAGTCCTGCAGAGAGTGGAAGGAGAAAGCCCAGGGATCAGAGCCAGCACTCAGGGCCACTCCAGGACTGCCAGCCAGAGGCAGGCGAGTCTGACTCTAAGAGTGCAGTGAGCACAGCTTCTTCTAGTCAAGACTGGAGTATCTTAGAGGACAAGTCTTCAACAGCTGTGGTGGAGAAAGAGTCTGAGCTGGAAGCCACCGGGGGACACCTAGAACAGTTGGCCTCAAATATGACCCTGGACATGGCCAGCAGTGGGGGAGAACACCCCAGAAAAGACAGCCATCAGAGGCTGCCCCCGCCCGTGACCTGCACCCAACGTGAGGCCAGTGTTGGCATGATGGCCTCCAGATGTGACGATCCGCTGGCGTGTATGGTGACCCACCTCACAGAAGGGAAGGATGGGTTCCAGAGGCTGGAGGGAGCAGGGGGCCTGTGTGTGCAGAGCCTCCACTGTGAGCCTCAGAGTTCACCTGGAGTGGGTCACCCTCAAGATGAGTTCCTTCATCTTGACTCTGAGGCCTCAAGAGGAGTGGAAGGCAGTCATCTCTGTGCTGACATCAACAACACCTTCCGGACACAGAGTGTTCCCAAGCCCAGTGACATCACGCCCTGTCTAGTTGACCTTATTCAAATGCCTGAGAAGTCCATTCCCCATCCTGAAAAGCTGTCTGGAGATACCACTCCCCAAATGAAGCCAACGTGTAGTGCTTGGGGTCACATACCACCCAAGGCAGAATCTGAGATGGGAACCCTTTCTTCAAATGCTGATTCAAGTGCTGTCAGCTCCGAGTCTATGACAACCCAGATGTCCTGCAACCTGGTGTCAGCTGCTCAGAATGCCGCGGCCTTGGGGACTTATTCTAGAAGAACAACTTTAGAATGCACTGTGTGTGACCCTGTTAGCACAACAGACCCTGTCCTGGGGACCGAAGCCAGGCAGTTCAGGGATGTCTCTGTTCAGACTTACTTGTGTGAGCACAGGTGCTGGCATCACTGTTCAGCTCCAGAAAACAAAGCCCAGCCCCTCACCAGATCTGTCTCTCTAGACACGGGCTTCCCTAGTCCCTGTGCAGAGGACATCTGCCATGCTGCACCTGCCCCCTGCTGTGACTGCTGTCATCACCATCCCCACCGCCACTGGGGCTGCAGGCATGGCCCGTGCTCACACAGGCACCCAGAAGCCCAGTTCCTGAAGATGCTGGAAGCCCTTCAGGGCACTGCGCTGCAGGAGCTGTGCTCTGTAAGTACTTACCTCTGCAGGTCGGGAGGCGGGCGAGGCACACACACCCCTCTGGGATGATGTCTGGCCTCCCTTTGTGAATGCAAGCTCAGGGCACACCTTCTTGTTGCAGATCAGGAGTAGTATTTGCAGAGTGCTGTGTGATCTATGGTATCTTCTCACAAATTTCTTTTTTATTTTTTATTTTACTGATTTTTTACAGAGAGGAAGAGAGAGGGATAGAGAGTTAGAAACATCGATGAGAGAATCATCGATTAGCTGCCTCTTGCACACCCCCTACTGGGGATGTGCCAGCAACCAAGGTACATGCCCTTGACCGGAATCGAACCTGGGACCTTTCAGTCTGCAGGCTGACTATCCACTGAGCCAAACCGGTTTCGGCACAAATTTCCTTTTATTTCATACTTGGCATTACCTTGTGAAGTAAAGAAGGCCAACCTTCTGATTAATTCCCACTTTACAGAGGGCTGTGGAACCCTTGCATTATTCACTTGATAATTAAGGTGATAAGTATGAATGCATCTGAACGCCATCTTCAGTTCAGTCTGACGAACCAGTTCTCTGTCTTACATTCATGTAGCTGTATAATCTTGCATGAAACCTTTAGTTTTGCTGAACCTTTTCAGAGTCTCCTTAACTGTGTGGGGAGATCTGGCCTCTGGAAATAGATGTTCCACCTGATTGGAGTCTATGATATATTGCACTTCCACAGCAAATACAGGGGTTTGCATCATCAGACTTTCGTATAGGTTTTAAATGAACAGGAGTTCGGATGAGTATGCCTGTCACCATCCTTGTCTTCTGGTACCTCATCTCACATTGACTCAGCATACTCTCCTCTTAAAATTTGCAATTATTAAAAAAATTGTACTTTTATATCAAATTGATTTTGCACTATACACCTGCTGAAATGCATACTTCATGGGTTTTACTAGAGACAATGCATTTATTTCTCTGAATCTAAATTGAAGGAACCACAAACACACACTCAAAGGAAACAATCAAAACACACATACCTGTGCATATTTGTACTCCTGGGCAGGTGTACACACACTCACACATACAGAGAGAGAAAAGCAAGTGAAACTAATATATTTCATTCACCTATCAGAAGAGGCTACTTAAATAAACTAAAGAACAAACTCAAGAACAAAGAGACAAAGCAACTATGGTGAGCAAGCCTCAGTGTGTAAGGCCTGGAAAATATTCTGGAGAAAAAATGGCTCTAAGTTAGATGCTAGGTGCTAGATAAGGGTAGGTAGAAAAATTAATGATCAGTGAAAAAGTTATCTAGAGTATAGGTCTTGGACCAAGTGAAAATTATAGGCAGTGACAGGTACCATCTCTGACATGACAATGGGAGTTCCAAAAAGATGTGGAAATTAAGAGCATTTCAGGTTAAAAGCTCACAAAAACACTCTCCCCCCTTTACATAGAAGGATGGAATAGTGCAGAGAAACACTAGGTCGGTGAATGCCATTTGTGAGGTCTTATGCATTACCTAAGATAATGGTTTACTGATATAATTAAATTATTATATATAAGTGAATTCTTCACAATGATTTGTTTTTTTTGTTTTTTAATTTTCCAGAAAAGGAAATAAGGTGTATTGGAAATTAGATTTTTGGATATTAGAAAATTCTTTTTTAATGTTCATGACTTAGATTTAAAGAAAAAGAAAAGCATACACCATTTACCTAGTAAAAGGTACTATGAGCCATTTCAAAAGTTCATTGTTTTCAGGGGATGTTGTATTATCAATATGTCTACCCAGATCTTATATTGCAAAAGAGAGTTCAAAACAGTCCCTTCCACTTTTTAAAAAAATATGTTTTTTATTGATTTTTTACAGAGAGGAAGGGAGAGAGATAGAGAGCTAGAAACGTCGATGAGAGGGAAACACCAATCAGCTGCCTCTTGCACACCCCCTACCAGGGATGTGCCCGCAACCAAGGTACATGCCCTTGACCGGAATCAAACCTGGGACCTTTCAGTCTGCAGACCGACGCTCTACCACTGAGCCAAACCTGTTTCGGCCCCTTCCACTTTTTTATTTTATTTTGTGTTTAAGGTTTCTTTTTTTTCTGCAACTATAATTCTTCAATACTTGTTCTAGAGCCAAATGTCTATTTAGTGTTTCCAAATGACCAGAAGATGGCAGTGTTTCAGAATTTTCCTTGTCATTCCCTACACAGGGAGCCATAGGCCATCTATCCCAGCCCCTATACTTTCCAATCACAAAAACTCAAAAAACCAAATGAAATCTAAAAGTCAATGATTACAATGTTCAGCCTACTTGAGTGCCATATTCTCATGTCCATGGCCTCACTGTCCATAGAACATAGTCCCCTTATAGGAATCCAGTAGTTCTCCTCAGCTTGCTCTCAAAGGACAAATAACTTCTCCGTGTGGCCAGCCACACTGTAGTCCCTACTGTGACTCAGAACAGAAATGAACTGGGAGGCTTGGCTTTGAAATCTGACTGTCGTTTTTTACCTCGGACAAGTTAGCCATTTTTTCATGATACTTGATCTTTGAAAGTCCTTCATAGTCTCTAAGACGTTTTCTGATTTGAACAGCCACAATTGTAGTCACATTTCAAACACTTGCCAACACAGTAATGCTTCAAACACTCCTCGGATGCATTCACACTGAAGCAAAAGGGGAGTTTGCTACACAAAACACGTTATTGGGCATAATATTTAGAAGATAGAAAAGAATCGAACCCAACTCTCCAATATAAAAATATCATTCTTAGGAAAATATTTTCATTATGACAATTCAGATAAGAAAAAAAAATAGCCATTGGGCTGCCAGGATCTTGGCCATGTGGTTTTGAGGAGAAGGTAAGAATCTGGGACTTCTTAGAAGCAGGTCTGGGAGGAAGTAGTAGAGCTATAAGACAGTGTCCATGGAAGGAAGAAGAAAAGGTTAAAAGACACCTGCCTGAGAACTCAGTTTCTTTAAAGGGCTTCCCAGAATCCCAGCTCCATGCTCTCCACTTCCACCTCATTGCTATCTATCCTGTTTCCCCGAAAATAAGACAGTGTCTTATATTATTTTTTTCTCCCAAAGTTGTGCTAGGTCTTATTTTCAGGGGATGTCTTATCTTTCCATGCGCTAGGTCTTATTTTTGGAGGATGTTTTATTTTCGGGGAAACATGGTACATGCCAGGAATTCTGGGAAACAGAGTTTCTTACTTAGACACATTGCTTCCCCTAATCTATTAGAATTTGTTAGTAAGGATAAAGGGGAGAAAGATAGTGAGTAGGCAACTAGCAGCCTCTGCCACGTCAATCAGGAAGGGGGTCCAAACCCACGGCCTGGTGGAGAGAGCATTAGGCTCCAACTAGCATTTGCAGCACCCAAAGTCAGATGGATAGGGGTGCTGGGGTTTTGGGTTATGGACCCATTCGAAGCACGGTCCAACCTGGGCTGGAAAACCAGAGATAGCCGGTAAGAACTCAGCAAACCAGCAGAATGTCTGACTAATGGACTGGGCTTGGTAGCTCTAAGAAGGTACCAACGCAAAAGCACAGACATGCAGAGAAAGTAAGATGTAAAGGATGATTCCCATCAGGAGTAATGAGAACAGGATTGGGGGGACAGTCCAATCCTAGATTCCACTTCGTGTGGGGATGGATTGCCCACCTGTGCCTGCCTCATTGTGGATGGCCTTCTTAGCTGGCTGGCGAAGGTCCTCGGTTTTCAATCACCAGGGACTGTGGTGAAGCCAAGCTAAGACAAACAAAAATTTTCTTAGAAAACTCTATAATTAAACATAACCATCTGAACAGATGTGTTCAATTATAGAGACTCAGAGCAAGGCAGTACTCAGCAACAAAGTGAAATGAGAAAGACTCCACTTTTCTAAACGCAAGCTCATACTCTAGCCCTTTGCCTTCCTCCCCTCCAACTACCACGTGGGTGGGCAATGTTCTGCCCATGGGCCATATAAGGCCCAAGAAATCCGTTGGTCTGGCCCTGCCAAGGCGTTAAGGGTGAGTTCATTAAATGTTTGACCAAATTTGGCAGGCTAATTTTTAAGTTGATAATTTTGTATGGCCTGAAAACGATGTTGTAAATATCCAAATGGCCCTTGGCAGACGAAAGGTTCCCCACCCCTGATCTATGCTCTCCCATCCCGGTATCACCTAGTCCTCCAGACTGCCTTCCCATCTCCTGGACAGAATGTCCAGGGCCATCCAACAGCTTCTACCCTCCTGTCCCAGCCATGCACTGCCTCCAGCTGCCGGGAGAAGCCCAAGGCTGGCCTTCCCTCTTCTCTTCCCTGCACATCAGCAGTGGGGCAAAGCGGTGAACCCGGGTGGGACGGCGCACCCCACCCTGACACTCTCCTGCGGTGAATCAGGACTCCCCCCTGAGCTCTCTCTGCTGGTTCTCAGGGCACAGCCCGCGAGATGGAAGCAATGAGGATGCTCTGCCAGGGCTTCCGGGAGCACTTGGAGGAAGTGGAGAAGCACCTCACAGGGCAGCAGGCCCTCTTTTCCAGGGACATGTCCGACGAGGAGAGGTAACTATCTGAGGGAGCCACAAGAGTAAGTACCAACCCCACGCCTGAAGCTGAAAGATAATCAGGGCAGGACCGATGAGAAATCGGGGCTGGAGCAGGGCTGCTGAGAAATTGGCCAGCTTCCCCTGGCTCTCACGTTTTTCTTCTCCTTTTCTAAGTAGGAGTCTGTGAGGGCTATTTGCCAGACAGCAACACGCACCCTTGATGGCCACGGCTCTCTTAGGTCAGAATGCGGGCAGCAGCTGGGAAGAGAGGGCTAGCCAGTAGGACATCTCTCATCAATGCCAGTGGGACTCATGTAATTGCAGATGTCAGAGTTTTGGGGGTTTTGAAAATCTGCATTATTTTCACATAGATTAAAAGTATGTGATCCAAATGTAGATGAGAAGTTGCGGGACTAGGGATTAGCAGTACATAAGGTCATGACGGTTCTTATGGAAGATGGAAGTGTCCCAAACCTGGATGTTGCCAGTTACACAGCTTAGCAAATTCCATAAAAATCATTGAGTTGTACTCTTAACATAGGTAAACTTCATGGTATGTAAATTATTCTGCAGTAGAGTTCTTTAAAAAGAAAAAAAGAAAATCTGCCCTAGTAATGGGCCCGTGTCTGCAACTGATACAAATAAAGAAGGTGACGTTCTCCTGTAAGAAATAGCAAAGACATGGCCTACATTTTCGGAGGAGCGCCGGGAGATGGCCCTTGGGTGGAGGCGGCTGTGGAATTTGGTTTTCTATAATTTGCCCGCAGGAAGGAGGCCGAGCAACTGCAAACCTTACGCAAGGCCCTGCGGCAGCAGGTGGAGGAGCTGGAGTTGCAGTTAGGCGACCGGGCTCGACAGATCAGACAAGAGATCCTGTTGGTATGGCGCGAGGGGGAAGAGGGGGCTGGACTGTGTCCTGCCCCCCATAGGAGGGTGCATTCCGTGAGAAAACTGATTGTGCAGTCATTTCAGATTCCAGGGTTGGGTGCCAGCACCCTCAATTTCAATGTAAAGACACTGAAGTCCAGAGAAATACAGAGCTCTGCTCTAGATCACGTGGCGGGCTGGGGGGTGATTCAGGATGAGAACTCGGGTCCCCTAACTCCTGTGCCAGTCTTTCACGCTGCCCTGTAAATTCCAGATAAATGTTATTAGCCCATTTTCCAAATGAGAACAAGAAACGCAGCTTTGGACCAAACATGGACTGAGTCACTGCCAGAATCTGCTGCTGGCCAAGCTCACACTAGAGAATTCACCTCCCGCAAGTGTCTTCCCACAATCTGCGTTAGCTGTTTGGTGTAAATAAGGTACCTTGTCCACTCTTTCTATCTCTGTTTTCCTTTTAGCAGCTTGATCTTCTCACAGGAGAACCACTTGCATACGATACAAACCCGCACTCTTTTGACTGGACAGAAGAAAAGAATGGCCAGATTTCACATGCCCACATCCACCCAGCCATGGCCCCTGAAGCTGCCTTTCCTCCGGACGATGGCCAGCAGACTCCCTGCTCAGGTAGGACCCATCTGGCTGCCTTCCTCGCCCACCCCCACCTGGGAGAGCCGCCCTGGGGTGTCTCCTCCAGCCCGGGAAGAGTTAGGTCCAGCCCCTTGGTCAAACTGTCCTGCTGAGAGAGGGACACCAGTGTCTCCCTCTAGATGGCCCTCCTACAAAATGTAAGAGCACATTCTAGCCAGAGCAGCCCTTCTCAACTTTCCCCAAGGAGAAGTGTCTGTCAGCCTTTCATGGGCCTTTTTTTATTTTAAAATATTCTACTCCATGGCTATACCCAGGAGGAACTCAGAATCTTTTCATTTCCATTCAATACGGGATAAGTGAACACCTACTATGTGCTTGGCACAGATAATCTGTCCTGGCCAACATGTATACAGTAAGTCCTCACTTATCATCAATAGGTTCTGGGACTTTAAGCAAAACGTCATATAGTGAAACCAATTTTACCACAGGCTCATTGGATAACATCCTGCAGAATTTAGTCAACATTTTATTGAAATAAAGAGAACTGCTTTGCTTTGTATAAAACAATGTTATGTCCTGGGATTTCTCTTCATTATGCTCAAAGTGAGACACATCTACATCTACGAAAAGTCACAGTCCACTACATCATATAACATTCTCTTTGTAACGACACATGTTACGGACTGAATTGTGTCTACTGCCACCTGCCCAAAAAAGATTTTATATCTTGAAGCCCTAGACCCCATGTACAAGAATGGCATTGGGAGCTAGAGTGTTGAAGGAGATAATTAAGGTTAAATGTGGTCACAAAGGTGGGACCCTAACCCAACAAGACAGGTGTCTTTATACAAAGAAGAAGCCACACCAGAGACCCCTGTCTTCCCATTTGCACAGGGGAAGGGCCATGCGAAGACCCAGAGAAGAGGGAGCCCTCTACGAGCCAGGAAGAGAGTCCTCAGCAGAAACCAGGCCCGCTGGCACGTTGATCTTGGACTCCTGGCCTCTGGAACTCTGAACAAGTGAACCTCTGTTGTGTGAGCCACCTGGCTGGTGATGTTCTAAGATGGCAGCCCCAGATTTTGGTTCTGAGAAGTGGGGTGCTGCTGTGACAAATGGCCTAAAGATATGAAAGTGACTCTGGATCTGGGGCTGGAAGAGTTTTGATGTGCATTTCTCTTCAGAACAAGCCTTCTCCATTTTTACTGGGTGGTGGTCTATCCTGTTCAGTCCTCAACGCCTCATTATGTTGCTTATGATCGAGTTCTATGCCTCCTAGGTCATGATGCGTCCAATCCTTTATAAAGAGATTGAAAGGATCCCTTTCTCTTGCTATCTCCTGTCTGTGAATCCCCCCGCCTTCTCTGACTCCTACGGGTTCCTTTTCCTGGCTCTGCCTACAGAACCCTGGTTTTAGCATCCATGCACGATAATGAACTTCCTGAAACTGGGTCTACCTCAGGGAAAAGCAGCAAAACAATTGCCTGCAGATTCCCTATTGCTGGAGTTTCTACACCTAATGCCACCTTCACTGCTGCTGTCATTGCCACTGCCTTGGGGATGCCACTTCCTTGGGCATGCTGAAGGTAGGGCTTAGAGGAGAAAGATCTCTTTTCCCATCAACTCCTTCCCCAACCCTCTAGCCCAAGAGAGAGAATTTTTCTTGCATTATTATTTTTCTCTTTCACAGCTTCAAGATTCAGGCTGCCCTAGAATGTAAGCCAGAAAATATGGAGGAAAGAAACTCATCTCTAGGAGCTGTTTTTTTGAGTTTTTTATTTTATTCCCCAGTTGACTTGCTATTACATACTTTTAAGAGTCTTCAGGGAGTTGCTCTGCATATACTGAATAGGACTTTTCCTTATAATCAGTGGTAAAGAAAGGAAAGAGCACTTACTCTATCTTAATCAGAACTGAAATTTGCTAACTTGAAGTGATGTTAATATTCATATTATAGTAAAAATGCTAAATGTGAGTCATATAGAAGAACAACAAACATGGTAAGCATCATCATCCCTATTTTAAAGATAAGGAATCAGGAACTTTTAGTGACTAAGTGGCTTACTCAATGTCACACAACTGGAAAACCAGGCCTGAGCCTGGGCTGGCCTGACTCTGCAGCACAGCCACGCCACAACTGCAGACGCTCTGATTACATGTGAGGATCAGGCAGTCGTCTTCTCTGAGGCCTGTGCTTTCCTAGCTTTCAGCATCACTTAGGTCAAGTTGAAAGATGTACTTATGCACAAGGCAGGTTGGGATTTAATATCGCTTTGTGTTGGTTATTGGGCAGGTGTTTGTTTAAAGGAAGTGGAAACAGGTGTGTGGGCCTTGATTCAATTACATGATGGAGAGGAACACACTGATCCATGGCCATTTTCAAGGAGAGATGCTGATTGTGCTAATTAATCATTTGTCTGTCAGGACATAATAGAAACTGATGTTCCAGTTACCATTGGAACGGAACACAGATTCACGTGGCTGGCTCCCCAGCAACCAGATGCAACTGTTTATGATGACAGCAATGAAGATGCAGTACCTGAATCCTCCTGGATTACCAGGTCTGAGATGGTTTGAAGGAAAAGTGTTTTATAAACTCGTGCCAACAGCACGGGACATCATCCAACAGGAATTGTCACTCAAAGGAACTTTTCCCTTCAAAGAGATTTATTGAGACCTCTTAGGTCAGGATGGCATTCCAGAGATAGGGCTGAATGGAATGCTTTCCCATGCTGTGTGGTACAACACTCAATCCACCTAACCAAGACATTTATGCTCAGAATGGAGTATCATAATAATTCTGAGTGGTCTTTTAAAAACATAAATCAGATACTTTGCTCTCCCACATAAGACTCTCCAGTGACTTCTTAGTACGTTTATAATTAAATCCCGACTCCCTACCAAGATCTACAAAGCTCTATACAACCCCACCCTGCATTCCTCTGTGACCTCATATCATACTGCTCTCTCCCTTTCTGTCTCTCTCTTACTGTGATTCAATTTCTTGGATCTTCTTGCTGATTCCTGATCACCTTAGGACATTTTTACTTCAGGGACATTGTTGGTGCTGTTCCTTCTTTGCATTTGCTATCCCACTTTCCCCAAATATTCATATGGCTGTAATCTTCTCATTCAGATGTCTTCAAATGCCACCCTTCAGAAAAGCTTCCCTTAACAACCCTATGCAAAATGGGGCTTCTTCCTGCATACATTTCTATTTATTTTCTGCCCACTTACCTTGCTTTGTTTTCTTCATAGCATTCATTACGTGGATTTTTATTGCCTTATTTGTTTACTTGTTCAGTGGCTGTATCCCTTCTGAGAATATAAACTTTGTGGGGAAGAGACTTGCCTGTCATCATCTTTCCATATTTTATCCACAGGCCTAAAACAAAAAAGAATTTGATGAGTGAATGGACAAAATAATTAATTAATATATCAACACCAATAAACATTGGGTATACATAAATAAGACATAGTTTAGTCCACTAAGGAATTTTTAGTTTGGGGAGGAAGACATACATAGCTAAGAATCTCTTCATGTTACTTCTTTGTTTATACCTTTCAGAAACTCCCCATAGACAGCAAGGTTTTTGAGTCTGGGATCATCAGTTTCACCAGGCAGTGGAGACATTGAGAAAAAAATTATTAGGACAACATGGCAAGTCTTTAATAAAGTGAATGCAACCTAAGTAATAATGTTCTCACTTTTGCTTCAGAATTCACCTCCTTTTAAGTTAGAGGAGTTGTCCCTTGGTTGCAGGGAAGCCAGCCACCAAAGACCATACATTTTATGGTCTCATTGATATAAAATGTCCAGAATAATCAAATTTGTAGAGACAGAACATAGATTGGCATTTGTCTAGGGCTAGACAATGAGGCAGGGGGATGGACGTGACTGCTAATGATGGTACAAGATTTCTTTTGGGGGCGATGAAAATATCCGGAAATTAGATTGCGGTGATGATTACACAATTCTGAACATACACTAAAAACCATTAAATTGTTCACTTTCATTACAGTGTATGTAAATTATATCTCAGCAAAGTGCTAAAAACAAATAAGGCAAGCAAGCAAACACCTGAGTCAGAGTGTCTCCTGAGAGGGGAGGGCAAGGCCATCACCTGGATTTGCTGGGACTGGATTTGCCCAGAGAGAAGGTGAGGCTGGAGCCAGTGGAGGAAGGAGGAAGGAGGGACCAGGTCCAATAGGGGCTCTAGCCATGGCTGGGAGTTGGGTTTTATTTTGAATGTAATGAGAAGCCATTGAAGGGTTTGAAGTTGGACAGTGACAGGATGTGATGCATACTGACATCCTATAAGAATGCCTTTTGTGTGGTTGACTCCAGGCAGGAAAGGATGCAGAAAGACCAACTAGAGTGATATGGGCAGCACTCAAACTGTAATAGATTTATTTTATTCTCTTTATCTCCTCTTCTTTTCATCATAAACAAAAAGCAAGGTCAATTTATATTTAGCAGAAAACTTCTCATGAATTGTCCCAGAAAAAGACACTAGCCAAAATATCCGAACCCCTATTAACCTTCAGTACCTCAAACAAGCCATACATCACTGGTCACAAGAGAACAATCTATTAATAATGAAAAATGTAGACTACTCTTATATAATTAGTCCTTATAGAAATGGTATTCTAATTTAGCATCAAAACTTGCTTTTCATTCCAAATAGCACTATCAAAGTAAAGCACGGGCTACACATTTGTCTGTCAACTCCACACCAATTTCCTGCCTCACAGCAGCCAAATGGTTTTCCTACATCACAAACCAACTACAGTCTGCAGTGCTATATTTGGAAAAGGAACAATAAGGCATCTGTAGAAAAACAGCATTTGCATTAGACTCTACTTCTTGTCTAAAGGGTTATTTTCACTGAGCAATCTCAAGTGGGCGGCAAAGAATAGACAGGCTTTGTTAGACCATTACTCATGTAATGAGATTTGAGGTCCGCTATTCAACACATTTTTCAATGGGCACTTCCCCCAGGGCTGAATTGCTGCCTACAGACAGTTTGATTATCAAATACAATTTTAAAATAAAAGAGTACAAAATGCCCTTTCTCTTCTCTGGCCCCTATCCTTCAGAGTTTGTCAGTTTATCTCATAGAGGAAGTTTGCTCACCCAGGTTCTGTGCTCAGCCTTGGAATGTCTGACTGTTATAGCAGACTCCTTTAGCCATCCTTCCTCCTGGATCCAGTTGACCCAGATATTTCTATGTCAGGAGCCAGTTGACCTTGAAGTATGAGTGATTTGACACCTTGTCTTTCAGTCAGTTCCAAACACTCATACATCACATGCCCACTTCTCCATAAAGTTGAGCCAGACCCACCAGGGATTGTAATGATCCTTTGAGAGCCTGTTTATCAATTAATACCTGCTCCTGCTTTGGTCTGATTTTCTTTCAGGTTCTCTCCTTTATGATCCTGCGCATCTGACTGTGAACTCTGTTTTGCTTTTCATTTCTCTAACTAGTAACTATTGGCCATTAGAGCTTGGATTCTAGAGAAACTGAGCTGTCCTTTAAAAAAGACTGTAGGTAACTAGAACTTCAGGCCCAAGCCCTATGGTTTTTGTGGCTTATCTTGCTTGTTCTAATTGTTAGGCTCTTGCAAGTTTTCTACATCCTAACTGGTAGCAGAAGTTGCTCCCCATCTGTGGATGTAAGGAGTACATATTGAAGGTTCATGGAGTTATCATCTCTTACTAGATGTTCTCACGCATGATTTTCAAAGTTCTGCTGAACCACCAAATATAGATTTTTTTCTAAGTTGATCCAAGAGGTTCCCATTTGACAAAATTAAACTTGATTTTATCATTAACAGGAATTTGAAGGGGGGGGGGGGGGGTACATGAGGCAAAGGAAAGGGGAAGATGGTGAGTAGATGTCTTCTATAAACCAGGCACTGTATCACATACCTTTATGCTATTATCTCTCTTAATACTCATTACAATTTTGAAAGACAAATATTACTATCTTCCTGTTATAGGTGGGAAAATGGGATCTCAGAGATTAAATTGTCTGTGGTCTCCCAGATTATAACTACATATGATAGCATCTAAGCCCAGTTCTCTGTGCTTTCGTATTGTGTGCTTGCTTTCTTTGCATAGTATACACTTGAGACAAGAACGTGTGTGGGGTACAGGGAGAAAATTGTGTAGGCAAGTAGGAGAGGTAAGATGGGATCAGATCAAGTGAGTCCTGATTGAAGGTGTAGGTAGATGCTTGAAATTGACCTCAAGGGCAATTGCTATCAAGTCAGTTCCTGGATTGTGATGGGAATTGAAGAAAAGTTTTTCTGGAAATATCGACAGACACACAGGCTGGCTAACTTATTCTCCCCACAGTGTGCCCCAAATGCAAACCCAAATGAGCCTGCACTCCGGCAATAACCGTGCACTTGCTTTGCAAATGCAGCTTAGAGGCTGGTCCTCTCACCTCTCCTTCTGACCAGAGACCAGAAGCTGCTCCTGTGTAGGAATTCTAGAGCTTCCCTGTCGGGCCAGCGTGTGCTGGACAGGCCAGGGGAGAGGCCAGAGATATGCAGCGGCCCTGCCAGGCCCTGGGAGGAGACTTTCTCACCAGCTCTATGAGTGCAGTAACATGCGGCAGGTAATTTCCTTGAAACGAAGGACAGAAGTTATAACCGCTAATTTAAATACATGCTGGGTTTGAAATTTGCTTTCACATATTCCTGAATTGTGTGTCATTTCTCACGTAGTTGAAACCAAAGAGGAAAAGTCCTAAAAGTTAAAAAAAAAAAAAAAAAAAAAGATGTTTCCACACCTTAAAAACCTTAGTCAACACTTTTTCTTGTGCTCATAGAGGGTTAATGAACTTATTAATATTTCTGTAGCGCAATACAAACACAATAACCCCTCATTTAACTACCTCTGAGCAGCGAAAGCTTTGAGCTGCATTGCATATACCTGAGAATTCTGTGTGCCCTTTGGGAAAATAGATGTGCTTGCTTCCTCTGTGTTTAGAAACCCCCATAAACAGTGTGTGGAAGCTGCCACTATTACCATCTGGTAGTCCCCTCGTGGTTTTCTCCAACTACTTAGGTGAACTCTCGCAGTAGCAGTGACAAGCTCTGGTGATGCAGTGGGGATTAGGCTCAGCTCCTTTATGTGCCACCTCTCTGGGGGCGAGTTCTCAGAATCCAGGCAAGCCTCCGATTTGGGAAATTGTAACAGCTTAGCTGGAAGAAAGCAAGCATGGGAAAGCGCAGTGCATTCCTCTCCGCCAGCCTGTTTATCCTCATGGGCTGTGAGAGGCCACCAGGGACAGGGTGCCCCTGATGACTGAGGACTGCGTGGACAGCATCATGGCAGCATGCTTCTTGTCTGTAGTGCACTGTCTTAATCGAGCATCAGAAAAGCCATGGTGGAATTAACATTCAAGCAAAGCTTTGGATTAGTAACCAACGAGTAGCCACATAGCTCCCTTGCTGCCCTGCTGAGTGGTGATCACACTTTTATACAATAGCCATATGTCCAGCTCTGAAAGCATGTTCCTCAGAATAAACTCAGCTTGGTTTTCAAGAGGGAGCAAATGGTGGGTCAGATGTGTTCAGGAGAACAGAAGAGCATGAACAGAGACCAGCAGCACAGGGACCACCATACCGTAGAGTCCTTCTCAGCAATAAAAAAGAATTGCCTGTTGATAAATGCAACAACCTGGGTGACTCTCCAGAGAATAAAGCTGAGTGAAAAAAGCCAGTAGAAAAGTTACATGGTATATAATTCCATTCATATAACATTCTGGAAATGACAGCATTATATGAGTAGAGGACAGATTAGTAGTTAGCAGGGGTTAAGATGGGGCAGAGAGAAGAGGAGGGAAAGAGGGTGTGATTATAATTTAAAAAAAAAAACATGGGGGATCCTCATGAAGGTGGAAGTGATCAGTATCTTGACTGTAGTGGTGGATACATGAACCTACACAAGGGATAAAATTGTGTGGAACTTACATTCAGATACACACACACACACACACACACACACACACACACACACCAGGAGAGAGACTGGAATAAGACAACTGACATGTAACGATGTCACTATCTGGTCATACTATAATCTTACAAAATGTCACTATTGGGGGAAACTGGGCATAATATAGAAGGGGACTATCTCTCTGTATTATTTCCTATAATGGCATGTCAATCTTCACTAACCCCAAGTAAGTTAATAATATTACCCCTCATTTCAGTAAGTACCTATTAAGTATTTGACAATTTCTGAAATACTAAATTTGTTCTATCGGTTTATTTCAATTGGATAATACAGATATCAGAATTTGGTACTGATGAACTCAGATAGTCTTCTGTTTTGAAGAACTAAAATGTGGTTCAAACTGCCCAACCAGAGCCATAGACGCTTATTCACCAGAAGATGCTGATCTGAAACACTTACTTCTCTCTCAGGACAGGAGGCAATCAAAGAGATCCAGCAAGGTCTCTGGAATAGAACCACCTGCAAATGTTTTCTGTGTTCGCTCGCTCTCCCTCTCCTCTCCTCTCCTCTCCTCTCCTCTCCTCTCCTCTCCTCTCCTCTCCTCTCCTCTCCTCTCCTCTCCTCTCTTCTTCTCTCTCTCTCTCCCCCCCTCTCTCCAAGGAGCTGGAGCCCCGTCACCCATCTACACAGACACTGCCTTGGACTGATTTCAGAAGGCAGGTATTTGAAGTGCACATTGAACCGGCTGTTGACTAAAATAAATAGTCTGGAAATGTGCATCACTGTGATCACTCTTATTCATTAAGATGGACTATTGGAGACTAAAATAAAAGCATATTCATTTAAAGCGAGTTATCGTTAGGCATCCATCTGCAGTGCAGCCAGGAGTCATTCATTCAGCCACACATCCGAGGGCTCATGGTCCCACAAATCATGCCATGGACACATGACTCCTTGCACTTACGCTGGGAGCACCGGAGGCCAGGGGTCTCTGACTTCCATGCGGCACACATGTGGCTGTTATTGAGAGCTCTCCGAGGTATAGATTTACATTACCATCTGCCATCGAGTTGCTGTTTACATCTGCCTGAAAGGGCGGGAGGGGGGGATTGGCAGGGGGGCGAGGCATAATCCATCAAAGTACGCATAGAAAACCCTGAAAAAAAACACTGACAACAGCCTGAACTTGGGAGGTGTACACAATTCTATTCAAAGGGGAAATAAGGAATTCAGACTCTTCTCTCTTTAAAATTCTTCCTTTGAACTTGGGAAATTAAGTGACAAAAGAGCATTTTAAAATTCCTCACACAGTTCAGCTTCTCTGAGGAGCTCAGAAGGAATCTCAACATTATATGCTTTAAAAATGATTTCACAGTAAGCGGGGCTGGTAAAAATTTAAAATTTTTCCTCTATGAGAGGCTCTATTAAGAGTTTGGAAAGTTAAGCTATAAACTGGGAGAGAACATTTGCAAACATATTTCTGATAAAGGACTAGTGTCTAGAATATCTAAAGAAATTTGAAAACTCAACAGCGAAAGAAACAATCCAATCAGAAAAATGGGTGGAAGACATGAAGAGACAGACCTTTCACCGAAGGCGCATACACATGGCAAACAAACAAGCACGTTCAACGTCATCTGTCAACAGGGGAAGGCAACTAACCCCGCAGCGAGAGATCACCGCACACCAATGAGAATGACTCACAAAAACTGTAACAACACAACTGCTGGCAAACAGGTGGAGAAGCTGGATCTTCCAGAAAAAGCTCGTGGAAACAGAAAGCGTGGAGCCACCCTGGGCCTCTGTTGGGCAGTTTCTTATACAATTAAACATGCCAGTGCCCTGAGAGCCAGCAATTGCACTCTGGGGCAGTTATCCAGGGAAATGAATGCTCACATTTACACAAAAGCCTGTACATGAATTTTCATAGCAGCTTTATTTGTCATCACCAAACACTAGGGACAATCGGGTGTCCTATAACAGGCGGGTGGTGAGACTTTGGTACAGACCACAGAATACTACTCAGCAACAAAAAGAAACACATTGTTAGCACATGAAATAAATCGGATAAATCCCCAGGAATAATACTGAGTGGAGGGGGGTGGGGGGCCGGGGGCCAAATCCGAAAGGATACATCTGTATGCTTCCTTTTATATAACACTTTTGAAATGATAAACATATAGAAATGGAAAACAGATAAGTGGCTGCCAGGGGTTAAGGAGTGGGAGGGGCACAGAAAGGGAGGTGACGGAGGGAGAGGGTGGGGGTGACTATACAAGGCTGACGTGAGGGATGTTGTAATGGTGCTGTTTTATCTCTGATGGAGATATTGTACTATAGTTTTGCAAGATGGTGCCGTTGCTTAAAGGGCACGGGAGAGCTCTTTATTATTTCTTACAACTGCATGTGACTCTACAGTTATCTCAGAAAAGGCTTAATTTAAGAAGAATTGAAGAGTTTAGGAAGAAAGTGTATATTTTCCACTCCTGTTGGGAAATGAATGTACTGTTAAGCCACTGGCCAGCCAGGCTGTTGATGAGAAGAGAGGAGCAGGCAGAAACAGAGCTGATTCCGGGCACTGGCCCTCCGCACCTGGGGTCTCCGTCCTGTCTTAGCCAGGAGCATTACCTTGTGGCAGCCTCCATCTCTCTTCAGGGGTCCACTAAGGACCAAGACAAACTGGAGCCAACAAGGCAGCCCCTGCCTACTGATGGGTTACCATGGCCTCTGCAGAAATTCTAACCCCATAAGCCAACTTCAGGTGATTGTATTAGGGCCCAGCCCTATTATTTGGGATGCTGGCAAATGGAGAGGAGGCACTGGTTATTCAATAGCAGGGATTAGAGGTCTTTGAAGCCCCTGAGGGCAGTCTCAGGCTCTGCCCTATGAGCAGCCTCCGGAAGGAAAGGAAGGCAGGGGACGTCATTGGTGGGTGGCCTCTTGGCTGCACTCAGGTGTCCCAAGCCCTTCCGTCTGTGCTGATGCCTGCTGACCTCTGGGACTCATCACCCTGCTCTTCGAGGCCCAGGCTAGTGACTAGAAGCTGCTGAGCTTCCGATCAGCACAGGGATGCGTCCTCTAGTGAGTTTACCGCAAGCACAACCTTCCTCTCCATCAGAGGGCAGGGCTCGCCCCCAGCCTTGCTTAAACACCCTTCGGCCTTTCCTGGAGAGCATTCCTTGTGTTGGAGCATTTGGGATCATTCCTTTGAAGGAGCACATTATTCCTGGGCTTCCCGGCCCGGCCCTTACGGTGAGGGCTGCTTTCTTTGCTGGTGATTTCTCTCTGAAACACCCTCTTTGGTGAACAGGACTGCAAAGTGGTTCTGGGCATGCATGCTAGCATTGGCTTGCCCAGGTCCAACTCTAGCCCTTCCATTTACTAGTGGGGAGACCTTGGGCAGAGGGTTGATGAGCTCCATGCCCCAGCTTCCTCATCAGAGAAATGGGGATGAAGGCAGCAGCTAATCTCACAGGCTGTGGTGAGGATTCAATGAGCCCCCGTGGTAAAGAATGCCCAACACCTGGGAAGCCTTAAGTTAATGTCAGCGGTTGCTACTATCTTCCTTCTCCACGATACTCCTTTCCCAGGCAGCAGTGTGTGAGTGAAAGTACTCTGAAGCTAAACGCAGGTCCACGTGAGGGTGAGAATGAGCTTGTGTGCCTTCGGGACTAGCCACTAACCTCTCTGTGCCTCAGTTTCCATATTTGCAAAGAAAACCTGCGGTGCAGGGCTGTCCCAGGGATGAAAGGACCGGCCTTGCACACGACATACTCCCAGCACAACTGTGAGTGATGTGTGTTTGTAATGGGCAGTTATTTCCGTTGGGAACCAAGGCTGTGAGATTAGTCCTCTCCCGCTCCATCCCCCTTGCCCTGCGCCTGAGAAAGGGAGCATCCCCATGGCAACAGCGGCAGCTGGTCCCTTGATAAGAGGAGCTGGGCAGCAGCAGCCACTGCAGGAGGAGCCACAGCTAGAGGTGGCCCAGCGTTGGGAGGAAGCACGCCTTCCCCAGCTCTGCACTTCGCATCCCTGTGCCTGACAGGTAAGTGCGCTGCATTCGCTCTGCATTTGCCTTCCGAAGAACTTTATGGGGAGAAAGACAAGTTGCCCTAAGTTCCTGGTTTCTTTGTTGTTGCTGGGGCAAAGAAGGCTAGAAACCGGATGGCCAGGTTGTGAGGAGAGGGGTGTGTGTGCTTTCTGAAGCAAGGCTAAGCTGGGACTGAGTGGGGATCAGAAAAGTCACCACTTTCCTATCATTTTCAAGGGCGGTGGAGTCCTGAGATCTGTGAGAACCAGGGTCCTTGCGATTTAAATTGCTAAGTTTCCAAAACACCCGTGTGGCTGCAGGTTCGCACAGCAGCGTGGGGAGACTGATCGTTCAAGGCAGGGGAGCGTGTGCTTGTCAAAAATCCTCGCTGTGCCCCACTTCACGGAGGAGTCGCCCTCCAGGAATACTGCAAATTTAGGTCTTCTCCATGAGCAAACTGATTTTAATATGCGGTACTCTTCGCATATTCAATCTTCAGGTTAAAAAGAGATAGGACAAATGATATGAATTTTACATGGCATGAGGGTCCTTTCACCGGACTCCACTCCACGTTGGGCTGTGGACATTACCTTGTCACTTTTTATGCCTTTAAGTCAATCCAGGCCTGAGGACTCGGTAAGTTCTTAAGAATGCCCTTCAGCTAAGCGGGGTGTCCACTCCCTCCTTCTGCTCGCTCCTTCCTGAGCATCGGTATCATCACGTCCCTGAGACCTTGCAGGTGGTGGTACCTTGCATTGTGTCATTAGCCTCCGACAGGCCAGAGATGGGATGAGATGAGTCCACTCGTTCCATTTAAACATACCTGTTGTAATCACAAGGGGAGATTGAAAGAGCAAAGAGGGCAGCTCACATTTCTTAAAGTGCTAGTGTGCGTGCTGGGGTCTGGGCTGGGAGCTTTCCACACATTGTGCTGCTAATACTCCAACCCTGGAGCAGGGCCACTATCTTGCCCGTTTTACAGATGTAGAAACCAAGTTTCCAGGAGTACGTAGAACTTTCCCAAGTACACCCAGCTAGAGAATTGCACAAGTAACCCAACGTTTGCTTTCACCTTATCTCACCGTCCAACACCAAATGCTTGCCATCAGTGAGGACTTTCCTGTCCATGGGTTAAATGATGTATTCTAACACCCAACTGAGGAATCTGCTCGATGCTAAGAGAAAAGACAAAATGCCCAGACTAGCTTCTGACCTCCAACTGACTGACCAATCTTTTTTAGCTGCAGAAATAGCACCTCTGTCTTCCTGAAGTAGTAACCAGCTCTGAGCTGGTGGAGGCAGACTCCCCGACATGTGTCCTCAGCTCGGCTGGCTGCTCTGGGTGTCTATCCTAAAACTTTGTGGGTGGGTCCCTCACTGGAACCCAAGACCCTGGATCTCTTATTCCTTTCTCAAAAGAGAAAGCGACCTATGTAATTAATAACCATTCTCTGTGCAACAGTTAATGTCTCTTCTCTTCGTGATACTTGCTTCACAAGTGTCTTTCTGTGGGAAGAAAAGGGTGTTTTTCTCAAGTATTAAGAATTAGCAAGAGGAAGTTGCAAGAGTTTAGCATCAGGATCCTGAAAACTCCCTCCACCCCTGGAAATGATGTCACTTGGTCTCTGGTACATGCTACACCATTTCACCCGCATGCTCTCAAACGCCGCCTTAGACAAAATAATCCAGACCCAGAATTATTTATTTTCTCACTGAAAAATCTGATAAAGCTTTGAAAACCAAAAGCTTTTTGTTGTTGTTCAGTTCAACATAAATGCAATTAGTAGGAAAACCTGACCTGCAAGAATACAAATTCTTTCATGCTCTTCAGCTATACCATTTAATGAAAATATTCATATTTTTGCTGCAGAAGTAATGCATGTGATTGTGGTGCTTGCTGAGACCCTCCGGTGTGTTACATAATACCAGTTTCCGGATGTCCACAGCACATGGGCCCTGGCTTTTCAGATGCGGGAGGGCGGGCTGATATTGACAAGCACAGTGGCAGTCCAAGTCATCGCTCTGTGAATGTTAACATCCAGCGACCACACTGAATCAATAAGTCACAAGACAATGTTAAAGGGCCACAAACCTTTGTACTAGAGAACAGCTATGAAATCCCCCAATCTTAAGGCCCAGCCCTTTGGGTGGAACCTGAAGACCCAGGGGAGCAGGTATGCAGGTCTGAAAGGAGCTGGTGCTTCAGGAAGATCCCAAGTTACAGCGAGCTGCAGGGGAGGTGATGACACCTTCTCAGGGCAGCATGATGACACCAACGTCCCCTCGCTGATGCTTGAGGTTGAGATGATAGAGAGGAATGCACGCAGACCAGGGACAGGAAGTTGAGACATTTCTTTTCTCAGTTTAAGAATTAGACTAGTTCATGTCCTACAGTGGCCCAGTCCCACAGAACACCCTCCCCATGAGGATGCACATGGAGTGTGGCGGGGGAGAGGGGTCATCTCATCCTAACCTTCCACAGGCAGGTAAAATGATGGTTATTAACAAGGTGATGCTGACTTCCAAGTATCTCTCTTCTCCCTTTATTTGTTCTTGCCTTCATGTGAAGGGTTTTCTTTTTGCCAAGAAGACCATAATGACATCATCCATAATAAAAGTGTCTTCTACTCCCATGAGCAAACCAGGTCCCTGCCCAGCAAGGGGGTATTATCCATAATGGGAAAATCTCAGATCTATCAGGCTCCTAACCAGCAAAGGCTTGCCAGTTCACCCTCATCATTCTTTCAGTTCCACTGATTTAAAATAGTGTTGTTTCCCCCTAGACACCAGGTGCTATCCTGGAAGGAAGCAGGTGTCCCATGTGTGACTAATCCCTGGACACCCTCACCTTGAATAGGGACTTCTGATATTTGTACAGTTTATCCCCCAAGGGCTGACCTCTCTCAAGTTCAGTACAACAATTAACCATTTTGCTCAGGTGAAGGCTGTGGTCTCATGGTTCAGCATCTACTTGAAACTGGAAGACTCAATAAGTTCATAGAATTTTTTAGGTACTCACCTGGTCTTCAGTAGCTGGCTATTTTAGTTGGGTATAGGCAAATGTTACTTACCAACGTGCTACAATATGCAAAGCATGAAATTGTCCTAGTTCATCTTCAGAATAGCTCTATAAGACAGGCACTATTATCTCTTTTTTGCAGAAAAGAAAACTGAGGGTAAGAATGGGGATGGAGCACAAGGGCAACTATGTCCCTGAGTGCCAGTCAGCATACTACACAGGTAATAGGCTTTGAAAATCCTCTCATAGCAGCAATAGCTTGTAGGGAGGAAGGGCATACATGATGCTATTGCTCTTTGACTCCACTTACCCTCTTTACATGATTAAAGTTTAGATATTCTATCAAAGTCATTTGGCTTTTTAGTTCAAGAGCTGAGATATAATCTAGATCTACCCAAAAGCTCAGGTTTCAATTAAATAACCATCTACGAGGCACATAAAAGCAGTCTTATGATCTAACTACAAAGAACAGCTTACTTTGGGTTGCAGAGAAGGAGGGGTATTATTGTCAGGTAGCACCTAGTGTGGAAGGTATGAGTCCTGACTTCGAATGATGACTCTGACTCAAACTGTGTAACTAATGGAAGCTCATCTTTTACCTCTTCTGAAGAATGAATATTTTGTCCAGGTTCTCTCCATGGGGTGATTTTCAGCACAAAGTCTATGACAGGGCTAACATCTTTCTGCCCAAAGAAGAGAAAGATTGGTTACGCAGATGCACAGGCCATATTTGAAGCTATAACTTTACCTCTAGACCTCAACACCAAGCCCATTCATTCTGAAAAGTGGCCTCATAGCTTTCCTCTACACTCAAGCAGGTGGGGGCTGGCCACCCAGCTTAACAACATGCTTCCTATGTCTCAGGGACTAGGAAGTCTGTGTACAAACACTAAAGACGATGGTATAAATTGATCTCCACTGAGGTCACTTGGTACAATCAGTCTGCTCAGAGTGACTCTAAAAGCCAGGCTCGAGTAATCCCTTAATGGCTCCATCTGCTAAGCAATGATCTCAGCCTGTAGGGGGAGAGCCCCTCCAGCCTCCCATAGAAAACTGGCTTATTCCTCCTAAGACAATGGAGTTGAACTCATTCTATGAGCTATGTGCATGCGTTCCCCTGCATACCGAGGGTCTAGGAATATCAAGAGGACCAGTGGATAATTTTAATCTTACTCCTCTCCAACTATTCTTACTATGGTAGGACATGAGTAATGAGTTGTCTGAAAGAAATTCAAGAAACAGAATCTAGGTATACTCTAATGAGGATTTCCTGTAAATCTCAACTAATGCATTTCTCATTCAGTCCTGACACATGTCCACTCTGGATTTCCACTTCTCCTGGGCAATGTCTACAACTAATAGCTTTGGAAAGTTCAATGGATTTGTGGCTTAGGAAAGATGGAGGTGGGGTGGGGAGGGGAAACAGACTTGCTCTAATGTCAGGAATCCCTGGGGAGAAAATAATAAAGATCTATTTCAAGACCTAGATTTTTTTTTTCTTACCACCTCTCTATTACCATTATAATATGGCTGAGAAGGAAGTTTTATCACTTTTTAGTTAGAGAATGTAATGGTCCAAACCCAGAAGATATGTTCAGTTAGGGCTCCAAAAACCCACTTTATTTTTAAGAGACTGGAGTGTCTAGTGGAAGTCTACAGGAGTGAATTTGGGTCTGGATATGGCTATTGAATAGATGTGTGAGTAAATAAATTAATTAGAATATCTGAGCCTTAGTTTCCCCTTCTGTGAAGTAGGCTCAATCTTGCTTTGCAGAATTCAACAGAGAAAAAATAGGGAAGGTTTAATCAATACTTTCTGCAACTCTCAGCTAACTCATTTCTAACTCAGACTTGACAAGTGTTCATTCTGAAACCCCGCAGTGCATCTGAGAGAGGACAAATATTCAATATTTGAAACATGCCAATTACCCATAAATCCACGTGCATTGATTTATTGCAGCTTAAATTTCACATTTGAGCTTCTAGTAGCTAAGTAGAAGAGGCAGATTTGAAAAATGGGATTGAGTTGGGAACATAGTAAGCGCTCAATAGATATACTTATTTAACAAGTGAATGAATGAACAGAAGACATATTAATGGACTTGTGTCTTATACTTCTGTTGTGCTGGGGAAGAGACACACACACCTGCCCTCCTTTGATGATGTCCACTGAGCAAATGCAGCCACTGGACCTCTCGGAGGACAGACTGGACAAGCTTGACCCTCGTTGCAGCCACCTGGGTAAGTGCTTCAATAGGAATGTCAGTTGTGAAGTCAGAAGGAAGGGTCTCTGCCATTTAGTCTGCAGCCAAGTCAGAGAGAGGCCCCCTAAAACCTGACAGTTTGTGCCTTCTGGTGACAGCCAACCCAGATGGACAAATAGCCACGGGTTCGTGGGGCCTGCCATGTAAATATTAGCTGAAGCACTGGAGAGAGGTTCATTAGACTTCTAACAAAAAAGGAGAGGAAAGGCATTGTTATCTTTTTTGGGGCCTGAAAGCGTTCCAGGCAGAGCATTTCGAGGCAATAGATGGAAAGTGGCAGGGTAGCTCGTTTCCAGTATTTCCTGGCTCGCACACACCCCATGTGGGGTGCCAATAAAATATTTCCAATATCTCCCTTTGCCTATCCAGACAGAATTCTAAACAGCCCCGTTCTGCTTTATTGTCAATCTGTTTCCTTTCCAGACCTGACTTTTCGCATAACCTTTGTAATGAAAATACCAGAAACATTTCTGCCTCTACCCATTTCTAAAAATGAGACACTCAGACTTTGACGGATGGGCCTTTTGCATATTCATAGCCTTCGTTTATGCCTCGCCTGGTTATGGCTCCTCTCACCGCCACCCTTTCCCCATTCGCCATCAAGATATTTTATGTTCCAGAATTCTCCAAAAATGGGGAAATGCGTAATTGAACTAAAAGTAAAAGTTGAAGCAAATGTCTTGGTATGTGTACTGGGGTTGAATGGTGACCCCATGACTAGTCTGTGTCCTGTCTGTATATCCAGAGACCTCACAGCTGGGCAGCACCCATTCTGAGCAACATTCAGTCATTCATTCAACAAACGTCTATGGTATATATATATATATATATATATATATATATATATATATAAATATATATATATAGTGTGTTGGGGGGGGAGGTTAAAGGATTAAGTGTCCATGTGGTAACAAATCTTTAAAATTGTATTTTCAACCAGGCATTAAGATTCATAGTCCCAAGAGCCTGGATTTAAGCCTGATGCCCTTACCACCAGCCATGTAACCTTCAATTCTTTATTTTATTTTATTTTTTTATTTTATTGATTTTTTACAGAGAGGAAGGGAGAGGGATAGAGAGCTAGAAACATCGATGAGAGAGAAACGTCAACCAGCTGCCTCCTACACACCTCCTACCAGGGATGTGCTCGCAACCAATGTACATGCCCTTGACCGGAATCAAACCTGGGACCTTTCAGTTCACAGACCAACGCTCTATCCACTGAGCCAAACCAGTTTCGGCACCTTCAATCTTTTATTCGGCCTTCTAAACCTTGGTTTCCTCATCTACGAATATTTAACAACTGGTAAACACAGGTATTGACAAATCAGAAAAGGTGTTGGTCCATCCCATGCACTAGAATGATTTGAACTCCCTTCCTTTTGCTGGTATAAATAAACATAAAAGTATGTAGTCTGTGCCTTACACATAGTAGAATCTCAATTAATATTTATTAAATTGAAATTATAGAATTAAATTTTTAAGGTGAAAGAAAATGGTTATTACTATTAAATTGCCTGAAAAGAATGATGCTGTTTACTTTTTGGTTATATATTGTGATCTTTTGATGATTATAGTTATTAAATATTTCTGGAGATAGGTTCCTTATATATATTAAGTTTTCTGAGATAAAAGATCATCCAGATATAAGGCCTAATAGGCCAGAAGCAGCTTGATATCAAGGATTATTTCTTACTTGTTGTTTTAGTCATACAATAGAAACTTAATCAACATTTGTTGAATAAATAAATGAATAATGACACAAGTTTTGTCTAAATCCACAAAACTATAATGGAAATATTTGATGCATTTAATCTTCAATATTTGAAAGAAATTGACCTGAATGTTTTCATAAAACAGGAAAAATAAGATAGACACAGAGAGAGGGAGGACATGAAAAGGGAAGAGGGAGGGAGAGAGGAAGCTGAAAAGATTCCATTAATCTCTGAATTTTCCCAAATTCATTCATGGTTGTAGATCTAGCTAGACCCTATCTGGGCAATAGTGAGTTTCCAGAGAAGACAAATAGCTTTATTGCCTTGTAGCTTCTTTGAATCCCAACAGAATAGATCCTTATACATAATGTGTTTGAGTTTATTCATTCAAGCATACAATCAACAAATATTTATTCATTGTTGCTAAGGATAAAATACAAGCTACTTGTCATCAAATAGGTCAAAGAAGACATATACAATAATAATACCTACATCATCTTTTAAAGGGGCCATACGAGCAAAAAAAAAAAAATGATGGGTAAAAATTCAGAAAATGAGAACAGACACCCGGTATTGGGTCAGTATGAAAGGATTTAGGAATATTGGGGGGCTTTTCTCTTAGCTTATCAGAAAGTGTTAAGGCTGAGCAATGGCCAGAGTGAAATTTTTTTGAGCATCTAAAATATATCAAATATATCAAGTGTTTTACCAACATTATCAACTTTATCTCTTTCTCTCTCTCTCTCTCTCTCTCTCTCTCTCTCTCTCTCTCTCGTACACACTAATTTAATATTCCCCCCCCCCACTTTATTTTTATGTTTATATTGATTTTAGAGCAAGAAGAAGGGAGAGGGAGAGATAGAGAAGCATAATGTGAGAGAGAAACCTCAGTCAGTTGCTTCCCATACACCCCAGAAACCAAACCCACAACCTGGGCATGTGCCCTCGCCGAGAATCCAACCAGCGACCTTTCAGTGCACAGGGAGACACTTAACCAACTGAGCCTCGCTGGCCAGGCCAATATTATCCCCACTTTAAAAGCCGAGAGAATATCAAAGTTTCTAGAAATTAAGGCCCAAGTTCTCAGAACTAGCAAGTATCAGAGTCAGGATTTGAACTCTGATTGGTCCTTCTCCACCTACTCAGCATTCAATGCACTTATGGGAAGAGAGGCGATTGAGAATAAAATTACAAAAGAGCCTGTAATCCTTCATCTCTGAGAAGGCTCTTGGGCAAATAGTAGTAGTGGAAAGCCAGGGCAGTGAAAAGGCCTCGGTGAAGCCCCGGTGTGAAGGACCAGCGTGGCCAGGCTGCCATGGAAGTGAGGGTGGGTGAGGTGCTGAGCACCCACCACAAGACCCCAGGCAGCATGAGGCTCCTAGGGGCCCTTGGGGTCTCCAGAGAAAGCTGGCCTTGAGCAAAGGACATTGGGAAGGAGCATTTAGCCCAGAGAACCCGTGCTCCCAGCAGAAATGTAAATGAAACCCAGTCTGTATCTAGCCTAACGATATTTTAGGCTACATGCATTTGTGCAAGGCTCCTAAGGTTCCCTGTAGAAAAGGCCACAGGAAAGAAATACTTTATTTGCAGAGCGATGGCTTCTGCCCTCCCATCAGGTAGAACTGGAAGCCAAGCAGTTTGTGACCAGACGCTCACCCATGTCATGTTGTTTTGCTCCCGTTGCATTCTGCCACAATCAGATGGCCTTTCTGACCAGTTCATTAAGGACTGCGAGCTCAAAAAGAAGCCAAGAAAGGGGAGAAGCGCACAGGCTGCCCTGGACGTCGAGGTGGACCAGAGAAAGCCACGGAGGAAAGACACACCCGTGCCGCACATCCCGCCTTTCACAGCCGGTAAGGCCACGAGTCCGCTCGCTCCCCGTGAAGGGGACCCGCTTGTCGCTGGATCACATGGGTCCTGCAATTTGTTTTTCTTAAAGATTTGGGAGTTTTGTAATCATTGGTACAATTCATGCATCTGTCTTTGTTATAATACACACAGTTGCTATAACAGATAAATTCCAAAATATTAGTGGGTGGCACAATACAAGTCCCTTTTTCTCTCACCAATAATAGCAGTTGGGGGTGGGCGAGGCAAGCTCTGCTCCAAACAGTCCATCAGGGACTCGTTGTGGGGAGGTTGACATATCCTCAGCACACAGCTTCCGGCGTCACACACATACACACACACACACACACACACACACACACACACACACACACACATACGGGCCTCCATCAGCCTCCCTCATGCAGACCTCCATCAGCCTCCTGCACATGGGCCTCCATCAGCCTCCTGCACATGGGCCTCCATCAGCCTCCTGTACACCGGCCTCCATCAGGCTGGGAAGGCAGAGTGGAAGGCAGACCTGCAGAGGCTCCCGTTACTTCCTTCTGTCACAGGCCTCACCTGAGCGCAGGGAGGCTGAGCAATGCAGCCCAGCTATGTGCCCTGGAGCTAAGTGAATGGCTTGGGAATAGCTGAGGTGTTCCTATGATAGCCTGGCATGTGACATGTGATACTTTCTTGTTCCCAAGTGTTCTGTTTTGTCTTATTCCTCTATCTCCCTCCCTCCCTCCAGGCCACTTATTTAAGGTCCTCTCTAGTCACAGCCCACTCACAGGGACACAAAGCAAATGGAACACAGAGTTGTCTGGGAAAAAACAATGTTACCCTCCCCACCTCCCACCCCAATTTAATCTCAAAGAAAGGGAGGGAGGGAGGGAGGGAGGGAGGGAGGGAGGGAGGGAGGGAACAACAAAAGCACAGATAAGTTGAACTACGAAGTAAGAAGGAACATCACACTGGCGGTCCTTACATGCGGACCCAGGAGCTCAGTCTGGGCAGTGAAAGTGGGACGGTTACAGAGGCTGCTGTTTTCAGAGAGTTTCTAAATGATGGAGAAAACCTTCCCATGAAGAGAGGTGAGAAGGCAGGTGGGTGGAGGTAGAGAACTAAGTCAGCCATTGAAGCGCGGAGCACGTGGCTTGCAGAACAGTGACTAACCCATCTCTTCGATGGAGGAGACAGGTGAACTTGGGCTCTGGGCCTGGCTCGGACACCTGTGGGCTACATTACCAGGGGCATGTTCCCTTACTTCACTTTCTTCAGATGTGTGGTGGTGGCAGTAATATCACATTCAAATCAGACAAATAAAACCATCCTCATAGAAAATGTTCTCTGGTGTCACCTCAATAGATACTAATTCTCAGAAAGAAAGTGCTTTTATTACAAGAAGTTTGAAAAGCTATAGGCACAGCCATCTCCAAGTATATGTGCAAAGATGGATGCACCGACCTGGGCTCTGAGATGCTTGTATTTGACCTTGTCTCTCCCTATTTCCCTCACTATGCAGGCGTGCTTTCAGAACATTTAATTACAAGTTATGAGGTTCAAGAGAGACACCCAGAGAGCGAAACGAGCCCAGCTCTTCAGAACACTGACCTGGAGCAGAAGAAGCCAAGGAGAAAAGACACACCTGCCCTGCACATGTCCCCCTTTGCAGGTAAAAAGAGCTGGTGCAGCCCGTTCACAGGAGCGGGGGGAACAGGTCAAGGGCCTCACCATCTGGAGGTGCCGTGGGCATGACCTTTGTCCTGCCAGGCAATCTGTGTGTCTCAGAGAGCTCTGGACAGGAGCAACATTTCCTGCTGCCTTTCAGGTTTACTCTCACGGCAGCTCCCCCAGGGCTGAAATGGAGATGGGGAGGGTCAGAGAATTACTCATACTTCAGCAGAACTGGCCAAATGCACCACACCAATGAAATAGAAATGTCAGCGTGTCCTTGAAGAGAGTTGAAGTATCTTCTTTCCCTGTCTTCCAAGGATCATGCACCCTATAGCTAATGGCTGGTTCTCCTAAGACACCTGGATACATGGGCCAAATCCTCAAAATGAGAGAGAGAGTGAGAGAAATGCAGATATAATGATAGCTGTCTTAATATGTATCAAATCAAGCCAAGAAATCTTGCTAACATTGTTCACAACCCCAGGCTAGAAAGCAGCCAGTCCAGTGTATACACTCTTGCCTTTGGGAATTATATATGCAAGTTGGGGGATAAGATATGTATATTCATGATTAGGCTATGTGGTGTGTGTGTGTGTATGTGTGTGTGTATGTGTGTTATGGATAGCTGGGTTGGCGAGTTGAGAATGGAATTTTATAAACCAACTGAATAATGTAATAAAGTCATTATTATATTCCTTTACAGATAAACTGAGAGAGAATATAAGTAACTTAGCCACTTTGAGGTCTTCTGTGGATGAAGTTGATGCATGGGTGACTAATTGGCTTGATGATGGGATGATTAGATGATGGATGAATGGATCAAATTATGCTAAAAGTCAAACCCTGGAAGTTATAACCAAGGTCTGTCTTACCTGTGGGCAGTGTTCATTGTGCTATGTTAGTATAACAATCTGAACTAGCTCTGATTTAGACATGGACGTGCAAATACCAAGACTTTGTCATCTCTTTGACTATTGTTCTTATTTTGTAGCTGTTATTTAAGTTTATTTACATCAGTGAGTTGTTTGATGAATTCATGAGAACTGGCCAGGGATTTTTAAGGCTCTTGCCCTTTTTGAATTAAATTTGGCTTCAAGCGACATCAAGAAAGGCGAGATGAAAAGTTTGCGGGCTCAGCATAGCCACCTCTGTGTTCTCCAGCAAGCCTTCATTCTGAACACAAACCTAAAACTCCACACAGCTGGTGCAGGAGGAAAATCTCTCCACCCGTGTTTCATTGGTGATTTATGCAAAAGATTTCGCTTCAGCTACACTCTTGAAATTGGTTTCTTCTTCAATAAATATCAGCTAATTGGTAAAGAGCCCACATGAACAAACTAGGGACGGAATCAAATGAGTAGCTATTAAGATCAACACACAATCTTCATTAATTTGCTGCTGTTGAATGGATTCCAGGGTTGTCAAAAGGCCTCTTGTGGTGCCCAGCTTTCCTCCCTGAAGTTTAGATCTTTATGAAATGCTTCCTGAACTGAAAGGTCTCTGATGATGAGGAGGAGGGGAAGGGGGGTGCCAGGCATCGATGGGAAACAGAACAATCTGGCTGGGGGCACCATAGAGGGCTGACCTTGAGTCACCGCTTCCTTGGTGTTTTCATTCATATGACCCCACCTTTACAATCCACAGGATGAGCACAACCACCCAGACCTCCTCAGACTGGCTTTTCTAGGCTGATGAGTCTAAAAAATTGTTGTTCGGGCTTCAGACTGTCACAATTTTAAAACAAAATATTGCGGAGCCCACTAGAGGGAGGGATAGCCGCCTTGCATTTTGCCTAGTAAGGATGCTGAGAAAGAAACCATCTAGCATCCCTAAAATTTCATAAAAGTTATTTCAATCCCCCCAAAGAAGAAAAAGAATCACCTTGCAACAAAGAGCAGCGTTTTCATCCTGGAGTCAAATCGCTGTCTGAAGAACTCACGACTCATTCCGTATTTTCTCATTGTGCTCTGAGCTATGGTAACTTACAATGGACTAGTGCTGACTAAACTCACTATTTCACCTGGGTGTTAGGAAGATGCATGTAAGGCTGACTTCGTCAGGCTTACCAGTTCTTTACAAAAGGAAAATAAACCGTCCAACAGTGAAGGGAGAGGGAAAGCAGGCTTTCCACTGCTCACAGGTGTGGCGCAGTGCTGAGCATTGGTCCCTGCTTCCTAATTAATTGTGGGAACAACCCTTTACATAAGTCCCCCTGTCCTTGTTTCCATAAGAAAACATTGAGGTATGAAGGTGTTGACTGGCCCAACACAGGTTGAACGGCAGAATGAGAATCCAAGTGACCTGGACTCCAAAAGTCGTATGCTTCCTGCTGTACAAGGCCACAAGCATGCACAGAGAATGTAGAGAAGAGGGTGGCGGTTGCCTCCGACCCCCTTGTAACCAGCGTGGTGTCCTCATTGAGCCACAGCTCCTCTGGGGATGCCAAATAGGGCCACCCCGCTCCCTCTCTCTGGGTTGGCGCCGTTAGCTGTGCAGGCGCTGAGAGGTTTCAGGTCGCCGTGCCCTTGTGGACTGGGTCCTGTGTGATACTTTGATTGGAGGCACCTAACTGCAGGCCTATGCTTTGTTTTGCAGATGTGACTTTGCTGAGGGAGGAGAGACCCAACGTGATCCTGGAAGACGAGGAAAAGGATGGCGACAAGATGGCTATTTAAAGCTATCCCCCTGGAGACCACTTGTAAATAGGTTAGGATGGTTCCCTACGCGACCTAGAAAAAATAGACTTGTTGCTGCTCTCATTTTGTCACAGTCCTCCTTTTCGATCAGACACCTTTCCCCAGAGGACACACCATGTCAGCTTGTCGGCCGCCAACCTGCCCCTTTCTCCCCTGATCTGGTTCCTATTCGCACCCTGTGAGTTTCCACGATCAGATGCAGTGAAGGGAGCAGACTGTCATCCTAAATTGGGAGGTAACAGGGAAAGCTCCGGTGTTTTGCTTCTGCATCTTCAGGGTCAATTCCTGGAGCAAAGGACACGGAGAACATGGGGTCCTTTGTGTCTTGGCTGACGCTGCTGGGCGGGACTTGACGGACACCATCCAAACACCAGTTCCGGTGGGGGCTCCCAGCTGCCCGTGAGGGAGGTGAGAGAGTGTGTGTGTTAGAAACGCTCTGGTTGCTTTGGAAACGTGGTCTTTTATCGCTCTCACCTCTTCTCAGAAGTCCAAGTGTCCCTGATGACATTCCTGAGACCCCTGTAACTGATGCCCTCAAGGCGACTGGGTGAGCCAGAGGAGTCTACCCAGCCCATCACATGATGGCTGGAAACACCAGAGGAAGAGCATTCTGGTCTCTCTGGGAAGCTCGGCAGTCTGTCCTATTTGTTTTTGTTTTTTAGAACATCCCTTAACCATGTTGGCCTAAAATTTGTGAATTGTGTCACAAATGAATCCTCACTAACGAATAGCAGGTAAAATACCAACGCTTGTGATGACTTTACTTTGAAAAAACTAATTGGAAGGCCATGTGTCTGTTTAGCATCTTCACTTATTTAGACCCCAGCATGCTGCCCTGGAGAGGAGGGGAGGGTGTGGCCTTAGCTGGTGACAGGAGTCTCCCTACAGCCCCCAGCCTGCAGCCTGTGGGTGCCGTGGGAAGGCTTTACACAAAGGAGGGCCTCACCCACCAGGGGAGGGGCGTGGGAAAGGCCAGATCCTGCCTCCAAGTGAGCGTTTGGAAGTTTGTATCTACCCCGGCTCCCACGGTTTGGGAATCCTCTGTCTTTGTCCCTCTCACAAACGTGGAGAAGATGCAGCCCCTGCTGATAATAAAGATGCTTCTCACCCCCCTCCATGTCCCAGCGCCTTTCTCCTACAAATAATCTGTGCTTCCATCACAAAGGGGAGGCTGCGAAGGAGATTTATGGAGTTGTCTGGTTTGGTTTGGTTTTGACACACAGAGGCTTAAACATATTTAAATGAGTCGTTGACATTTAACAACAGAATAAGGAGAATTGACATGAAATCCTAGATTCCTAGATTCTCTTGGGAAAACATCTTGGACCTGGCAGCTCTGGGCCCCATGGGAAGCCTGGCAAGCGTCAGCTGGCGCTGAGCTCGGTGCCCCTTTAGAAGAAACTTAGGTTCTCCATGTCATCGCCTGGCCCACCTGGCACATTCGCCCACTGGCTCCAGCTCCAGCCTTCACACTGGAGTCAGGAGCCCCTGGTGAGTTCCCACCCCAACCTGTGGCCCTGATGCTCTCTCCCCAGTCTGATCCCAGGACTCCATTTCCGCTGGCTGCCGATGGCCCTGATCACAGCCTTGGGCAGAGGGGAGGAAGGCTGTAGCCAGGCTGGTGGTTGAGGTGGAACAAGCCACCGTAAAAATTTTAAGAAGCCAAAGTAAGTCCAGGCCTGTGGGCAGCAGGGGATTCTGTCACCACCAGCAGTGGTTCTTACCAAGGGATTCTCACCAAGAAAACCAAGATGCCGTCTGGGCCTGTCAGACTTGCTACAGAAGCAGGAGCTACTCCCTCAGCCGAGCCACGGGGTGGGCTCCAAAGAGTCCTCCCCATTTCTAACTCCCTGGGCGGGGGTAGGAAGTAGACTGGCTGTTGTAGAGACAAAGGCCTTGGGTTCTGGCCCCGATGGTGCCACTCAGAGCAAGTCCCTGGAACTCTGTGTGTCTACTTCGTAAGGAAGCCCTCACCCTTGGCCGAGGAGGTCAGCACGCCTGGGAGTAGGTCACGGGGCACCAGGCCTTCCTGCACCACCTCCACCGCACAGCCCTCGGTTCCCACTCAGCGGCCCGGCGCTGCGCCTGGAGGGGAGGGGGGTGTCATTGTGTGGGTAACCAATGGGTTTTTTTTTTTTTTTTTTTTTAATTTATTTATTTATTTATTTACATATTTTAATGATTTTTTTTTTTGCCCCCCTCCCTCCCTCCCCCATATCCCCTCCCTCCCCATAGTTTTATGTCCATTGGTTGTACTTATATGCATGTATACAAGTCCTTCGGTTGATCTATTATCTCCCCCAGATCCTCCTCCCCTCCCCGCTGTAATTTGACAATCTGCTTGTTGCTTTACTGTCTCTATATCTATCTTTTGGTTCATCAGTTTATAATGCTCTTTATTATCCACAAATGAGTGAGGTCATGTGGTGTTTCTCTTTTATTGATTGGCTTATTTCAATGGGTTTTAATATGCGTTTGTGAGCTCGGTCTCTCTGACACCCCGTACTTTTCCAAATAGGAACTGCGTCCCTGGTGACGCCCTGGGCTGTGCAGCAGCCAAATCGCAGCTGCCCTCCCCGGGAGCCCAGCGAAAAGCCAGCGATCATGAAAACCAGCTAGCAGCTCAGCGGGGGCAGTTCTTGGGCAGAGAACGTCCACAATTTGTAACTGTGTCGTTATAGCCCCCTCCCAGCGCTCTGCTCTAACCACCCGGAGCGGGAGGAAGCTGTCATTCTCTCCGTGCGGGGATTTGGAGAAGGAGCATCATCGTGGTTGCCAACAGTATAAGTATTTCTCCTCGGAGTGCTGGAACCGTTATTTCAGACTCAGAAGCTAAAGGGGTCAGGGCCTTGTCTCCGGGACCGGCCTCTCCAGTAAAAGCCCTATTGGCCATGAACACTCATTTCACAGGAAAAGGAGAGCCATTTGGCTTGTCCTGAGGGGTTCAGGACACAGCCTGCATCACTAATCCTCAGCGGCATGTTTGCGTGTGTCTAGGAGCAGGTGCATACAAACTCACCCAACGTGTTCTTCCTGCCAAAGACAAGGTCACCCCCAGCTGGTCCAGAGGAGGAGTGACTGGTTTCCCCGCCAACTACAGCCTCAGCTCAGACCTCCTCCCCTCTCCTGCCCAGCAGGTTTATTCAGAAGCCCCAGGATGAGACTGGTCACTTCCTGACACCATTCAATCAGAGCAAAGCTCTACTGCTAAACATCCTCCCCAAATCACCTACCAAAGTCCTCTCACACCCTCTTCCCCCCACACCCCACACGGAACTGTCCGTGGTGCCCCCTTCCCCACAGGAGGCACACAGCCCCTTGTTCAGCTCCAGGCACGATTCCGGTGGGTGTTCCTCCAAGGCCTTGATGCCCGTCTTATAAGCGGCCAATTATGCTGTCCACATGCTTTCTAATTATCCTCGTTAATTCTTCTCAATTCTACTTTCTAAGATGAAATCACCAAGTGAGAGCAAAGATCCGGGATGGGAGAGGGGGGGGAGGAATGGGGAGAAGGGGGACTGTCCCTGGTACATGTCTTAGGGAAATGAAATGCTAAGGCCCCTCCTGCACTCCCAGGCCTGGCTTCCTGCCCCACACTCTAGGGGAGTCTCTGAGTGGGTACAGGGACGTCTGCATGGGTGTGTGCCTGCTGCAAGGCAGCCCACCTCTGGGATGGCATATCCTGTCTGCCAGCATCCACTCCTCCGCGGGGCAGGCCCTTCTGATCAACACCCTGCTTCAGCAGACTCAGACTCAGGCTCTCCGGGGAAATAATGCAAATATTCCCCTAGGAAAAGTGGTGTCCTCCCTCTCTCCCCAGCTCTCCACCCCTCCACTCCCACCCCTACCCCAGCAAGATCAAGGGCAAGGCCAGCCCTATGGCAAGAGGCTAGCTTGGTGGAAGGCTGGCACCTCCCAGCTCATTGAAAAGGGCCATTCCCCTCTGCTCCCTCCCCTCTCCCCGCCAAGCGTTGTGCTTAGTTGTATTAGCAGGTGGTTCCAGCCAGTGACTGGTGAGGGCTTCTGAGAAGGGCTAGCTGGCCCTTATCCTCAGGCTCCTCCCCCTCCTTAGGGGTCCTGGGGGTTCCAGGGGGCTCCCTGCCTGCCTCCCACCTACCCCCACCTGCATTCAAGTGCAAACAGCTGAGTCATTCTGATGCAGGCATTCTAAGAAGGGGCGGGGCGGGGCGGGGCGGGGAGAAGGGTGGGACCCATTGTGTGGTCTTGGCTTCCCCAGGAAAGAATTCAAAGAGGAGCCAGCAGAGTGAGAGTGAGTTTCTTAGTGAGGCAGTAAGAGAGCAAGCTACCCCACAGACAGCAGCCCCCCTGTTTTTTGTGGGCCTTGCTTCCTGTTTTGAGGTTTGTTAAATGGGTGTTAGGGCATTCAGTGAAGAGGAGGAGGCGAGTTCAGAATCATCCCGGAAAGGGGTGGAGAGGACTTGGAGGAGCTCCGTCGGCCATTCTGCATCCTTATGTGGGCTGTTGGCTTCCCTGGTGTGCCATGTAGCTTCTGATGCTTATAATGAGCATCTAAAGAGGTAAGGGGGTCCCAGGAGGTGGAATTACTCACCGTGTTGGATTGAGCTGGTTTCTGCCAGTTTGAAGCCACAAATCTGAAAGGCAGGGGTCTTCCTTCCTTCCCCACAGTTCTGTGGCTTTTATCAACTGCAGCTGTTTCACCACATGCCCTACCTGAATTCCTCTCTGTAGCTCCCTTCAAAGCCGCCCCATGGATGGGACCACACTAGTCTATGTCCGGTACATAGCCTCCCCACCTGTGACCTGCCCACCTGTAATTCTCTAGTTCATTCCCCCTAGCCAATCTCCCGGCATTTTCATACCCAGCCCTTCGGTCTTCTGACCCAGCAGGCTATGTGAGGTCGTCTTCTTTCTCTGCTGCTGTTTCCCACAGCAGCTGTACCGCTATGCATTCCCACTGCAGGGCACAAGGACGGGGTTTATTTTCCAAGAGCAGCTTGAATGAGTGACAAGGATGCTTCCTCCCCTAAAACTGAGGTCCCCAAGCTGGGAGGCCGTGCTTGATTCCTGGATCCACTGCACACCTAGGGCGGTGCCTGGGGAGGAGGAAGGCTCAACACACACTTGCTGACTTAGTAGAAGGTCCCCAACAAGCCATGGCCCCTAGGTCTGCAGGCTGAGGCTCCAACCACCGAGCCAAACCGGCCAGGACTCGAGTGATATTTTTTTTTTATCACAAAGTTGATACAGTCTCTTCTTGGGCTTAAACCCTTGGGTGGCTTCCCACAGCTTTCAGAACACAGCCTCAGTGACTAGAATAGCCGGGGTGCCCTCCATGAGCCGTGCCTGCCTGGCTCTCGCCCTCCCACCCAAGCTCCATGAGCTCCAGCTACTGGAAATACCAACAGCCCCAACGTTCAAAGCCTCTGCATGCCCCTCCCCTCTGCTTAGTCTGGTTCCACAGAGCCAAGATGGGGGGGAGAGAGGGGGCCCATAGCAAGGGGCAACACCGGGTATGGTCCTGGGCTGGTTGAGCTGGGGGGAATGTCACGGCCTGGGCAGAGACCTGCAAACACTCTAAGTCAAGGGCAGGGTCCAAGAGGACCAGCCAAGTTGCTCACTGAGAGGGAGGTGAGACGAGGGGGGGGGGGGGGGGGTTGTTAATGGTCAGAGGGCTCAGGCCTGCTCTGTGTGTTGCTGAGGACCACTGTCCTGGAGAGTAGCTTTTCTTCTTAGACACCACTGCCACCTGCTGGAGACTTTTGTACATTGCAGTTGCCAGAAATACTTGGCATTGATTGGAAAGATGCGTATTCGGATTTGTGTGAATATGTCATTATTTTGACTAATATGTCATTAGTTAACAGAGCGGCAAACCGCAGCTCTCAAGCCACTTGTGGCTCGCAAGCCACAGTTTGCCGACCACCGCATTAGACAATGTGGAGTTGTATTTTTTGCTTTGTAAAGTGATTTTCCTCAAAGATAAAAACTTAATAGCTTTAAGATGATGGGTACACAAAAGAATCTGTGTGGCGTGTGTAAGAGAACCAGGATGACCTTATGTTCTAACTATAAACTATTTATCCATTTTAACCACTCCTCTAACTCTAACTATAACTTCAGTGGGGGGGGGGGGGATTAATGAACACTCCCACACTCTCACCTAGCTTGGTCCTTTTTGTATGGAATAAAAGGTTCTTTTTGAGGCCTAGAATTAAAATTTTGGCTTTTCAGAACAGTAAAACCTCAGTATCACAAATTAATTCCGGCGACAGGGTGTCCATTAAAGCTGAAAGTCTGTTAGATAATAAAGCAGGTTTTCTGAATGTGTATGTTAAAAATTAACAAGTTAGTTTACCTGTTTTTACTTATTTGTATAATTAAAATTATGTATGAAAAGCTTAATCTCACAGAAAAGATTTCTTTATGTATCACAATAGTTTTAAATTTATACTGAATAGGTCTAAATTCATGCATTCACCAGTCGCGGTGAGTAAACAAATACACACAGCTGGGGTGTGGCTAAGCCTCACCCCAGTTTAACTCCAGAAGGTCACAGCAGGAGACAACAGAACCAATTACCGCGAGATGCAGTGTGAGCACGTGCAAATCATTTGCCGAACACTGCTTACAAGCTGTGACTCTTGGATTTAAGTGCATAGACTACGGTAGTAGATATGTAGTGTTTATGTCGGCAAAATTACTACGGTGTTTTTCCCCAACATATGGCCTATTCACTAAAATTTGTTAAAAATAACAGTGAATTAAAAAAAAAAATAACCTGTTATTTTAATTATAACCAAATCTTGATTATAAGCATTTTTAAATTAACACAGTGTTAATTTTTACATTCTGTTCGTTACATCCGAAGCCTGTTAAAATGAGGCGTGAAAAACCGAGGGTTTACTGTATTTCAAACTGACCCCCCTAAAATAATCATCTGAATTCATCCTATCATATGTGAACTATCATTTCCTTTCTAAATGCATGGTAATGAAGTACAGTACGTCTCAAGCCGAAACCTAATCAATTTCTTCTGCAATAACCATTGTGAACGACTCTGATCTTGGTCGGTATTACTGAGGGGAATGAATAGGTTGAAGCCTTGCTTGCCTCCCAGGGCCATTCTGTAGATCAAATAAGATCATGGAAAGCCTGGGAAACATGGTAGATGCTCAAATGAAGATGTGTTTGCTTTCCCATCGGGCTGGTGTTTCTTACCGCCTCCACCCCATGGCCTGGGAGGTGCCCTGGGGCCAAGGAGTTCATCAGTCCACACCTCTTTTTAAGCACTCAGCCCCTCAGGCCAGGAAGGGGAACCCTGGGCCTGGAGGAGAAGCAGGAACAAACACAACCTAATTCGAAACAGGTGTTGCCTGAAAACAAACCGCTAGGACAGAGGTGTTCTAAGGGGCGCCATCCTAATTGCCCCGAACCAAGCTCATCCAGAAAGGCCTCCCGGGGCCCGGAGGGCAGCATACCCACTGGCTCCTTGGGAGGCCGTGAGCCCGCACAGAGATGAACCCCCTAAAATGAACGGGCATCAGCCAGCTCAGGAAGACTTTATGGAGGTTAGAGGGCAGAAGAGCCTTCCCAGAGCATCCAGAAGTCAGCGCCAGGGCAGAGAGACAGTCCTCTCACTTTGAGGGCACTCGTGGTCTCCATGGGAACATACATAACCATTCATCAAGCACTGGCCACTTCTAGGAGGTGCCATGGATTTTACATGCATTTGATGATGTCATCGTTCTGGCTACTACTGTGTGCCTTGAACTGATAAGGAAGTGGCTGCTAGAAGGATTCCATCTCACATCCGAGGCCATGCAGCTGGGCAGCCACGGCGCTGGGAAGTGAGTGGGATGCAGGTGGTCATGCTGGGAAGCCCGGGGCATTGGCAGGAGTCCTCCTGTGGAGGGGCACCCAAGAGCAAGGCACAGTACGGGCCTGAGCCCTCTGACCCCCGTCTCACCTCCCTCTCATCTACTGAGCAGCGTTGCTGGTCCTCTTGGACCCTGACCTTGACTTAGAGTGTTTGCAGGTCTCTGCCCAGGCTGTGACATCAGGACCATACCCCCGGCGCTGCCCCTCGCTGTGGGGTCCCTGCCCCACCCCACTCTCAATCTTGGCTCTGTGGAACCAGACCAAGCAGAGGGGAGGGGCATGCAGAGGCTTTGAAAGTTGGGGCTGATGGTATTTCCAGCAGCTGGAGCTCATGGAGCTTGGGGGGAAGGGGCAAGGCCAAAGGCAAGAGCCAGGCAGGCACAGCCCACAGAGGGCATCCTGGCTATTCTAGTCACCAAGACTGTGTTCTGAAAGCAGTGGGAAGCCACCCGAGTGGTTAAGCCCAGGAACAGACTGCATCAATTTTGTGATTAAAATAAAAAGAAAAAAAATCACTGGAGTAGTTTCAGTGGCCATGGCTTCCAGCACTTCCAGAAAGGCTGCCAGGGGCCAGGAGGGCAGCAAACCCAAATTCACCCATCAATAGTGAGTCCCAAGAGTCAGACCAGGGAAGTGTGGTTCAGTGATGTAACCAGGAACATGGGCCCGGTCTTTCTTGCTGGATCTCATGTTCACGCTCAGTATGACCCCGTGACCTGAAACAGCTGCTGTGCATCCAGGCTGAGTGGGCATTCCAGGCAGGAGAAGCGGGAAGGGGGAGCTTTACCCCTTATCAGCCCAAACGGTGTCACCTGGCTGCAGTTGAATGTTAACTTGCCCAATCTCTCTGGATGAAACAGGAAAAGGGGAAAGGGCTTAGAAATGGAGGCTGCCAGCGCCTCTGTGTTAGCATACTAGGGATAACAAATAGAAATTTAGGATTATGTGATTATATGGTAATTAATATAATTAAATGGTGCTTTAAATAGATTATTTCCATATATAACATGTCACAGATACTCTTTTATTTAATCTTATGTGTATTGCCTCTAAGAGACACCAGGGGGCAATGCAGCCTAAGAAATTAGTGTGTCTATATAGATTTACTCTGAACCTTGATTTCATCAAATTAAACCGATATGATTAAGGATGTGCCTTCCCCCAAGTCCTTGTGCCACCCGTTCAGCATGGTTTCCACCTCATTTCCAGAAATGAGCCACATGTGATGTCCCTTTATCAGCACACATTTCGTGTGGCTTATTAACATTCCATTTTTATTTTCAGATGGGAGTCTGTTGATAGAGGACTCAATTGTGTTCTCTGATGCACCATCAACCAAAGCATTTCTAGCCTATTTTAGGAAATAATGACACCACACTCAGGTATGTTTCCGAAATTCTGGGCCATTGGGAACTTGCACAGGTAGATGTTTGTGGGACAGAATGACGTAGGTAAGTGACCCACTTGTAAGGGTGAGGCTTGGAGCTGTGTTTCTTTCTTCTCTAGGAAGTCTTTTTTGTTTGTTTGTTTTTGGTGTTTTTTTTTAAGTAAAGTATAATGACACTGCAATCTTTAAACAATATTTATTTTTCTGTATCAACTGAAATTTTGACAGAGTGAAAGCCCAGCTGACGTAGCTCAGTGGCTGAGCATCAACCTGTGAACCAAGAGGTCACGATTTGATTCCGATTGGTGCACAGGCCTGGGTTGAAGACTCAATCCCCAGTGGGGGCTGCAGGAGGCAGCGGATCAATGATTCTCTCTCATCATTGCTATCTCTCTCTCCCTCTCCCTCTCCCTCTCCCTCTCCCTCTCCCTCTCCCTCTCCCTCTCCCTCTCCCTCTCTCTGTCTTCCTCTCTGCATCAATTAAAAAATCCATCAAAAAGCCCCAGCCAGGCGGGCAGGGCTTCCCTGTGGGCAGGGATTAGTGGTGGAGCCCAGGCTGGGTGGGAAACACCTGCCTCTGCTCTGCCTTTGCTCCCAGACCCCGGCCTGGTGGGCAGGGCCTCCCTCTGCGCAGCATTGATTACAGAGCTCTGGCAGGGTGGGTAGACCTACAGGGGTGGCATTTGGGGGCAAACAGTTTGAGGCAAGCAGACTGGCAAGGGGGGGGCAGTTGGGGGTGAGAAGGCTGGCAGGGTGGGGACAGTTGGGGGTGAGCAGGGCAGCAGGTAGAGTGGTTAGGGGCAATCAGGCAGGCGAGTGGTTAGGAGCCAGCAATCCTGGATTGCAAAACGGATGACTCTCGAGGGATCCCAGATTGGAGAGGGTGCAGGAAGGGCTGACACACACACACACACACACTGATTTCATGCACCAGGCCACTAGTGTGTGTGTGTGTGTGTGTGTGTGTGTGTGTGTGTGTGTATTTTTTTTTTTTTTTTAAGAATAGAATGAAGAGCAGCAGTTGTAGGAAATAAGAAGCAGGGAGCTCAGGAATTCAGAATAGCTGGAACAGATAATTGATGGAGGCCCAAGAACTCCAAGACCAGGGACCCCGGTGAAGGGAACATTGAGGTGGGGACACCAGGTTTCCTACTGAATGTAGCAATGTATATTAAAGGTTAAAATGCAGTGTGACACAGAAATCAATGCCTATGGGGGACAGCCTGGTGGGTAATAGGTCATTAAATTAAAATTTTTTTTTTTACTGAGGTTGAAGAATATTAACAACTTACCTAATGTCACACAACTAGGGGCCTAACTAAAAATCCTAACTTCTTTATACTACACTCCAAGAAATAATTGCTGATTTTGTTGAGTCCTTAGTATATGCTTGGCCTGTAATGTTATGTTGTTAGGTTCTATTATTATCCCATTTTACAGCTGAGGAAGCTAAAATTCAGAGATTACAAAACCTGGTAAAGCTCATATTGCAAATAAAGGACAAGAGTCCATATTTAATTATAAGTTTTTCTAACCCCACAATCCAAGTACTTAACCACTAGGTATACAGCTTAACCTGGAATGATACGCTTAGTTGATAACACAGGTGTTTTACCTTTGGAGTAGCTGCTATTATAGGTTACTCAATATTAATTAATTTATTGGTTTTGTGGTGTAGATAATTTAAAGCTATTGCCTACACAATCAGGAAGCAAATTGAAAAGGGAAAATTATACTATTCCTCATGACAAGATATTCAGGGGTGCCAAGCACAGGGGAACTCTCTTTCCCAATGAGAAGAAAAGAATAATTCACATATAAGGAAGTCCTTTAAAAGCATCTTTATTTGCTAAAAGAATATACATAATTTGGCATTTCTATACAACGCATCATGCAATTAACATAGTAGACATTTTACAAGCAATGCAGAATCTCAATATCTGGGCATCTGCTCAATGAAAACATTAGCAAAGGTTGAAATAACATCTTGGGACCAAAGAATACAGAGGGAGCTAATTTTCTCTGCCAAGATCATGGCTTTTAATGTCAGGAACAGTCAAGAAGGCACAGCCACTTTGACCTCTCTACCTGACCCTGGAGGTATTGGGTTAAATGAGGAACATCATCAGGGGTTGATCCCAGTGATGTAAGAACTCATAAAAATATCCTGCAGGCTTGGACGTTCTTATGTTGACATTTACTTTTTTTAAATCTTATAGGAGTTTATTAGCATTTATTTGAACCAAACAAAGTGTATGCCTGGAAGCAAGACCTCAACAGACTTAGAAAAACACTTCCCAGAAAAGACTGTGTGGAGTCTGTTCATGCCTTTGGAACGAAGGGGGAAGGTAAGGAAGATTACATGGATGTGGAAGAAAACAAGGCAAGGATTGGATTACAGGACAGATAACAAGATCGTGTGCATCCTTGGGGGTGGTTATGCTCAGAGGGGTCCAGAAAAGAGGCATTTCAGAGGCGTGTTAACTTAGATGCACAGAAACAATGGACAGGGCTTGCTTAAGGCAGACATAAACCTTTCCCTAAAGAAATTACATGCCTGTGGCATGACTATCCACCATGACCTGCCCAGTAGGAATGTATGATCAGATCACCCTAGGAGGTTACTCTAGGCTACCTTTTACACTGCCCCTTTTTATCCACAATAGCATTGGATAGTAAGGAAGCCACTACCCCATGGGAAGGTTCACTGTGTGGCCAAGTGGCTGTGTGCAGCAAGCATGAAGGCTCCTGTCTACAAACAAGTAGAAGTGACCTGTTGGGTTAATCTAAGTTAGGTGGAATAGGGACCACCAGCCTGCAGAAGGGTCCTCTTGATCAGGCACCATGCTGGGAGCTAAGAATTACAATTGCTTCCCTAACAAAGTGTTTCCTTTTTGTCTAGTAATTAAATTTCCATGAAATACTACCACAAAGCGTATCCTACTATATAAAGAGCCAGGGTCCATAACATCCAAAACGAACTAATGGACAACTGAATGCCAGGCTGCGCGAACAGCAGGCTCAGATGGATGGGGACTAGCGAGTGGCTGAACTGCTAACCTCTCGGTCCCTCCTGGGTCACGGGCACTGTGGCAACCTAGCACTGACTGCCGCTGCCAAGGCTGGTGCAATGCAGTTGGTCAGGGGGCCCCACCATCGCCCCACGATCACCCTGCAGAGGGGGCCCAGGCTATCCAGCTGGCAGTGGTGAGAGGGGCCTCCCTCTGTGGGGTGATCAATCACAGGGCTCCCAGACTGTAAGAGGGCGTAAGCGAGGCTGAAGGACCACCCTCCCCCAGTGCATGAATTTCATGCCTCTAGTTTTAAATAAATTGCTTAGTAGCTTGATGGGCACTAAATTCTTTAACTGGCTCAATTGCATAAGCCATTTTATTAGAAATGAACTTCAAAGAATGGAAGGAGAGGCCCTGAAACCCTTTACAATCAGACCCCAGAGGGTGTGGCATCAGGCACAGCTCCTTCTTTTGGGGGGTGGAGGGGTGGTCCTGGAGATATTTTTCTGGCTGTGGCATCCTCATCGCTATACCTGTTGTGGCCCTGTCCCTAGCCAGGCTGTAGCTACAGCAGAACTTCCCTTTTCTTTCATCCTCGTCACCAAAGGCACAGCAGACATTATGAATCCCACTGTCTACGTAAACAAACTGCGGCTTGATTATTTCATTAGCTCAAGGACCTGAAACCAGCACAGACAGGACTGGCGATCAGAGCTGCCTGGCAGTGAGCCTGATGTGTCCCTCATCAGACTTTCTGAAGGGGTCGAAAGCTGTGTTTGGCCTTGAACCTTTCCTTACAATTTCTGTGAATTTAATGCCAAACTAAAAGCTCTAGGAGATCCCTTCTCGGTGTGGTTCAGTGGTTAGAGTGACAGTGTGCACACCAAAGGGTCAAGGGCATGTACCTGGGTTATCAGGGCCAGTATGGAAGTCAACTGATCCATGTCTCTTCTCACATCGACGTCTCTCTCACATCGACGTCTCTCTCTCTCTCCCCTCCATCCCTCCCTTCTACGCTCTTTAAAAATCAATGGAAAAGGTATCTTCAGGTGAGGATTAACAACAACTAAACTCTCTGAGAGACCCAATTGGGCTAAAAATGCCACCACAATGAGAAGGGGGTGCAGACTTCCGTTCTACCAACGCCTGTGAGAGCATTTGACTCCCAAAGGACTCACCGATGTGGTCTGTTAGGATGTGGTCTGTGAGGAAGATGATCTGAAATTTAACTTAAAGGCATTTTCAACCTTACGGAGACAAATGTGCAATTAAGGAATTCCCATTGGCTTCAGCATTTTACACCCTCCTGCCCCCGGACCACAGGACCAAAGGGCACATCCTGGAGTAGGTTTCAAACCTGCACTCCCTGAGCCTGGGCACCTCATTGCTTCCTAGCACTGTCTGCTGAGAGTGAAGTTCAGGGTCATCTGCCTTCTCCTGCAAACCCTCACAGCCGTACAGGAGTCTATTAGGCCTGAGGCACGCAATGGGAACCAAAACAAGGGTCTTTACTTTGAACCTGGATCTGCTCAGAAAGCCCAAGTTCAGAAATATCTATGAACACACAATTCCTAAGTCTTCTTTTCCCACTAAGACTGCTTCCATTCAGGAGCCCAACTTTTGTTTGGAGTGCCTCTACTTGGACAGGGACATGTTTATTTGAATTTTAAACATTGCATTTAAAATCGAGGAAAAAATGGCTTTAGAAGTGCAGTTCTGAGATACGATGATTACTAACCAATAGTATTAGTGGAACAAGTCAACTTCCGGGGATAAAAATAGTATCAAGAGGAAGAATTTTATTTTTTTCTAAATAGGTTGCATCATGTTCATTTTAGTCCAATTTAGACTTTGAAAGATTTAGAGCAATAAAAACCACGAGACAACCAGCTTACTGGTTTGCTGGAAGGTCTGCATTGACCCCCAAATATCTAGCAACTGATGAGTTTATAGCAGAAGAGTGAAGGGAAAATCGCACACAGCTCCTCTTTGCCCTGGTGGGCTAACTGATGAGTTTATAGCAGAAGAGTGAAGGGAAAATCGCACACAGCTCCTCTTTGCCCTGGTGGGCTCAGCCATGATGGATTTCGCCGACGCCCCCCCACCCCCCCCAGCAGCCCTTTGGAGGTATACCTGGTGGCTGGTGAGTGCTGAGAGGCAGAGACTGGGCCCCTCCGCCACCCCCTCCCTTCCCCTTGACCTATTTCCTGTTCCAGTTATGGGAGATGTTCTGAATCTTTTTCAGTTTGATCCTCTGATCCAGCATCTTGTACCTTGCAGGGTGCTCGTCCGTTTTCTTGGGGACCGACGGTGCATAGGAGCTGGATGCATAAGCGGGGCGTTTGAAGTGGCGCAGCGGAGGCTTGATCACTGGCGGCCATACAAAGGAAGGACAGACAGCTGTTAGCTCAGCGAGGCCCCAGCAAGCTCCTCAGCCCGAGACCTGTTTGCTGTCTTCAAAACCAAGAAACAAACAGAGCTAAACTCTCCCTGGAGTCTGAGGGAGATAGATGAATCGGACAGATGAATAAGCATATCATCACCTTGGCCACTCACTTTAAATAAAGACAAATTCCCAGAGATAAACAGTGATGAGCCCAGATGTCAAGTTCTTTCCTAATGAAGAATGGGGGTCAGGAAGAGAGAGGGTGCAGGGGGGTCACTTTGGGGAAGAGCAAGGCAAACGGAAGTGAGCTGAGCCATGTCATCAACCAGCACTTAGCTTTTGGGGTTGTGAAGTGGCAGGCAATCATGAGCTGCTAATACAAAGTGCAGCCTTGAGAACATTTTGCAAAAAAATATGTAAGCTCACGTATCCAACCGAACCAAAGATGCCTTACCAAAGAAGGCATTAACAGAACCCTTACCAAAGAAGATATACACATAGCAAAAAAGCAAAGGGTAAGATGTTCAACAATTTTTGTCACTGGGGATTTGCAAATGAAAACAATGGTGAAAGGCTTAGCCCATTTGGCTCAGTGGATAGAGCGTCCACCTGCAGACTGAAGGGTCCTAGGTTCGATTCCAGTCAAGGGCACATGCCTGGGTTGTGGGCTTGATCCCCAGCGGGGACATGCAAGAGGAAGCCAATCAATGATTCTCTCATTACTGATGTTTCTATCTCTCTCCCCCTTCCCCTTTCTCTTTGAAATCAATAAAAGTATATTAACACAACAATGGTGATACATATACTACACACCGATATGAATAGATCAAATAAAAATTTAAAAAATCTGATGATGCTCATTGCTGGTGAGGGAGCTCTCACTGTTGCTGGTGGGAACGCAGAATGGTGCGGCCACTTTGGGAGACAGTGCGACAGTTTCTTAGGAAGCCGGTCATAGTCATACCCTGTGATCCAGCAGTTGTGCTCCTAGATAGGTACCCAATGGACTTGAAAACTTATGTCCATTGGGTACCTATCTAGGTACCTAAACATGTAAAACTAAACATGCATTTTACAGAAGTTTATTCATAATTGCCAAAGATTAAAAGCAACCAAAAAGCCCCTCAATAGTTAAATGAAGAAACAAATTGCAGAACATTTCATAACAGGGAGTGTCATTCAGTGGTTAAAAGCAAAGAGCAGTCAAGTCGTGTGAAGACTTAGCATTCATTACACATAGAAGATTTATCTAAGTGAAAGCCGCCAGTTTGAGGAGGCTACAAACTGAATGATTCCACTTAGAGGACATGCCTGAAAGGGCAAAACAATAGAAATGATCAAAGGATCAGGGACGGCCAGGGGTTCAAAGGGAGGAGGGGAGTTCAAAGGGAGGAGGGGGGTTGTAGGGCAGCAAAACTATTCCGAATGGTACTGTGGAGATGGATACATCAAAATCCAGAACACACTGCAGCACATGGTGTGAACCTTAATGGATGCAAATTTTAAAAATGATTTCGGAGGTTAGGAATCACAGAATGAAATGCAGGATGTAACAAAACAATCTAATGGCATTACGAATGTGGGAAACATTAAATAGAGTGTAGCAAAAGGCACTCACCTAAAGAATTGGATATGAGTGTATTCCGTTAGACTAAAGCCCAGCAAGGCTGCAAACAAGTACTGTATATGGGAAGACAGTATTGTTGGGAGTACTAGTTAACAATTCCAACACTACCCTATGGGTCTACGGCAGTGGTTGACAAAGTTATTGTCAACAGAGCCAAATATCAACAGTACAACTATTGAAATTTCTTTTGAGAGCCAAATTTTTTAAACTTAAACTATATAGGTAGGTACATTGTTATTAACTTAATTAGGGTACTCCTAAGCTGGCATTTGCTAAAAACTCAAGGGGCCAAAGAGCCTCATGTGGCTCTCGAGCCTCAGTCTGCCGACCACTGGTCTACGGGAACTGAACAACCATGCATGTGAATAATGGCTGGTGAGAGCCAGGCTTCTCCTGCTGGAGAAGAATATACAAATAAGTGGAAGGGTCAGAATGGTCCAAGTGGCTGTACGAATTCAAGTTTCACTTACTGTAGATATAGGTGGACACATAAACACACATTTTCTTGGTCTATTAGCTGAAAAGTTCTAGAAGCTACAAGCCTAGAAGTCTCAGTAGCAACAAATACTCCTAGTACCCAGACCGTGGCTTCTAATACTCTTCTCCAATGAATGGATCCAGGTTTCCTTGTGGAAATGGCTGGTTCTGAGACTAGAGAACAAGATGAACCTGGAGCATCTTGTAGTGGCAGAAAAGTAAGAAAGTACAAAAAAACAAACAAAATACAAGGAAAGACAGGACAAAGGGTCCCCCCAAAAATGAAAGAGCTCCCAAATGACCAAAGTTGGAATGATTTGACCATCAAAATAAACACAGCAGTGTGGAATTTTAACCCAAAGTATAAAATAAACATCCACGGCTTTATACCGAGATAACTACATACTGGAATAAATAAATAATTTTGGGAGAGTAGACACACTTTTCAGGCAAAAGAGTTCCAAATAAGTCCTGTTGATGAACCTCCCTCACGGAGAAGGAGTCTTTAGTGTGGGCTGGAGTACAGGCTGGGAAGGGGCCCAAGAGTAACCTTACAGAGAAGAAATCTAACAAACACCCCCTCCTCCAGGAAACCGAAGTTGACACTAACAGTGATAAGCAGTGTTGGTAGTATACAGCCTTATTTTATGGGATGAAAATGCAAATTGTGTAATGAAAATAGCACTTTACCTCTGTGGTCTTCCTCCCCAAAATACATAATTCCATTCTAACAACAAAAAAGCATCAGATGAGTCACAGGTGAGGGACATTCTACAAAATACCTGACAGATATCCCCCAAAACTATCCAAGTCACCCAAAACAAGGGAAGGCGGAGAAACTGGAAACCAAAAGGCACCTCAGGAAACGTGTGACTAAATGCCAGGTGTTATCCTGGGTGGGACCCTGGAACTGAAGAAAGACACTAGGTAACAACCAAGGAAATCTGAATAAAGGGTGGAGAGTGGATAATAAGAAAAGCACACCGTCTGACCTGCTGACCTGCAGATCTGCACGCAGAAGAAGGTAATGGATACTCCTCCCTCGGCTCCACTCCGCTATATCCCCACCTCTGCCCCGCCTCTTCCCCTTCCTGCTCCTGCTGGAGACAATGTGAAGGTGAATCAAGGTGAAACCTGGTTAAGTGATCATCAGGATCAGGTGAGGTGTAATAAGGAGGTGAAAGGTGTGGTGGAACAGAGATGCTGAGTCATTGCCTGGAACTCGAGTTCTCTCTGTGGTGACTCTGCTCCCACAGAATGGCCAGCAGGAGTGTGATGGACAGGTCGCTTGCAGGAGTAAGACTGAGGTACATGTGTCAAACACAAGGCCCGCGGGCCAAATCCGTCCCGCCAGGCCTTGCAATGTGGCCCGCACCGCGCTGTCATCACTGCACTCCGCTGCGTTTCCATCACATAGACAGTCTATGACTTTTTAGTAAACCATTCGGCCCGAGATTTAGGCTGGATTTTAGATTTTGGCACCCTCTCTGATTGAGTTCGACACCCCTAGGAGGGATACCTCCATTACACAAGAGAGAAACCAGCTGTATCCATCTAATCCAATAACGGGGAAATGCATGGCGTTTATGATCAAGGAGATTAGAAGCAACTTCAATGTGCAATCACAGGGAATTAAATATCCTACTGGGGCACTATGTGAAAATGATTTAGATGTCTATTAATAAAAATGAAGGTACATGCAAATGAAAAAGCAGTATAGATGATCTAACCTTATTACTATAAAAACATATAAATGTTATGCACAGGAAACTCTGTAAGAACATACATTTAAACCATAGCAGTGATTACCTATGAGTAATGTAAACTTGGTTATTTTACTTCTTATTGGTTATTGATACTTCCTAATTTTTCTAATATGATCAGGCTTGAGTGACACAACTTTTTCCAAAGAAACATACTACTAAAATGTCTTCTACAGTATTGTAGATCAGGCCTTTTCTACAAAATCATACGTAATAGAAGGACAGTAAAACTATGTTTACTCTGGGCCTTAGTCAGAAACATCTCAGAGAGCTCCTAGCTGCATATTATTTGACAGCCTATAGAGTAATATTCATTCATAGGCATCTTAGAGCACCTACTGTGTCCTGCTGATGTCCCCATGAACAAAACAGACAGAAATCCTTGCCTTCAGGGGCCTTCCATTCTATCTGAAACCTGTGGCTTGCTTACAGAAGAAAAAGCGATCGAGCATGATTAGTGATTCCATTACTACAAGCTCCAGGATACCCACTCCAACTTTGCCTTTTGAGTTAGGCTGATATGGGAAGGCATTCAGCAAATGGTGCTGTGGTGGCATCATAAGGGACCCGCAGAACAACGGAGATTTTAAGATCGAGGAGTTTCTTAGGGTAAACAAGGGATCGCAAGCACAAAACAGTCTAGGAACAAACATAAAAACGGTCTCCTTACCCTGGAGAATGGGGTAGAGACAAGAGAGTGCTTCAGCATCAAAGCCGGTGGTGTCAACATCCAGCCGGCTGATTTAGCGCTCAAATCACGGTTCCTCTCTACATTCATTCCATGTTTGCTGCTCAGCACGAACCCAGGCAAAGTATTATTGAATTTCCACTTCTCAGCATGAAGAAAAATTTACCGTTTGTTGGAATTCTGATCATCTGAACAAAAATCTCTCCTTGCCACCAGAGTCATAGCAAATAGAGTTGAACGCTCTGACAGAGATCGGCCCTCTACCGACATGATAGAAATACTTCTATGCCTGGCATCAGCCTCTCTCAAAATGTGGAGAAAAGGGAAATTGAGAGAGTGCTGTTTTGTGTGCACTGATGGCCTTTTCCCTTTACAGGGGAACCCAGATTTGATCAAAGGGCAAAAGAGCAGAGCCAGAGATGAGGGCGCCATCTAGAGTACAGCAGGGACTTCTCCTTCTTGGGTGCGGGGGTGACCTCCTGAGGACTCCTTCATTCCTGAAATGTTCCTGGAAGGGGGTCTGACCCTTCCCCTTCAGTGACTGGGCACTTCCCACAGCCGAACCAAAAGCAGACCTGATGCAATCCCCTCCCCGCTTGAGAAGAAGCAAACTGGGAACAGAACCCCTCCCCTCATGCCTGTTCATCAGCAAGGTGGGCCCTTTCCTCTTCAGGGTACAGTCACAAAGTCTGCTCTCGTCTCTAGGAGCAACGTACTTGCAGAAAGGATCTCATTAGCTAATGAAGGTTTGACAAAGTCACGTGTATGTGTAGAATCTGCACTTGACAAAGTCATCATTGGATAGTACTTTCAAATGTGCTTAGGAAAAGACAAGTCCAAGTCAAAAAAGCATCCTGCTCTTCCCATCTCCCGCCACCGCAGTGGGGCATCGGCATCCGGCACTGAGGCCGTGCACCAAAGGCAGCCACGTGGCTCACTCTCAGCTTCTGGCCAATTTCTAATGTTGGCGCCTTTTTATAAGAAGAAGTATCAGACACATGTTTTCTTCTGTTTCAAAGATAAAGCCATGATATGACCTTTGCAAAATCCATTTCCATCTACAGACAGTTTCTATCTGCATTTGCACACACACGCACACACACATATACTAAACTAACAAGATACAATAATTATTTAATGCCTCTCAAGTGTTGTTTTACCTGAAGAACAAAATTCCTGCCATTCATTCCATCTCAAATCAGTGTTTATTTGTGGGACGGGTCTGAAATCTCAATTAAAAGCCCTTACAAAAATCACCCATGAGTTCTGAATTGCAAGGGATTGGAATGTTATTAACATCAGTTCCATTGAGGATGGAACAATATGAGACCTGTGATGTTCCATTCAGGACCTGCCATGGTAAAAATAAATAAATACATACATACAATATCTGACACACACTGTGCACTGAGCACATGCTACACATTTAACTTGAGCTGGTCTATCGTCCTCATTACAACCCTAACAGGCACTAGTATTGCTTCCTTTCGGGGTGAGGAGACTGAGGCGTAAAGAGCTTCAGTAACGTGCCCAGGTTCACACAGCTAGTGCATAGGAATCTGGATTCTGGTTTCTCAACCACGCGCTCTGGCTTCAGAGCCTTCCTCCCGTATTCAAAATAACTGCTATTTATTAAATGCTCTGCACCCTTATGAGTTAATGACAAATGAGTTCATTTAATAAAAGGATTACTTTAAAAATAAAAGAATAAGAAAGTCCTCCCTCCAGAGATGAACATCCTCAACTAAGTTCTTTGATTTCATTGTGTTCGCCCTGGCAACCACCAAGGACATGAGACCCGCTGTTTCCAGGAAGGGGGAGATATTTGGGGATTATACAAGTGATGTCTTGTGCTTGATTTTTTTCATCAATGTGTGCATTTTTTCAGCATATGCATAGAAAGGTGGGAAGTGTAAGGTGAAATCAGCAGTGTTATGTCCCTCCTTCACATCAACAACGACCTATGCCATAAAGAGTCGGTAAAGATAAATTTCTTCAGCGTTCTAGAGCTCCGAGGGCTAAATAACAAATGCTTTTTGATCTAATCCATGACAAGAATGACAACTGCCATCCCTCAAAGTGAACTCAAGATAAAAGACAATTGCCAATACGGAATTCATTGGAATCTTCACATAAAAGAACTTGGTGCTACATGGGTAACTGACCTAATCCCCAGGCAGAGTACAAGTGCAAAAGATAGGCGGGTAGAGTGTGGGTGATTTTACATTGTGCCAGTCAATGAGAGTCAGAACAAGGAGCACTAACTTTGGCAAGCTATTTATTTGATTATGCCTCCATTTCCTAATTTGTGGAATGGAGATTATGGTACCTTCCTGAAAAGTTGCTGTGATGATTCAATGAGGTCATAGATAATACTTGAGAAGAACCTGGCATTGTCCCTGATATTGGATAGATGTGCAATCCGTATCAAAGTATTTATTATAAAAAATCCATTTTTGGGGGGGGTCAGAAGTTAACATTTTTTAAGATAATCACTCAGTAACTAACAATGTACATAATATTTTGTTTTGGTAAAAGAAACGTAAGCTTCCTAAAACGTCTTCAGACCTCAGAGCCGGTCAGTCCTCTTCTGAGGGATCCTCTGGATGGACGTGTTATCCGTAGTCCCCTAGAACAGGACACACAACAATGTCATTGCAAGCCAGCTGGCATCTGCGCACACAAACTGTCTACATCAGGCGCTGGAGGTGAGAAGCAGAGCTGCGTCTACTGCCAACACTACCGTGCACGTCAGCAGCTGCACACACAAAGGAGCAATGAGCGAGCTATCCGCATTGGTGAATGACTACAGTACTGTACCTTTGCATCTAGGGATCCCTCCAGCAAAGTGGTGTGACCGAGGCACCCGGGCATCTGCTCAGAAGGAAGTCACTGACTACTCTTCCGCAGTAGCAGTCATGACAGTAAGAGGCGGTGAAGCTCCGGGCCACTCTTCCAGCGAGAGCCAAGGTATTCTCAGCTCTCCATCATTCACGCCCCCCCCCCCCCCCCATGGAGCTCATGAGGCTCACCAACCCCATGAGGCAGAGGTGAAGTTGGCACTAGAAAAGAATTGGCTGCAGGTGCTATGGCTTTATTCTGTTAAGAGTCACTTTGCTAAAGATGTGCAAGAATTCAAGGCGAGTCCCTAGACTAGTGTTCCGGAGCTGGAGCTGCAGGAGGACCCCTCAGGCAGTTTTAGAAACCACACAAGCTGTTCTTTAATGACGTGCTCTCTGGTGGCTTCTGGATTGGGGCACATTATTTGCAGAACTTTCTTTATATTTGAATTTTCAACACCCATATTGCTCGATAGGTTAGAAAGAGAAAACATTGCATTTCTCTGAAATATATGTAAAATCATGTCTACGTGGATAAAGACAAACAAAGCTGTTTTGGAAGACAGTAGATTTTTCACTTAAATCTACGGTATAGTAGCCTGCTAAACAGATGTTAAAATAGACATTTTTCCAAGAACTAGCTTTATATTTTGCCATACATCAGCAAACTTCGTGTGAAAGTTTTTTAAGTTTCTCTTAAAAGCAGGATAGAGCTGGATTTTGGATTTTTTAAATCTAATCACACAATCTCTATATTTTAATACCAGAGTTTAAGCCATATGCAATTATTATCATTACTGATATTTTTAGAACAGATTCTACTGATTCAATTTTGTTTTTATTTTGGATTTGACTTTATTTATTTTGTCATTATTCTTTATTCCTTGCTTCTTTTTCTTCCTTTCTGCCTTCTATTGATACATTTTCTATATTCCCTTTACTGGTGTTCTCTTGCTGATTTATATACTATAAGTTATATTTAAATTATTCTACTGATAATTCTTTGTGTTAAAAATTTGCAAAATTACAAAGTTCTTCCCAAAGACAAAATAGATTTTAGCACTCCTTAACTCCTATGCAATAACCCTCTTTCCATCAATAGCTTGTTGCCTATTTTAACACAAAATTGGACATTATTTTTATAGTGACTAGTTACTCAAATTTACCAGCATATTTTATTTTCTTATGTGTGCACCATTAATCCTTGTATCACACACCTTGCTCTGGAGTTCACTTTTCTCCTTGTGGAAGTATGTCCCTCAGCATATGGAAGATTTACCTTCATTGTCTTCCCACATTTACTATTACCAATGCAAATATTGCTGTCAGTTGGTTTCCATTTTATTATAGGCAGCCTGCTTGTAGCTTCCCTGAACATAACTAGTTTCTCATAGTATTTAAGATTTTTCTCATTTTTGTTGTACTCTCACACTGTTCTTAGGCATGCATTTGGTTTTATTTAGGTATTAGAGGCCTGGTGCACAAATTTGTACATGGGTGGGGCCCAGCCAGGCCAGCGAGGGGAAGGGACATGGGAGGTTGGGTGGCCAGCCCCATCTTCTGGTCAAACCCCTGGTTGAACTCCGGGTTGAGGGGACACTTTGTATATTAACCTTTTATTGTATAGGATGGCAATTGAGGTGCATTTTCCATCTGAGAAATTGAGTCTTTTGAGCCATTATTTATCTTCCATGCTCTTTTATTGAAATATACACTCGCATACCAGAAAATTCCCCCAGTAAGGTATATAGTTCAGTGGTTTTTGTATACTCACAAGGTTAGACAACCATCAGCAATATCTAATTCCATAAATTTTTTATTGCCACTCAAAGAATTATAAGCATGACAATTCACTTCCTATTCTCCTCTCTCACCAGCCTCTAGCAACCCCTAAATCTACATTCTGTCTATATGAATTAGCCTATTCTGGATATTTCACATAAATAAAATCCTATAATATGTGGCCTTTTATGTCTGGCTTCTTTCACTTAGCAAAATGTCTTTAAGGTATATCTATATTATAGACTATATCAGTACATTAGTCTTTTAGTATGACTGAACAATAATCTATTGTACAGATATGCCACATTTTACTTATATACTCATCAGCTGATGGACATTTAGTTTGTCTCCACTTTGTAGCTATCACAAGTAATGCTGCTGTGAATATTTATGGACAAGCTTTTGTGTGAACATATGTTTTCCATTGTCTTGAGAATATACCTAGGAGTGGAATGCTGAGTCATATTGTCCCTCTCTGTGACTTTTTGATAAACTACAATACCAAACTGTTTCCCAAAGTGGCTACATTATTTTTCATCACCAACAATATATGAGGATATCACTTGCTCCAGGTCATTGGCAACACTTGTTTTATTCTTATAATTCTAGTACATGTGGAGTGATATCTTATTTTGGTTTTGATTAGCTTTTTTCTAATGACTAATGATGTTGACCATCTTTCCACATTCTTTTTGTATATCTTCTTGGGAGTAATGTTTATTCAAATCCTCTGCCCACTTTTTAATTGGGTTATTTGTCTTTTTATTGTTGAGTTGTAAGAATGTTTTCCACATTCTGGACACTAGATCCTTATCAGGTATATGATTTGCAAATACTTTCTTCCATTCTGTGGATTTTCTTTCAACTTTCTTGATAGTGTCCTTTGAAGCACAACTGTTTTTAATTTTAACAAAGTTGTATTATCTATTTTTTTGTTTTGTTTTGTTTGCTTGGGCATTAAATGTCCTATCTAAGAAATCATTGCCTAATCCAAGCTCATGAAGATGTATATCTGTGTCTTCTTCTAAGTTTTATAGTTCATGCTCTTTCATTTGTGATCTGATACACTGTCTATGTCATGTGTGGCATAAAGTCCCAAGGACTATCTTCCAACATGAATTTTCTTTTCATCTTTGACCCACCTTGAGTTTTCCTTTCTCTTTTTAAAACTTGAACGGTAATATGTATTTCATTTAAGATTTTAGAGTTATTTGTTTTACATATCTTTGTAGTTTTGTTTCTGCATAATTTCACTTTATTGTTTTTTAAGGATTATTAATCCTCCATTGAGCTTTTGCATATCTTAAACAAATATTTGTAACTGTTTGACAGCCAGCACAAACAACTTGAGGTACAGGGAAGCAACACGTGGTATTCCTGATGTAGGAAGAAGTAATGAGCTGCCATCGTAACAAATGAGGTGGAGTGGGTCTGATAGACAAAGCAGGAGAACTACCCACTCCAACTCTACAGCTTTGGAGTGGTCACAACTCATAATGCAAGACACCCAACTTGGGCCAGTTTAGACTGCCCACCCAAGGCAAGGCCACAGTGGCTGAGACTCTGGCTCAGAAGCCTTGGAGATCCAGCAGGCCAACAACAAGCCTCCAGCACAGAAGACAGGAGCCAAGTCAGCTCTGCATCCTTGTAGATGTCCAGGTCGATGTCAGAGATCCCACCTCACCCTGGAATGTCACAGCCTTCCACAGAAGAGCACATACCATCCTACACACCGGAGTTGCTCGGTTCAGAGCTGTTCTCCTCCCAATGTCTATGGTCCTAAGGGAGAGGATGCAAAAGGCCTCCAGAGACTACAGACCAAGACTGACTCAATTCTAAAAAGCAAGTTAGTATAGTTAATGCAAATTCACACTTGAAAATGAACCTTTTCCTGAGGATGGCTGCTTTTTGTACAGTCATAAATTAATATAAACAGTGCCCGCTCACACACCATCCATCCAGCCTTATCAACACTAATAAGTATCCAACATGTGCCTGTCACCTTGGCAGGCACTGAGGCAAAAAAAGGATAAGACAGTCCTCACCCTGGAAAAAAGCCACCTATCACTGGGTAAAGGGCTTCTTAGCAAATCCTTATAAGTAAGTATTAATGCTCCCAAGATGATTTGGAGGGACTGCAGAAAGAAATTAGCAAGGGAGGAAAGGGAATCAATGTTTCAGGCGGGGTGACAGAGGCAAGAAAGTTCAAGGCCTACTTGGTGGACACCAAGTCCACTTGTTGGTTGGAGGTGAGGAAGCTACAGAAGTTGAGACTGAAAAATCAGATAGACAGATTATATTTCATCTAATAAAGTAAACTATTATTTCATGTATAACCAAGAAAACATGCTAATTAAATTATAACACACTATTGATTGCAAAACATTTCTGAATCAGCAACCAAAATACTAGACACTGTGCCTCTCAGAATGGATCAAATTTGGTAATTTCCCAAAGAAGAAATGAAAAAGACAAATTAACATTAGAAAACAATTTTTAAAAATAAAATGAATAAGAGCCTCATACGGATATAATTTTTTATCATCATCAAATTGGTAAAATATTAATGTTAGCATGAGCAAGAGCACATTGAAATGGCAAACACGTCACTGAGAGTATAAAATAGTGCTACCTTTTGGGAAATCTCTTTGACTCTCATTTAGATATTAAGAACCTAAATATGTACCTATTCTTTGAGCCAATAATTCTACATATAGGAATCTGTCCTCAATCCAGAGAAAGATTTATGTACAAGAATGTGAGGTTATCCTATATAAAAAGATGTAATATGCAAATAATCGTTACACCATGAAGCGTAACAACCAACTGCATAATGACTGGATCACGGATCAGCAGGACTGTGGAGCAGTGAGTTACAAGTGAGTGGCAGAGAGCTACAGGAGGGGGCAGGGCAGCAAGCTGGGGGGGGGGGAGGGGAAGGAGAGGAGGGGCAGGAGGAACTACAGAAGGGCAGGGCAGTGGGCGGACAGCTACTGGAGGGTGGCAGCGAACTACTGATGAGCTACTGGTACACAGATTTGTGCTCAGGGCTACTATCTAGTTTATAATAACAAAAATACAAACTACATTAATAGCACATTATCACTGAATATACTGTTGACCTTTGAACAACACAGGGGTTAGGGGCACTGACTTCCCACGCAGTCAAGCCTCTGCATATAACTGGTATAAATTAATCATATGAAATGTTAGTCAAGCACTAAAATACTCTTAAAATATTTAATAACATAGGAGGAATCTCATGATGTAACAGTAAAATTTAAAAGAGATGAGACAAATCTACCTTAGGGAGGGAAAAATCTATTAAAGAAGGAGCAGTCGTTTTGGTTACTTCTGAGTGGTAGCATTGGCAACATTTTCCTTCTTATAATTTTTACTTTAGGCCCAAGGCATGAAAATTCGTGAAAGAGTAGGCCTTCCTTCCCCAGGCTGCCGGCACCGGCTTCGCTCCAGCACCCAGGACCTGGGCTTCCCTCCTCTGGCCTCCCACAGGCAACCAGGACCTGGGCCAGCTAACCCCAGGCCAGCTTACCCGGGACCGTGAGCAGCTCCCCTGAGCCAGGCCCTGGCTTTGTCAGGAAGGACGTCCAGAATGATGCCTGGAAGACGTCAGGTCTATCGGTCTAATTAGCATATTACCCTTTTATTAGTATAGATTATTTTTTTTAGTTTTTCTACTATGTTTATGTTTTCTTCTAATAACCTCTTCCCCAAAGCAATGTGTTTTATAAATACTACTTGTAAAAATTAAATCATGGTAGAGAATGTAAGCCTGTGTATTGTACACATGGAGACAGAATCGCCAATAGGCGCCTCTCATATTAAATAGTGATTATACAGACTCATCATGAATGCTTAAAATTTCCTGCTAAAATGTTAGATGGGATCCAGCAGGGTTCATGCATAACTTCCATGTCTCCCAGTGAGCACCCACTGTAAGTCAGGACCATACTAAACTTATAAGCAAGAAGCCCCATAAGGGTAGTGAGTTTGCACAGTTTGAACATGGTAGAGCTGGGATTTGAACCCAAGTCTCTCTCACCAAAGACTCATACTCACTCCCCTGCACCATCTGTCTCCCAGATGCTTCCAAAACACATCCAGGTGAAATTAAGGAAGAACAACCTTCTGTTCTTTCCATCAGCAAGCAGGAGAGACTGTGAACCAAGTATGGAGTTATCACGGCCATTTCTGGAGGAACTTGACAGAGGTGGGTGACAGAGGCCTTCCAATCATGTGGAGCAGACTGGCTACTATGGGGCCAGATTCCCAGCTTATCAACTGCTAACCTCAACACCTGAGAAAGCGGTTCTGTCTGCCGTCTGTGATCACTGAGATCACGGCGCGATGCCATTTACCCACCTGGCAAGGTAAGGCGACTTGTGGAGCTGGTGCTGGGGGCTGGGGAGCCATGAGAGTGCTTCTTTGTGCCTGCAAAGAGGAAGAGGAGGGTGATGAAAAGTAGGGTCGTGCACAGATCCCTCAGACAGGTAAATGCTCCTCTAAAATGTTATCAGGTGATTCAAATGTCTGGGTCTGGAAATGTTTGGAAGAAGGTTGGGTGAGGTTGTAAGCAGCGTGTATTCCGTGGTCCAGAAAAGCCAGGAGCGCAGCTTCAACACATGCGCGTGAGGTCACTCTCCATCTCCTGGTTGGCAGGTTGGGATGTCGGGGACCAACACACCGAGCAGGGCTGCACTGAGACTCTCCAGGGAAACTTGCTGAATAAGCAGTAGCATGAGCACCTGGCCCAGAGGTCCTGGCTTCCTGGGACCAGGGAAGAGTTCCAGCATCGGATTGCTAAGGCCTCCAGAGGATCCTAACATGCACCAGAACAAAGAATCCTGCTGTGGAAGGGATGATCTGAACTTAGGATCAAGGAATCAAGGGTTTGCCCAAGCTTTGTCCATTTACTCCCTATTGAACCTTAAATATGTTAACGTGATTTCTTGGAAGCTCAGGTCTTCATCTGCAAAAGGAGGGCAATAACAATGATATCAAAGTGTGCTGGTGGGGACTGAAGTAGCCAAGGTGTGTGAGAGCGCTCAGGGAGTGTGGGAGACCACACAGATGCTAGGGTGTGGAAGTCTCCCCTGATCACGAAGCCAGCAATGGAGTTCCTATCAGGAAAGAAACATCTTCATTCATACAAGCAGCTGAGGGGCTTTGTGGGAATGAGAAGGCAGACCCCAATATGTGGATCAGGAAAGAGAGAGCAAAACTAAAGAGTGCTGAATTGTTCTGCAAAAAGATGTACATACATATACCCATACATATTTTATTTTTTACATAAATACTAGAATCCTAGTGCATGAAATTCGTGCACAGGTAGGGTCCCTAGCAGCTGCTGACTACTGGCCGGAGCCTCCCTTCATTCTGACCTGCTCTGCTGCTCCAAGCTGGCCTTGGCCTTGGGACACAGAGCTCACCCTGGGATTTGGTGTGGATCTCGCTCCTCTCCGTGATTCAGAATTCACCATCAGCGCTTTTCAATCCTGGCTGTGCATTGGGAGCATCTGGGGATTTTAAAGAAACTGTGCGGATCCCCAGGCCCTGCCCCCCGAAAGGCTGCTTTAATTGGTCTGGGGTAGAGCCTGAGCATAGGCATTTTCAAAGTTCCTGAAAGACTCTCTCTCAGCCCTCAGGGAGGCGTTCTTTCTTCTGAAAGACTGGTGAGCATTACCGCCATGGAATGATGAGAATCCTGTCAATGGCTTCTTTTCATTTGTATTTGTTTTTCCAGGAAACTCAGATCTACTTCACGACTTAGTGCTGGGCCCTGGGGGGCCTCTCAGCCTGCGTGGCTGCATGCTAACGAGCCCCAGGTCCATGCTGTCTACCTGTCGCTCAACTCACTGCCTGGGGTTTTATTCTGCTTCCTTAACCCAGTGGTCGGCAAACTCATTAATCAACAAAGCCAAATAGCCACAGTACAGCGATTAAAATTTCTTTTGAGGGCCACATTTTTAAAACTTAAACTCCTTCAACTCCACTTCTTCAAAATAGACTCGCCCAGGCCATGGTATTTTGTGGAAGAGCCACACTCAAGGGGCCAAAGAGCCGCATGTGGCTCGCAAGCCGCAGTTTGCCAACCACTGTCTTACCCTTTCATAACAAACAAAAAAACACAAGTTGCTTAAATGTATGTGATTTTAGAATTCTGAAATATTTTATAGTTGAGGTGGGTAAAATGAAAACGAGTAAATAACTACATCAGTGCGTCAGCTAACCTTCATTATCCTCATCTATAAAGATTTAAAAACATCAATTTCTGTATCTATTTGTGAGGATCAAGTGAGAGTACACAGGTGAAAATGCTTGGCCAACGTAATGTTTGTTATTTACATTCAAAAGAAAGGTGTGTGTGTATATGTGTGTATGTGCGTGTGTGTGTGTGTGTGTGTGTGTGTGTGAGGTGTGTGTGTGTGTGTGTGTGTGTGTGTGTGTGTGTGAAGTAGCTGGTATGTCATCTTGGGAGAAAAGCACTTAAGGTCATGAATTACATCGTCCTTCACCTACAGCATCTGAATGCCCAAAGAGTAAACAACCCAATCAGTCAGCCTGAGGCTGAAATGTCATCACCTCGGCTTGAGGAACTGGCAGTAACTCTTGACAAACAAATAGCTTTCAGATATTTCAAAGCAATGCCCTTGGTTGGTTCAGCTAAAGGGCAATAAATGCAATTCATCAGGAGGACTGGAAGAGAGGCGGCATGGAAATGACAAGCACCGCTGACCGCTTTGGGGCAGCAAACACACCTAAGACTCAGGCGTGGGATTAGCACTAAACCCCTATGACTTACAGCTTGAGCTCAAACAAAAACTCTCCCTTCTGCCCGATGGGGTGGCCCCGCCAAGCCCAAGCCTGCTGGGAAAGCATGATGTAAGAGCCGTGAGACCAAGTGTCATTGTAAGTAATAGACCAACAACAGCAATGTTGTTATGACACGAGCAGATCCCCCAGGCAGAGGCAGCTGCTGAAAGACTAAACTAGAAAAAGTGCTTGTCGGCCAGGCATCCTCCATCCCTCCCGGTTAGCAATTGCAAGGCTGCCTGATGGATATCCACAAGCTTCGATCCACCGCTATTGCTAAGCACATCTACCAACCTCTTCTCTGTGTCCCATTAGGGGTGTGGCGGACATCACCGAGCCGTCTGTCACCTGATGCCCGAGAACAAATCATCCTTTTTGCCTTTTCACGGCCCTGACGAAACAGCATCCAGAGAAGTCCACCTTCTGCTCGGGGCTCTGGGAGGCCTGAGAGTGTGAGGGTCCCCACCTGCCTGCGCTTCCCTAAGAGCTCTTTTCTGATAGCATATTAATGAGGGTGGCCCGTGCAGAGTCTGTAGTAACATTTTTCCTCTACGGTGCAACCACCATCAGTACTGTGCTTGCTTCTTTGATACTTCACCTCAGTTCATCACACAGAACAATGATCAAGACCACAAGAGCTATTCAGACATGTGACACTACGTGAGGCTTAAATAAGGGGGTCTTAATACCTGAATATGCTTTGGGGTTGGGCATGTGAATGAGGAGTCTGAAAAAACATTCACAACCTCTGGCCCGGTGATTGTACATCTCAGAAATTTTTCCAGTAGAGATATGCAGAAATCCATCCAAGCCTTATGTACAAAGAACTCCGTTGCTACATTAGTTACAGCTTTCAAAATAAAAGTGTGTAACTTAATTGTCCAACAGAGAGGTGGTTAAGTAAAATTGTGCTAGGGTCACAAAACAAAATATTATGTTGCTATTTAAATTACATTAATAAAGAGGTATGTAGTGTGTGTATTGTGTGTGTGTGTGTGTTTTTGTGTGTGTGTGTGTGTGTGTGTGTTTATGGGACAATACTAACAATCTAATACTATGTGGGTAAAACCTTAATACAAAATTAAATGTACTGGACTGAATGGCCTCAGCTGTGTAAAAATGTATAGCAAAAACCACAAGGAAGTTCAGTGAAGAACTGACAGGGGATAATCCCTGGATAGGGTATTACCAATGATTTTAATTGCATCATACTTCTTGATATGTTTCAAAATAAGAACTGCTTTTTCTTTCAGAAAAAAAATTAAAAACACATTTTAATATGTGGCAGGTACAGCTGCTTTAGATGAACACCACAGTCCAGAAAAACAAGCCAGTGGAATTACTACACGGGAGCAACAGGGCAGGTGGCCTGGGGAAGAGGGTGGTGTTTGTGTAATGCCCTCCCTCACCACTAGGGGAGCCCTTCTTAGTGATGGTCTGAAGGAGGAAAGCCACTTGTAGGCCCACAGATAAGGGTAAGGACCATTCCCTGTTCATACTCTGTACCTTCATGGCTGGAGAGAGGGAACATATTGCCAGGTAGCCCTCACAAGAGGAGAAGGAAAAATGTTTGTAATTTGAAAACTAGCATCGCAGGACTATAAAATATAATATCATGGTACCCAGAAGAAAACAACATACGGAAGCCAACCTAATTCCATGACTGTCGGCATTTCTTACACCTCCCAGGAGCTTCTGATAACCCATCCACCTCACAAGAGATCACCTGACACATGATACACCATGTGTATCTTCCAGTGTGCAGGCAAAAGCACAGGTATCTGGGCATCACGTGGCGTTTGGAGGAATGCAAAGGAGATGGGTTGTTGAGTAAGTTCAGACAGCCCCACATCTGGGCCAGCACACAGACAACCAGGAAAAACATTAAAAGAACAAACAGCCTTTTCATTTTTTGAATTCCAATCAAGAGGTGAACGAATGTTTTTATTTGGTAACCAGAAGAACATATAGGTACGTATTCACTGCTGGTTGCTGGGGGGAAGTATGCACGAAGGACCCGTCAGCCTCCTCAGCAATAAAGACTTACAACAGACACGGGATTTACTGAGAGCAGTTAGCACACCCTGTTTTACACGAGTCCCTATGTTTTATTTCTGTGTTTGGAGATGTAACACCATGACATTTGACATACAAGTTTCAGTACAAGCCAGTATCACAGGGATCAAAACATTCTTGTTTAGGATGAATGGCCACTCTCTTGCCCTTTGATATACAAATGTGAATTACAGCCTGCCTTTTATCGGCTTGGAACCTATTTCACATGGTAGAAGTCCGTTTTGTCGCTGCCATAAAACAGAGGCCCGTCCATTTCGCCGTCTTCCCTTGCAGAGGAACATTGGGAGAACACACCCAGAGATCCCTTCCTGTTCCCTCCAAAGAGCTGTTCACTTGGCACCATCTGAATTGGGGTTTGGGGTTTGCTTTCTGCTTGCCTCCCTCTTTTGAATCTTGGCAAGCATTTTGACATTCATCCAGGCAGCACCCACAAATCCAGCTGAACAATAGCAGAATCTAAGGCTCAGATGAGCTCATTTACCCGTTCGCGTATGGCCAGCACCCTCATTAGGAGAGTGTGCACACCAGGGTGAGGGTCCACCACCCCAAGGAAAAAACCCTGTAACAGCAAAAGCTGCGCTCTGTGCAGAGGAAGACACTAACAGCATCGCATTAGCCCGACGTGACTCTCCTGGCTTTGGGAAACTGAGTTCCCATGAGGATTCCCTTCTCCTGCTCCCCCTTCCCCAATCTGGTCCCTCTTCCCTGACTCCTCCTACCCAACATGCCCTCATGTGGCTCAGACAGGAACAACACGGCAAGCAGAACAGTGTGCCTTGTCAGAGGCAAAAGAAGGGACGTGCCATTCCAAAGCTATTGGGCTCTAATGGACTTTATTTAAATGAGTTCCCCTGCACCACGGAATGTCTGAGGAATGCTTCTGCAGCTCCCACCGATTCCTGGGTGAGGTTCAGGAATCGTGGCTGAAGCTGACAAAGCCAAGAGCCTCTACCACAGCACTGAGCGGCCTGCCTCAGCCCCCAGTTCCCCTGGAGATGTCAGGATTCGACCCATTTCCATGTGGGCACAGAAGCCAGAACAAATATAAATTCATTCCAAATACATCTGCCAGTATTTAAAAAACAAAAACAAAGGGTGAGGTGTGGGGCATGGGTTCAAATGATCGGGAATAAATCGTGTGTAAGGGGACTTCCGTGAGTTTCAGTCTGGGTTCCCAGGGCACCCCACTCTTGTTTAAGGTAAAAACAAAATGTTCTTCCGATGAAGCAGTTCTTTTCCGGAGCATCCGGCTTGTACAAGTGTCCGGTGAGAACATCCATAGGGACCACTCCCATTTGTCTAACCTCCCTGGACCCAAATTCACTTCTCCGGTGAACTTGGCCTCATGTGCTAAATGGCTGTTTCCATTCTTATTCTAGTAGCACCTCTGTGCCCATCAGGGCCTTTGATGAGAGGAGACCCTAATGCCTGGAATGTGAACTTGGCAGTTAAAGTGTCTCTTGGTTCTCGAGGGATATTTCAGAGCGATAGTGTGCTGTTCGTTACAGCTTTTCCATTAAGTTCATTTTCTAAACGATAATGGGGCTTTTTACTCACGGATCGGTGTTGATGAATTGCAAGTATGGCTTTCCACTTATTCACACGGGAGATCCAATATCACACCATTAGTGCAGCATCATGTTCTTTAACGTCCTGGGCTGCTGTGATTCAGAGCTACACCGACCATGGCATTGGCAGAGCAACACTGGCCACGGTCCCCCACATGGCGCGAGAGTCCACTTGGGGTTTTCAATGCTTCAGCTTGAATTTATAAGTAAATCCACAGGATTGGTGTCATCACCCCTTTTGGAAGAGCGTTTTCAGAAGAATCTTGTTTTGCATTTGTTGTTGTTTTTCTTAAATCCAAAAGCCATAGAAAAAAATTTATCTTTTCATAAACTTGGCTCTGACAATTTTCCCCAGATGACCTGCAGTTTCCCATCCCTCATGAAGAGCCACTATGCTATTAGCTATCTCTGCATATACCGTACTTAGAGCACAAGCCTTTAGTGATATGCTTGGCCTATGGGAGACATCAACTAAATCGCCAGGTGAGTTCGCACCCCCAGGTGGACAGTGGAATTCCGCTGGACAATTCTCCATGTGCCCCCTGGAGGCAAGTGCCAGGCACCATAATGAACCCGTGGTGATTCCTGGTGGAATGTGTGGGGATCTTGGTATTAGGACAAAGTTTCCAATTGAGAAAAAAAATTCCTGGATTCCCTAAATCCCCTCTACTTGGGACATAATACTACGTACATGGGATTTAATCTCAGAATCTTCTCTATCTCATTATCAGAAAAAGAGCTTTGTGCTTTTTTTTTCTTTTGTTTTTCCCCATACTCCATGGGAATGTTATCAAGTAATTTCTATCATGTAAGTCTCCAATCAAGGGTTAATAATAGAAGAACATATACAGTGGTGCCTCACACAACGAACTTAATTCGTTCCAGGAGCAAGTTTGTTATGCGAAAAGTTCGTTATGTGAAACGCGTTTTCCCATAACAATACATGTTAAAAAAAATAATTCGTTCTGTAGCATAAAATATGCTAAGATGACATAAAAAAAGATAAATTTTTTGTTATTATTTTTATTTAGATACATCATGATATAAAAAAAATATTGAGTTTAACTTAAAAGGACGACTGCCGTGATACGTGCGTGATTTAATTCGTAATGAAGAACGATTGCTGCGATACGTGCTTAAGTTAAGCGCAGTGACTAACGACTGCCTGCAGTGCCTGCACGGAAGGATGCAATACATCGGCAGCGATCGTGGAAGCTCGGGCAAAGCGGTCGTGGAAGCTCGGGCGACTTCGTTGTGTGAAACAAAGTTCGTTGTATGAATCATGAAATGAAGTTCGTTGTGTGCAGCGTTCGCTGTGCGAGGCGTTCTTTATGCGAGGCACCACTGTATTATACAGGGCATCCCCCAAAAATGTATACACACTTTAACAGCTGATAGCTCAATTTTGAAAATGAAATATATTTAATAAACATTGCCTTTATAATTATTCCAAGAGTATGTATATATGTTTAGGAAGACCCTATATATTCTATCTAGCTCTCATCTATCTATCTATCTATCTATCTATCTATCTATCATCTTTGTATCTATCATCTATATATCTAGAGAAAGGTGATCCACAATAGAAGTGGCACTAAACAACCAGTATCTTTACTCCTAAAATATGGGTCACAATATTAATCTCCATCCCTTTGCTCTCTGTCTCACATTCTGTGATAACACTGCTCCTTATTTTCTACTTCCCACATTTACTAAAGGCATGGTTCTAGGTGGGATACATAACAAAATGGCTTTAAATCTGCAAGTGAAGTAAGCAGGTACACTAGATTATGCTTTGGCTCTGTGAGGTTTAGATATCATTTTATTGTTTAAGTATACCAGGTCCTTAATGGGATCCCATCAGATGTTTTCAATGGTTTTTAAAAGCCCCAAGAATGAAATGGGCAGTGGAAGAAAATCCATTTGAACTTAATGGGTTAGAAACGAGTCCCTTGTGTGCTACCATAAGCTGTTTGGTAGGCTCATAAACCAAGAAAGGTTGGTGTGAATAAAAGATGGAACAAAGACCTCCCTACGGTAGTCATTATGCCACAGAAACATGCCACATCAACAACACTTGGTGGAGAGCTGTTTGGACTCCATTTGTCATTTGTCCCTCAAGGACATGGAGAACTTGGTTTGTCCTTGGTGGGAATGCCCCTACCACTTTCCCTGCACACCAGTCAAGTCTTATTTCCAGTGTGTGGGCCCGTGCTTTCTATGAGACAATGTAACACACAGTAAGATGCCACAGTCCGAGTGATGGAAGGAAGTGTGTCCCATATCACTGCTCAATTTGGAGGAAAGTGTTTCAAGAGAACCAACAGACTATAGAAAGTGAGCTAGAGTTTTAGAGAAGTTGTTAATCCAGTCAATACGGGCTTGGAATCATTATTTTAATGTTTTATCTGCTCCAGTATCAATTCATAGCATAATAACACATTGTTTTATGTTTTCAAAAAAAAATAGATCATTCTGCATCTTTACTCAATGTCCTTTCAAAACAGTTTTTAAAAGAATATATAAGTAAAAGTTACATGGAGCTTTTATTTTCCCACACAGAGAGTTCCAAGCAGAGTCTATACTGAATGAAATTCTATTCCCATTCCTTTTTCAGCTAATGAATGACTTAAAGCAAATGAAGTATATTTTCATTCTATTGGTGCTAGAAAAGAAATGGCTATATTCCTGACTTTTTTTTTTTTTAATAGTGTTTAGTCTTGCTCGTTAGAGTATAAAAGGGAAGCTGTAGGCTTTCTATTAGGACTGGCTGCAAAGCCCAGCATACAAAAATATGGAATCAATTTGAGGTAAAAGGTCAGGTTCCAAAGTCAAGTACTGGATGTAGTCCATCCCTGTACCAGACCAGAACATCTCTAAGACCACTATGTGCAAACTGATGTCCCACAGATTGAATGCAGGTCATAGGCACATTTTCTCTGACCAGCACAGTGTCTGTAAGTTTCTGAATTAGTAGCCAATGTTTAAAATTTTGGAGAGGGTTCCTATAAAATCTTTGTTATTTATCAAGATCCTCATTCCTGCCCACTAGTGTGGCTCAGTGGTTGAGCATCGAACCACGAACCAAAAGATGATTGGTTCAATTCCTGGTCACGGCACATGCCAGGGTTGTGGGCTCCATCCCTGTAGGAGACAGCCCATCGATGTTTCTCTCTCATCAATATTTCTATCTCTTTATCCCTCTCCCTTCTTCTCTCTCTAAAATCAATAACAACATACTTTTAAAGGACTCTGATTCCTAAGCATTCCCATAGCTGACTAGTAACTGTCCCCTGAGCCAGGACTCTTAACTCCTCCCTCTCCCTGCCACTCTTCACTGCCTTCCTAAACACCAAAGCCCATTATGAATTGCCAGTTATCACAATAACTCTGAGAGCTCTGCCTTGCTTTCCTCACTTACCAGAACTGCTATGGCTGTGGCTGAATTTGTGACCACCTTGTTTACTGTGGTCACTGTTGGGAAAAGCAGGGGGAGGCTCAAAAAAATGTGTGTGATTCCCGGGCAAAATGAAGAACCCTGTTCCAGTACCAGTGCGCCATAGGCATGCGCAGTTCTTCAGGCCTTTGGGGGGGGGGGGGGGGGCGGTTGGCGGCTCAGCGAGGCAAAGGCGTTGCAGATGACAAACATACTCTCTCTATTCCCTTCTGAAGAAATGCCAACATTTTGCCTTAGTTGTGAGCGGATTTTTAAATGTTTGTTTTTGTGCTTTTCTAAATGTAGAAATAAAATGTGCGGGCAACGCCCTCGGGTGTAGCATAGAGCCCTCTCTTCCCATTACAAATCCCACTCGTTCACACGGATCCATGCGATTCCCCTTGGGAGGGACTCACATATTCCTTTGTGAACCACAACCGTGTCTTTAGAATCAGTTTCATCCAAATCACACCATCTAGGCCCATAAAATTGCTTTCCCAGCACTCCACTGGGTCTCGTCTGACTTGGTTTCAGGGGCCTGTGTTTTGATTCTCTTTCCAGGCTACGCCTTATTCCTGATTTGTGCTGTGAATCATCTCCTAGTAGGTACCTCTAAAGGCTCACTAAAATGAACAGAATTCTTTGCCACATCTCCCTGCTGCAAAGGCCCCCAGCACTTCCTGGAACAGACAAAAGAGCAATTAAGTCAAACCACAGATTGCCAAAAGAAGAGGATCCACCAGTGGTCACATTGTCAATAACCACTTAGTCACGATGCTACCCTGTGAAACCACTGAACAGCATGGTCGTCAGCAGAAACATTCAGGTTCTTATGAATGAAAGCACAGGTAAATTAAGCATCAAAGGTTGCTATAGGAAACATCATTTTTATAAAAACAAAAGGAATCTCATAGTATATAGATGGAAAGAAAAGCCTAAGAACAATTTTTTTTAAGTCTGAAGGGAACCTGGTGGGAAAAAAAAAGAAAAGAAAAGAATGTTTCTGGCTCCGGAAAGGGGAAACCAGAGGCTGGGAGGGAAGCCCGCCCAGCTGTCTCCACCATCGGCAGCCCGTGCAAAAATCACGACACAGAGCAACGGCATGGGCAGTAATAAAATGGCAACTGCTGTCTGCGTGGCCTTTTCAGGCCTTTCTCAGCATCTCCATGATGTCCACTGTCATCAGGCCAGACGAGTGCCTTGAAAGCAGGGCATTAGCAAAGGATTCTGAGGAAGTCCTTCATGTTTTGGTTCTGTTTGTGCAAAATCTCAAGTTGTTTTGTTTTCTGGGGGTTGGGGGGTAGGGACCATCCCCCAGAGTTCTAAGGCCCCCAAGCCAGCTCCCAGCCAGTCATGCGGGAGGAGATGGCATGAGACAAGGCCAAGGGCGGGGGGCCTTGTTTTTGAAAGTTGCACGCCATCCCCAGCTTTGTGGAAGGAGAAGAAGGAGAATGAAGAAGCTCAGCTAAAATGACGCAAGACATTGGCAGCCTCTCTCATTGTCTGGGAGGTGTTTTTTTACTCTTCTGAATCTGAAAAAAAGAAAAAGAAAAAGAAGAGTGTCAATGCTGCCTTTCCCCCCCCTTCTCCAACCACCAGGTCTGAGGAGAAGAAAATCTGAGGGCAAAAATAAAAAGGGGAGGGGGGGCACCAATTAAACATTTCAAGGCTAGTCATGGCTGTCTCCTTTGTAACATAATCGCTCTGTTCATAAAGGGGAAATCTCAGTGAGAATTGTAAACACAGATCACGTTTGAAACGAGATCACCAAACATTTGGCTCATGCAGTATGGATATTAAGACACCTTATTTTGCCATCAAGATGACAGTGATGACCAACTCTGGTCCATCTGCTCCAGAGGTCAAAAATCAGATTCATCTAACTTGATATTTCAATGCCAAAAGCAATGTCCCTCTATCACAGGGGCGGAGAATGTCTGGCCCTGGGGCTATATAAGGCCCACAAAACCATTTGGTCTGGCCCTGCCAAGACATTAGGGGTGAGTTAATTAAATGTTTGACCAAATAGAGCAGGCTAATTTTCAAGTTGATAATTTTGTATGGCCCACAAATGGTGTTAAAAATATCCAAATGGCCCTTGGGGGGGGGGGGGTGTAGAGGGGGGCATGCAAAGTTCTCCACTCCTACTCTATCAGAATTTTTGTCTCACCCTCAGAAGTTTCCCAAAATATTTAAAGCAAGATGTTAAATTCATTGTGCAGATAGAAAAATCCCCTGAATTCTCTACTACTGGACCCAGAGAGAGATGGGAGAGGAAGAAGACAAGATGTAAGAGGACCAAGTGAATGGGAATAGAAAATACTGGATTTTTCTCACTGGCCTACTCTACAGCACTTAACCTCAATGGACGTAGGACAGAATTTTATAAAAGCAAGCAAACAAACAAGAACCACTATGTTCTGCTTCCCATACACGCTGCATGCTCTGCATATCCTCACATCTCACAGTTTGAGAGGGTTTCCTCTAGTGCAGGGCTCCAAAGGGATGGGGGACTTTAAGAAGAATAACACCATCATCGGAGTCTTTAGAGGACAAGGGAAGTTTCCCGCTCAACGTTAAAGTGTAAGATACTCTCCTAAATAAGACTTAGGCAGCAGACTCACTGAGGGACAGAAGAGTCCTTCCTGATCTATTAATTACAGTGGAGTCTCAATTTTCCTGGGGCCATTGATCCAGACCTCTTTCTCCATTCTGGTCTTGTGTGTGTTTACCCCCCATTAGCACCTTCACCCATTTGGGGGAAATAACAGAAAAAAAGAAAAACTTCCAACCAATCACTGCACTTTGATTCTAGCATTACCAGTGAGAGAAATTGCCCGTCTTGTTGTTGGAACTTGACAGAGAGGGGAAAAGGAAACACACGCTGAAATCAAGGGTTAGAAAATTTCCATTGTGTCTGATTTTCTTTGTGCATCTTGGTCCACATAGTATCTGCCAGATAGGACTCCTCATTTCTCTGGCCCTGACAGCAGTTGGAGGTCATATATAATAAGACTCCTTTTAGATGGTCATCATAGTACTAACCACCTTAAGAGATGTCTCAAGGCCCTCGAATGTAAAACCCAATTTTGTTATGATGACATAGGCTAGTTTAATTTTTAAACATATGACCAATTGGTTGGAAGGAAACCAGGGGCAGATACCTGGAGATGGCTGACCTGGACCACTGTTAACCAGGGCACCTCAAGTATCCAATAAGGAAAGTGTGTCTCCTCCTTCGTGCAACCTGGGTTAGTAGAGACCCACAGTCTAGACTGCTGTGTCCCAGAGATGGGAAGAGGGCCATCTGGGGTGTTAATGGGACCCAAAGGCCTCTGGGAAAAGGTGACCCTCCCTTTCTAGTCGTTGCTTATGAGAGAGGAGGTGAGTGGCTGCTATGGAAGTCTACCCTCCCTCCTCCACCTCCAATCAAGGGATGGAGGAAAAAAGTTGGTCAAGAAGTAGAGGGAAGGGGTACGTAAAGGAAGCTTGTATATCTGAGCTGTGTTTGTGATCCTTGTCAGGAAGTACAACCAACAGTGAAAGAGCAAGAGGCAGATATTTTGTAGCTGAGACTGTGGCCTGCGTGACCATCCCTAGTCTTCCCCAAACACATGCAATCTCTAAAGTAACTTTTATTTATGAATCTCTTAAGGCACTTACTCCAAGGAGACCAGTATCATAGCTATCTGCAGGGAGAAGTCCCACCCCAGACTCCTTGACTAGGTGGGAGATACCTTATTTATCTTTATAACTCTTCTTACATGTAGTGCAATGCCTGACACATAGCATATGCTCGACAAATATTTTTTAATTGAAAGGAAGTAACTTAAATACACATGAGGCAGATGGGACAGATATGGGCATAATGATGAGTAGGGAATTGCTCTCCATTCTTTTTCTAATGTTGACTTTTATTACATTAAAAAGAAAATCATAAATACACTGACTTTTATTCAATTGCAAAGCATGATATGTCAAAAAATTTTATTCCCTATAAAGAAATATTTTATTCAATTGCAAAGCATGATATGTCAAAAATTTTATTCCCTATAAAGAAATATCCTCACTACCAGTGGCTTTGTGTGGGGTAAATCTCCCAGAGAAGGTGCACCTGCTATGCAGGCAGCTGTGACAGTGTTTGTAAATCACGCCTGCCCCTCTCCTCACGCTACAATTCTTCTTCTGAACTTCAAATGTCTTACACTTGCTTTATTGTATTTTTGTTTTGTGTATTTTTTTTCAACTTAAACTACAATTGCAGAAGCATTTTAAACTCAAGTTGGGTGAGACTACAATGCACATGAAAATGGGTATCTTAAGACAATAAAAGAAGCCACTTTGTGTTTAACTGAGCTACTTGACTATTTTTGTTATTGCTACTTTGATTTCTATTAATTGTAAATATATGTTGGCTTTTTGGAAGCGACAAAAAGTAGTTCAACTCACCCACCTTTTTAAGAGGGACTGAAGAACCAAAATGGAAAGTATTTTCACCCAACTTGAAATAATTCAGGAAAGGTTCTAAGCAAGGTCAATCTCCTGTCCCTCCCCTTGATAAGACTTCTGATAACTCACAAAGGGGCAGCCACCAGGTGCTGAAGCCTCAAGTGTGTGCTTGTATAAATTCACAGAAATGTATCTACTCTGAGGGATGAATAGTGAAAAAGGTTTCAGCAACTTGATTTAGAGAAATGGGACACCAACCTGGCCTTGTTGATTTCACCCCTCCCATCCTCCTGCTGCAGGGAAATGGAGATGACGATCTAAACCATTTGGTTTAAAGATCATTGTCTTAAAAAGAAGCATCAAGTTCAAGTTAACATGACTTGACTCTTAAAATGTGTTTACAGGTCATCATGTTTATTCCTAGATCACAAGTTGAGCATCTGTGAGGTGGCCTCATAAGAGATTGGTATTAGACTTAAAAATTCTGTAAATACTTTTCATTTTTCTTGGGTTTGATTTTTTTTTTTTTTAATGCCTAACTATCACCCAAACTCAAAGAAGTAAGCTGATTTGGCTGAGTCCCAGAAACTACCACAACTGCCTCCCTATAAAGTCAACTTTCTACAAAAACAACAAAGTGATATGGTAAGCAACAGAAAGAATGGTAAAAGCTAAATAAAAAAAATAAAAAAAGAATAAAAATGGGGAAGAATAGCCTGGCCAATGTGGCTCAGTGGTTGAGCATCAACCTATGAACCAGGAGGTCAGGATTCAATCCCAGTCAGGGCACATGCCCAAGTTGTGGGCTTGCAAGAGGCAGTGATCAATGAGTCTCAATATTGATGTTTCTCTCTCACTCTCTTCCTCTTCCTTCCTCTCTGAAGTCAATAAAAAGATATTTAAAAACAAAACTGGGAAAGAATAAATATGGTAAGATCAAACCCATTTTTAAATGTCTAATAGAATTTCCATAGGGCTTATACATGGGTCCTGGTTTCACTTTTAATAATAAGGAAATACTACACAAAACAAAGAAACATTATTTTAGAAATAGTTATTGGGATTTAGCCAGATATAAATTTCAGTATTCTAGGTCATAAGTGTAAAACAGCTATTTTAAATGGCTATAACCAAATACCCAAAGTATGAATGCATGCTTACTCCTTGCCCTAAGTGATAGAGGATATGATTATAGTAAGATTATTCTAAATTAATTGCATTGCCTATAATATTGAATACTACAACCATACTGAGATGGATGGATGGATGGAATTAAGATGATAGGTAGATAGGTAGGTAGGTAGGTAGGTAGATAGATAGATAGATAGATAGATAGATTTGTGAGAATATAATTTCCTGAAACCTGCCTATGCTATCACCTCCTAAAATATATTCATTTGGTCCAAACATACAGAATAAGAACAATACAAAGGATGGTAATTCTTTAGTCCAATCCTGTGTTCTTTCTTCATCTTTCCTTTGACCCATGCGTGCTATCACTGAGAAAAATGATGATGTCAACCTTTTATTCTCTAATTTTTTCTGCCTTCTCTCTTCCTTTACACAGCATGGTCTTTCTTTTCACACTTAAAATATGTGAATAGCCAAAACCGGTTTGGCTCAATGGACAGAGCGTCGGCTTGGGGACTGAAGGGTCCCGGGTTCGATTCCGGTCAAGCGCATGTACCTTGGTTGCAGGCATATCCCCAGTAGGGAGTGTGCAAGAGGCAGCTGATCGATGACTTTCTCATCGATGTTTCTAACTATCTCTCTCTCCCTTCCTCTCTGTACAAATCAATAAAATATATTTTAATAATAATAATAATAAGTGAATACCCAGCAATTCCACTTCTGGGTATTTATCTAAAGAAACCTAAAACACTAAATTGAAAAGACATATATCCATATGTTCATTGCATCATTATTTACAATAGCCAAGATACGGAAGTAACCTACCCATTAGTAGAAGAATGGATTAAGAAGTAGTGTATATAAATAATGGAATATAAGGCAGCCATAAAAAGGAATGAAATCTTGTTGTCTGCAACAACAGGGATGAGCCTAGATGGTATTTTGTTAAGTGAAATAAGTCAGACAGAGAAAGACAAATGCCAGATGATTTCACTTATATGTAGGTGGAATCTAAAACAAAATGAACACGCAGAACAGAAACAGACTCAGAGATACAGAGAAAATTCTGACGGTTGCCAGATGGGAGGGGTTTGAGGAGTGGGTGAAAAAGGTGAAGGGATTAAGAAGTACAAATTGGTAGTCACGGAAGAGTCATGGGATGTAAAATACAGCAGAGGGAACATAGTCAATAAAACTGTGATAACTACATATGGTATCAGATGGGCACTATATTTATCAGGGTGATCATATCATCCTATCTAATAAAGAGTGAATATGCTAATTGACCATCACACCCTCACAAAGATGGTGGTGCCCCACAGCCAATAAGAAGGGAATATGCTAATTGACTGTACGCCCTCAAAGATGGCAGTGCTCACAGTCACAAGATGGTGGTGCCCAGTCCCCTCAGCCCCACAGTGGCAGCAGGTGCATGGCAAGGCCCAGCCCACTGCCAGGTGGGTCCAGCTATACCATGCGCCTACCTCCGGAGTCCCCAAATCCCCTTAGACCCCCAGCCACCCAGGGACAGCCCAAGGCACAGGCAAGCCTTGGATGGCGGCTGCCCAGCCGATGGCCAAGGCACAGCCAAGCCTCGGATGGTGGCTGCCCAGCCACCCAGGGCTGGCCCAAGGCACAGGCAAGCCTCAGATAGTGGCTGCCCAGCCAACTCCTGAGGTGCAGGCAAACCTAGGATGGCAGCTGCTGAGCCACCCAGGGTCACCTGAGGCTCAGGTAACCAAGGCCAGCAAAGGCACTATTGACAGTGGCAGCAACAGAGATGTGATGGAAGCATCACTTTCCCCTGACCACCAGGTCACCTCCCACCCCTGAGGGCTCACAGTCTATGAGAGGGGACAGGCCAGGCTGAGGGGACACCCCCCCTCCAGTGCATGAATTTTCATGCACCAGGCCTCCTCTAAGTTATATAAATGTCTAATAACTAGGTTGAACACATGAAACTAATATAATATTGTACGTCAAATATAACTGAAAAATAAAAATATTTATTCTTAAAAATCTGTGAATAACTGTCCCTGCTCTTCGGTGCCCCCACTGTCCAAAGTATTTTACTGCTACCACTCTCTGCATTGAACACCTGGTGCTTTAATTCCTAAGGAAATCATTACAGCACTCAACTTTCCAGTTGCCCAAGGCTTGGCCCACGCTTAAGAGGTATGAAAAGTCAGGCATCAGCAGCTCCCACCCCTCCTCTGGCTCAAGTGAGGGAAAGCAGTCTGCACAGAGCTCTGTGTCTGGTCAGGCTCTGAACCCCCCATGTGGGGAGCCAACAAGAAGCCAGAGGCCAGAAACTCTAAGGACGTCCTTCAGAGGAAGTTAGGTGAGGCTGGGATTCTAGACCTGAGACATTCTGACTGCTCTCTTCATGGTTTATTCAATTGAATTAGTTCAGGAAAAGCAATAAAAGATTTAAAATGAATGAACTAAAGAAAACAACACCTTTTTCTCATGTTTCTCACTGTGGCTCCAGGGTGTAGAATAAGAATAGTGCATACTGTAGAGGGCTAATGCTCATAAAACACAGCTGTCATCACTGGGAGACCAGGCTGCCCTGGGGTGGAGAATAAATACTGCGGGGGGGGGGGGGAAGCTTCATTACCCACTTGATATTGCATTTTTAACAGCTCTACTGGCATGTGGGTGTCGAGATGAGAAATGGCACTAACAATGGAGACATCAATGGCTCCTGGCTCTGCCACATATTTTATCTCAGGGCAGCTATTATTTTAAAGAATTTTTCATAATGTTCATAGAGCATCTTTGGTAAATGTACTGCTACTTGTGTTTTCTCCAATCCCTTGCATAGAATCTGACAAAAAATGTGATTTTTCTAGGGAGAAAACAGATACTTATTACATGAATACTAAGAAGTTATTTTTTAATCCTGAACATTGATATTAAGGAAAAAAAAAAATCACATTCTCCCCAATAGTTCCAAATTGTAATTCTCTCCGTCAAACTGGTTCCTTTAAAAATACAATTGCACATTAAGAGTGTAACAAAATGTCTGGAAGATAGAGTGAACCACTGAAAGCTATATACCAGTAATTGCAATGGAAATTGTTTTAAAAGATTAATTTTGTCATTAAGAAAGAGCACATACTTTTATTTGACATTTCTACTATGTAGTTTTTTGGTAAGAGACTGGATTCTAAAACAGCTGTTAAACGGATTGACTTTAGCAGTTTTCTTTAGTATAACACAATTTAATTTTAAAAACTCATCAACCTTAGATCATATAATATACATACAAACACATGCATATTATATATGTGTATTTGTACACACACACACACACACACACATATCTCATACACACATACTTTAAAAGCTGCTGTTTTGATACCAAAAAAATGTACAGGAGAATAATAGTAGTTGCATGTCACCTTGTTCCTTTATAATCCAACACGAGGATGTCTATTTTATACCTTCCTTGGAAAGCACTGTACCTACAACTATATAAAAGAAGCATTGGTTTGAACAGATGTTTGTAACCAAAAGGTTTTTCTAGCTGTTCTGACCCACTGGGAGTCACCAATGCTAGAACCATGTGTAAGCAACAGGGTTTGTGCTTCCAAGCTCTCGAGAGTACAAGTCCATAGAAAAAAGGAATGAGGAGATTTTTTAATTCACCTCTGTTTGACCTCTTCCCACCCACATCTCAAGTATTGGTTAATAGTTTTCCTCCAAATCCATTTCCCAAAAGCTATTATATTGGGTTTCAGCATTGCTGCACTCACAATAACTCCTATCGTTGGGTCAACCAGCAGCACAGCTTCTGAGGTTATCTAGAAAATGACACTGAAGCATATCAACCAAAAATTTTAAGCAGCAAGACCTTTTAGAATTCTCTTACCCAGGGGCGTGAAAATAACAGGCTTCTGAAAGTAATGATGCAATTCCCTAGGCCAGTGTTTCCCAAACTTTTGACATATGTGTACCCCTTCTATAATTTTTATAATGCTGAGTACCCCTTGTACTCATGAGAACGTAGAATTGGGCACAGCTAAGCACGGTGCAGTGCATATCCCCACCAAACTCCGGTGCAATGCATTACCCCACCAAACTCTTCCCGTACCCCTGGGGGTATGCGTACCACACTTTGGGAAACACTGCCTAGGCCATTTACTGTTTCCCATTTTCCTTTGATGGGCATCGAAGTGAGGGTTCAGACACTTAGGCTTTCACCATACTTGAGAAAATAAACAAACATTTTATAGCTCTTCTTGCTAAGCCACAGTATTGTTAATGCATTGTTAATGCTCCATATGAATTTGTTAAGGAAGTAGGTCACCGGATTTTTCGTGGACCAATGGCTAAGGGAAATACGATATAAATCAGAATACGTGTGCTTATGATGAATACTCTTAATTGGGACCTGGGGCATTCCAGATGTTCGGCTCCTGTACACTCCTAGAAAATAACCCAAAAGGATCCTGGTTTCTCGTGTGGAGGGCAATTCCTCCGTTAAGTAGGCCTATTTTTGTCAGTACACAGAAGGCTATACTAAGGTATCTTCCCAGGTCTAAGAAATAATGTTATCCTCTGAGAGGATGGGATTAACTATCTGTAGAAACTACCTTAGGGCAGCAGATGTTGATGTTAGTAGCATGATGAACAGAGAGATTTACTGTAAATCAATCACTGATTGATTTAAAATCAGTTAAGCACTGATGTTTCATAGATCTTTTTAAAAAGTAAGTTAGAAATTATTCAAGATTATTTTTGTAGTAGCTTTGTCTTGGGTGTGAGAGAAAAACACAGGGTGGTCCCAGTGTCCACCATCCTTGGCCTATTTTACCCACCAAGTTCATGGTCTGGCCATAAGCTGGGTGTAAAGTTTGGGTGTAGGTTATGGTGGGGGTGAGGGAAGAAAGAAATACTTTGAGATCATCTGCCTTAAAAACAAGTAAGTCTTCTCAAGATTGAAGTCCAGAAATGCAATCAAAGATGACTAAAAAAGTAAACAAGACTGATGATCTACTCTAAAATATCAACAAATCTCATGGCTGAAATTGTGGTAAAAAAGGAGATCAGAAAAAGAGGTACAATGAAGGAACCTATACTCAGGATATAAGGCATGCAAGATGGTTCCCTCCCATCCTTCTCGGCAGGTCTAACCCAATGGTGGAGGCAGATGTATCAGGGTATTCTACCGGGAAGTAACAAATTCATCAACTAATGCCCCTCATATTCTCAGTTTGACAAGCAACCTTCTGATAGGATTTCCTTCAGGAAGAAAGAAGCCACTGACTGGCCAGTTGACACGAGTATTAGAGTATACATGGCCACATTGGACGTCAGTGAATGGGCAGTCACTGCCAGGCATTGGTCATAAGTATTCCTTTTTGTGTCAACAAGTCTTCTGCAACATAATCAACTCTCCATTTACTATCAATGTGGAATTCCTCTGTCTGCCAATGTGTAGCACCCTACTTTCTAAGCAGGCCTCTCTTTATATTAATTATCACATATGTTTTGAGTGCTCCCAGATGAAGGAATTTCATGTTTCCCAGACAAGATAATTCTTACATGCAGAACAAAATGGAAAACCACAAAGTAGAATTCACTTCAAAATTCCTGTCAAGAATTCTCCAGATTCCACAATTTCGTCTATTCTGTCTTATGTATGCCTTATGCAACATAAATTGGGGAACAAGTTCGAACAAAGATGGTCAATAAGACCACTATCCTCTATAAAGATTTTGTGAACCCAATAGGTCTGACTAAAATCATATTGACAATTGCTTATAAATAAATCTTTCAAAATTTTGGGAAAAATGTTAAATGAATAAAGAATGCCCTGTAACATCCCCATGTCTATATGGGATTGATTCAAATAGGAGTGTGCTGAAGAAGAATGGGTGTGTTCAAGTGTTTCTATGTTCTGCATGGACAAGTACACAGCCAACATCAGCTACAAGTGGTAACGAGAAGCCCTGTGGGAAGACATAGCATTGATTGGAACAATATTGTGATGAAAGCAGACAGCAACTACAAGCCAAGGTTTTGATGGGTTTAAATAAGGCAGTTCTTTATTCTGGTGTAAAAGGACAGCCTGATGCCACTGTCCTGAGTAGAATGGCAGGGGAGGGGGGGGAGGAGAAATATTTGGAAGAAAGAATGAGGTAGGTATGATTCCCTAAGATGAGAATACTGGTATACAGGTGTCTAAGTAAATACAGAAATTGATGGTGGCCTCCACAAATGCGTGCCTCCTGAATAGCAGTAAATGTACATCTGTTGCTTTTCAAGTCTCTGGACTTGAGCCTAAGTTGTACAGAGAGACATGTGTCTCAGTTCTCCTGCACCCTGCTGCTTGACTGTTTCCCCCAGGATTTGCGGAGCAGGGCCTGCCTCCCGGTCTATACTGGTCCCATCTATTTCTCACCATCAACTCCACAGCAGAGCAAGTCATGATGCTCTGCCCCTGAGGCAAAGGACAAAAATTTCTCAAGTTTAGTTAAAAAATTACATTATTTTTTACATCTCAAGTGTAAAGGTCCAGACTATATCCTTCCACTATTTTTTTAATTAATAACTTACTACATCATTATATAGAACAAAAGACATCTAAAAAAAATTCCCAAGTCATTCATTCCATTCATTTATTACATTTCAGACTAACTTGATAGGGATCAGCTAGAAGGAAAACAGGAAAAACACATTCTTATTTTTTAGGTGACTCTTGTGAGCCCTCAAGTCAAGGTCATGAGACGTCAGTATTGTGAAGGATCAAAGCACAGGCAAAACCCTCTAATGTACACAACGAACTTTTAAATCACAATTAGTTGCTCTACACAAGCTAATGAGAATATTGGCTCTACTGCCTCTTCCATTTCTCCTGTACTGAGACCTTAAAGAGGAGAACATAAGCAACTTAAGAAATAGAAAGAGTGGCTACAAGGAATGCCATTTCCTCAATGAGGTAAGGAGCTGATCAAGTTGTATCCTGACAGACACAGTGAAGTAGAAAACTCAGAGATCATTACATGAATATAGTATACAAGTGTAAAACCTTCTCCTCACATGTAAGCTTCGTTTTGTTTTGTTTTTCTCTCCATATGGTTTTTTAATTTGGCTTTCAATTTGCATTTCCCTGATGATTTCAATGATCTTTTAATGTGCCTGCTTGCTCGCTGTTTGTTTAAATCTCTTGCATGTTTTTACTTGAGTTGTTTCCTTTTTATTGGCTATTGAGATTGACTTGCATCCTGAATCTAAGAAGAAATCAAATGTTCTTTTGAAGTTATTCTCCCTCGCTCTGTGGGCTGTCTTTTCATTCTCCTAATGATGCTTTTGAAGTTGTAGAAGTCTGTAATTTTGATAAAGTATGATTTGTCAATTTGTTCTTTCATGGTTTGTAGTTTCATCGTCCTGCATAAGAAATCTTTGCCTAACCTGAGACCACAGAGAGTTTCTCTGGGGTTCCTAACTAGAAGTTTTATAGTTTCACATTTTAAAATTTTATGATCATTTTCAGTTAATAATCTACTTCATTAATGTTTAAGTATTAATTAATGTTTGTATCTGATGAGAAGTATAGATAGTTCATCATTTTGTGAATGGATATCTAGCTACTTCATTACCGTTCATTGATGAGTTTCTCAATGGAATGTCCTTTGTCAAAAATAAGATGTCCATATACATGTGAATCTATTTCTGGACTCTCTATTGATCCATTTGTCTGTCTCCATGCTAATACCCCACTGTCTTGATTACTATAGCTGTATCAGTCTTGAAATCAGGCCAACTTTTCCTTTCTTTTGCAAGTTGCTTTGTCTATTGTGAGTGTTTTGCATTTCCATATTAATTTTAGAATCAGCTTGTAAATTTCTACAAAAAAAATGTCTGCTAGGATTTTAATTAGGATTACATGAAATCTATAGATCAATTTAAAGATAATTTAATCAATCTGTTAAGAGTCACAAACAGTGGCTATCACATATCTCTATTAATGTAGTCAATAAAGTTAAGGGCTACCACTGGAACAGAAAGTTTGTGTAAAAAGCAAGAGTAAGTCTCCCAATTGATAGTTCGAAGATTGGAGGGGGATATAATGTGAATTCTCAGGGTTTAGAAAGAGTGGGGTGTTGGTTGTGGAAAGCGGAAGGTGTGCTCATGAAGAACATTGTGAAGTGCTTCTAGCTGGGGTGAGTTGTCGTCCTGATTCTACAGCTATGTCGCTCTCCAATGTGTGGGCCTCCCGGCATAATGATCACTCGGAACAGATTTCTGTGTTTGTTTTTAACCAAAGTAATAACTAATTAAAGGCAAAAAAAATGCAAAAACTGAAAATATGGAACATTTCCCATTCTCACTGCACAGTTCATGATCAAAGATTCACATTCCATTCCATTATAATCAGCAAGTCCAGAGTCAACTTTTTATAAAGTTTACATTGAAAATGGCAGTGTGAAAGAAGGTATAGAATGCATGTGTGATGGAGAAAGGATGGTGGAGGAGAAGAGATACAACAATAATTTATAAACTATTGAAAAATGAATAATAGTACTCTTTAAATGTGGTGAAGTGCTTTTTCAGGGTCTGAGATAAGGATCTAATAACAACCACTATTCAATTCTAACAAACTGGAATTAAATGGCACATCTATGGAAAATGTAATGAGAATTATGCCCTTACCATCTGCTTTCTTTGAGTCATTTCCGACAGTGGATTGATCCTTCTTGTCAGCCTTATTTTTACCATCTTTCAAGTCACCTGCAAGTAATAAACATAACAAAAATAGATTATGTAGACACCTAAGGAGGAAGTTAGAAATAACTTTAAACCTGTCAAGATTTTTAAAAAGAGAAAAGGTACAGTATAATTTTAGTCATGAGGGGGTACATGTCGGATGTAAATGTCCTTTAGACCACAGATTAGGTTCTAAATATTGGTTTATGATCTGAAAATTAAAATTAAAGTTTCTGCCCAGCCAGTGTTGCTCCACGAGCATCGACCCAGGAAACAAGAATTCACTGGTTCGATTCCAGGTCCGGGAATATGCCCGGATTGCGGGGCAGTCAGGAGGCAACTGATTGATGATGTTTCTCTCTCTCTGTCCCTCTTCCTCCCTCTCTCTAAATAAATATATTTTTTAATTGAAAGTTCCTGTTTAACAGGGTTGTACTAAAGGCAATGGTGTTTATCCTCAAGAAAGGCAGTTCAACTTTGTTATTAGGCTGTAGAGTGAGGAAGAGCCTGGGTTAAATGTAAGTGATGTCAATGAATAGCTTTTTAACTTTTAGGTGCTTCCGTGTCCTTATCTGTGAAATGGGAATATTAACATCTACTTTATAGGCATAATGAATGCATGGACAAATGCATTTCAAGTACTGAATGTGGTATCTGACACATCATTCAATGACAATTATTATTATTCTAAAACAGAGCTATAAATAGCATTCTAATTAAGGAGCTTGTCGAAATGTAATTGGCAAAAGTTAAGAAACACTAGCACACAAATGTAGAATGAAAACGTCAAAACATATTTAAATTTATGAGGGAATGAGGGAGATAGTGAGGATGGTTCCAGAAGTATTTAAGGAACTGGATATTTATAGGTATTTGTAAAATGTGTTAAAATAGATTGCTAGGTTAGAGACAAAACTGACTATGTCCTACAAGGCAATAAAACCCTAACCTTTGGGGTCATCTCCTCTACCAGTCAAAATCTATCTTCACAGGGCCTGGGCTTGAATCAAATAGTAAATGACAAAGTCAACAAAGTCACCTAGAGGAGGGGTCAGCAAATTATGGCCCGTGACCATGTCTAGTCTGCTATCTGCTTTTGTATCATAAATAAAGTTTTATTGGAACATGGCCATGCCTTCATTTATGTATTTCAGGGCTGCTTTCTTGCTGCAGTGGCGGAGTTGAACAGTTGTATCAGAGATGCACAAAGTCAGCACTGTTTACTATCCAGCCCTTCAGAGAGAGAGGCTGCTGACACCTGCCTAAGAGAAGTACCCTCACCCCCCACTCCATCCCCACCTCCCCACCCCACATGCAGTCTATTCAACAATATGCAGTGATACATTGAAAAAACATGGCACCCCTTCCCCCAGCACTACTCTCAAGTATTGGATGCTTTTTCTTACCAGTGTCTAATAGTAGCTTTCTTTTTAGCCTGTGTAAAACCAACAATGCATTACCACTAACATACTGGTCTTATTGAAGCAAAAGGATCCTAATAATAAATGCAACCAGGAAGGAGCAAGCAGGCCCAAGAGATATTGACCTTTTTTGTTTTATTTGTGCCAAGCATTGTGCATCACTTCATTAAATTCTTATAACAACCCATTATGAAGGTGCTGTTACTGGCAGGAGGCAAATTCATCAATGTTTAATTCACTAAATGATCAATCTGCTGAACAACTAACTCACCAAATGATTGAGGAGGTTTTTCCAAGCTTGAGTTTTTCCTTCACTGCAGCCACCTGTCTACATAGAGGTCAGTCCTGGGCTTCATGCATTCACTGGGCCCCACCTCTGCCCCTGCCCTTCCACGTGGGTCTCCCTCTGAAACTGCCCCTCTTGTCCACCACAGCCTTGGTTTAAGCCATCTGTCTGACAGTTTTTGAACAAATGGCCGATTGATCTTTCCACAAAGAGGGTTTGCTTAAATCGACCTGTGAAGAATTTATGTGAAACCCCTATCATCTCCATGTTATGCCATAAATAAAGTTACTTACCATGATAATCAGAGATGGGTCTGATTGTAGAGGCCAGCCTCTCAACTACCGTATTTTGGGACTTTCCTAGGAAGCTCAAGTTTTAGACTTCAAGATCCTATTGATGGTACCACTTCTAAATGCCTTTGACCTTCAGACTGATAAATGCTTTTTAATAAGAATGCAAGACCATTTTTTACCCTGACATCTTCTACAAAGTAAGTACTTTTAATGAAATGTGACAAATCCTAAACTATGTTAGAAGTCAATAAACTCTCCAAATTTTCCCACTCTTAATTCTGAAATAGGTTGTACTGGCTGGAGGGAAGGAGGGAGGGGAAGGGAAGCCACAAGCAGGAGGCGTGTAAGTAAAGAATGTGGTCATCACCCTCTATCATGACCAATGGTCAAAACTGACGAGTTTCTTTGGAGGTGCCACGAAATAATCCATATGCTGGCTCATCCCTGTTTTAAGGATGGCAGAGATGACTCAAGGATCTTGAGCCTTGTAGTCAAACTAACTGCCTATAGAAAAAATGGCCTTTTGGTACTCACTGAGCCTTCATACCCTTAATGCACTCTACGCTGAGCCTTTCAGGTTGCCCTGGACCAGAGCTTTTCCCACAGATGCAGCAAGACCAGGATGCCTTCCAGAAGCCAGCAGGAGCAGTTCAGTTTGCCAGATGCTAGCCAGCAGCCCGTGGCAGCCTGCCTTCCCCTCAGTCGGGGCTGGGGAGGCTGAGGGGGAAGTGCCTGGATGGAGACCAGCACTTAGCAGATCCTGTAATTGCTCCTAGGGGCCCCAACCCCCCGGAACCCCACTCACCCAGGGTCCTCCAGTTCTCACCCCAAAATACCTTGGGCGGCCACAAGGAGGGGCGCTGGGAAAGTGACTGGCGCTTGTTTGCTGATGTTCCTCAAGGAAACCCATTGGGTAATTTCCCACGGGTTGTGTATGGAGTAATGGTTGCTGTGAGCGGTTATAAATCATTTTAATTAGGCTGCTTCGACTCAGTCCCGAACCTCCATTAGCCTTTCTGATTATCCTCTAAACGGATTTCTTTTTCTACCTCTCATTTCACACCTAGATTTTAGGGGAAATGGAAGACAATTGCTTACTTTGGGACATTAGCACAGCTGTGAAATTCACCCAGGCTCGCTGGACACTCAGGCTCCTGCTCTGCTCCTCTGGCCCCCTTCGGAGCAGTTGCTGCCACCTCTGCCCGCTCTGGGCCTTTGTTGTACCCCTCCCATGGCACAACCCTCCTGGTCACCAGCACGCCTGTGCTCATTCGCTTCTCTCCCTGGCCAGACCAGGGGTTGGCAAACTGTGGCCTGTGGACCAAACCTGCCCTGGTTTCATATGGCCCACACACTAAGAACAGTTTTTACATGTTTTAAATGACTGAGGTGGAAAAAGAAGACTATTTCATGATGTGGGAAAACTATATAGAATTCAAATTTCCACTTTCATAAATAACGTTTTATGGGAACTCAGCCATGCTCCTCTGCTTATGTAATTACCGTTGGTTGCTTTCACCCCAAAACAGCAGCCCTGAGTGGCTGCGATGTAGCCCACATGGCCTACAAACCCCAAAATATGTACTCCCTGGTCCTTCACAGAGGGGAGTGTTAGCCTGCAGTAAGCTGACTATAGGGTGTTTGTGGACAGTGGCTGAGTCTCAATAGTTCTATTTCTTCCTCTCCCTCTCCCACCCCCCGACAGCACCAGCCAGTAGGAACCTGCTGACTGTGGATCACAGAATTTGGACTCACACAGACCTGAACTTACTGCCTCAGGGGTGCTTGACCTAAGCCAGCGGTCTCACCTCTCTGAATCTGTTTCCTCACCTGCAAAATAGGGATGTATGTAGGCCCCACGCAGCGTTGTTAGGATTTGTAAATGGTTTTGTGAACATGAAATCTCACCAGCAATGTCCAGCACATGGTAAGCGTTCATTAAATGTCAGTGATATTGTCACCCACCCCAGAGGAGCCTTTCCCCACTGACTCCACTCACCGTTCTGCTGCTTGTCTCCTGACAGCTTCTCTTTGGCGTTTTTCCCACGAGCGTTGTGGCTCTTGTTGGGGCGCGTTCCGTTGACTTGACTCTGAGCTTCCCCGGGTGTGTTTTTGTCCGCCTGGCCGGCCGCGCCTTCTGCCTGGCTTTGGGCTTCCATCTCCTTCTGCTTTTCCTCCGCAGCCAGGCGAGCCTTCTCCTCGGCTTCCTTCTTGGCCTTCTCTTCTGTGTCCACGGCAAGGTGGGCAAGGCGTTGGAAAGACAGAAAGAGGTCACGCCATGAGGAGAGTTGCCTCTTTGCACAAAACCTGGTATGGCACTGGCAATAATACACTCAGGTGACCGAAGGCGCCACTGAGAGTTTTGGGTTTATTTTCAGTTAATTCAAATGAGATTGGCATGGATACTCAGGAAATAAATAAAATCAGGTCATGTTATGCAATTTCTGAAATCAATGGATTAGGAGAAGAGACAGGGAGAAAGTAATAATAATAATAATAATAATTAATAAACCAATATTGTAATTGGCATTACTAATAATAGTATTACCATCAATAACTTCTAATCAGTGTGTCCCCTGTGCAGGGTTTGATGCTAAATGCTTTCCAAAAATCATTTCCTTTCATTCTCAAAACAACGCTACTTTACAACATGGAACTGAGGCTCAGAGGCCGCAAAATCTCCCACGGTCACAGGAAAAAAATGGAGTTTCTCGTAGGTTTGCTGGGAACCTGGAGTTTAAACAAAGTAAAAAGTCCCCACCACTAGAATAATACAGTTTCAGGTCACTGTAACGTTAAAAGTAGGAAGAGGCTAATTAAGTCTTCAAAAACATGTCTGCAAACCGTCCACAGATGAGAGGTGGCTCTTAGTTGGGCCAGGTGTCCTTATCTGTGTCCCCTTAACTGAGAGGGTGTCAGCCTGCTTTCCCATTCAGGTGACTGTGAAAGGCTCTGGCTCTGTACTTAAACAAAAACATAGCCTACCTGCATCTAGTCACATATTTATGAAAAGAGGCTTATTCATTCAACTAATATTTCTTGAACAGCTGCAGTGCCAAACACCATTTTAGGTGCTGGTCACATGGCAGCAAGCAGAGAAGACCATTAACAGGTGAGCAAACCACTAAGAGACAGAGAATTTCAGATGGCAAAAAGGGTTTTGCAAAAATGGTAAGTAATGTGATAGAACACGACCAGCCAAAGAGTGAAGACGCTGGCATTTGACGGAATATTAAGGATGATCATGGGAAATAGCTTTCTAGGCCAAGGAAATAAAAAAGGTAAGGCCATGGAGTAGGAATGAGTTTGCTCTGTTCAAGGGACACTGCGTTAGCCAGTGTGGCTAAAGCCCATTGAGAGAAGGGTTAGTGACAGATGATGTGGTCAAATAACCAAGGACATGAGGGGTTGAGACCACACAGGGCCTTGGAGGCCGCCAAGTGGAGCTGGGTTGTAGGAAATATTCAATAACATACATGGAAGGCACCTAACAGAGACCATTCCTCCGTAGAGGCCTGGAGACTTAGCATTTATTTCACACACAAGGCCTCTCCGACTGTGCCTTCACCTCCATTATGAAAAACATTGCTGATTTTCCCCCCTCTAGATGTGCTAACAGTGTCCTACACCTCATTGTCAGGGGACCTCTTCATTTCCCTTGGTTAGTCTTGGTTTCCACAAAAGCTGACTTTCATGGACAACAGGATTACTTTTAATCTCATAGGCACCAGAGTGGTGGGTTATGCATATGATTATATTTCCCTTTGTTTTAGCTGCTAAAGGGCACAAATCCCAAATTTGGTGCTGGTGTCCATGTTCTTGGGGCTTTGTGATACTGGACTTTGTGGATGTCTATAAACTCCGGCTTTATTTTTACATTTTCTGCCCTTACATTTGCTTGGCTCAGATGTTCTCCATGATACATTATGAGATGTTTATTCATCCCTTCATTGATACCCATCCACCCCACCCAAACCAATGCCCTGGACTCACCCCAGACAACACAAATGAAGAGTGAGAGTAGGGTTTGTAAATGCTCTCTGGATGATTCCAATACACTATTTAACAAGCACTTCTTTAAAGTTTAAATGATTGCCATTCAATATTTTATGACATCCTCCTTTCCTGACAGGATGTCATTATAATTTACAATGACAAGGTAAAGAAAGGTTTCTTTACAAAATAACACAATTATGTGCACACTAGAGGCCCGGTGCATGAAATTCATGCACTGAGGGCGGGGGGGGGGGGGTCTCTCAGCCTAGCCTGTGCCCTCTTGCAGTCCAGGAGCCCTCACGGGGAGTGGGCAGAGCTGGCAGTCAGGCATGTTTAGCACTGCCTTGGAGGCCAGAGAGGCTCCTGCCACTGTTGCTATGCTCACCAGCTCTGAACCTGGCTCAGGGCTTCTGGCTGAGCAGCACTCCCCCTGTGGGAGCACACTGACCACCGGGGGCAGCTCCTGTGTTGAGCATCTGCCCCCTGGTGGTCAGTGTGCGTCATAGCAACTGGTCATTCTGTTGTTTGGTCGATTTGCATATTAGCCTTTTATTTTATAGGATATCGTATAATATGTCTTCTGACTTCCACAGAAAAGTACAACTAAAGAGTAAAAAAGCGGCCTTGCAGAAGAAGATGGTGAGATGGCATTCTCTATAGACTGCGGGGCGCAGGAGGCCTGCTAGAATGCCCATCCACTTCTCATCCTTCTGCAGTGCCCAGAGGACAAGGGCCAAACATCACCTCCATCTCTGAATCCCCAGTGCTTGGTACAGCACCTGACACATAGCAGATGCTTCTGGAGCATTTGTTGACTAAATAAATGTCCACAGTGCGTCCACAGTCTCTTCCAATGAGCCTGGCTGGTATATATTCCATCATCAGCAATCCAGACCGTAGTAAGTACAAGAAGTAGACAAATATAATGTCCTTCCCCAAAAGACTTAGCCGCTTGACAAATCGTGGTTTCCTTAACCACTAACGTAGGTGAGTAAAAAGATGACTGTTCTTATTGTGCAGAGAGGGAAACTGAGGCATGGCAGGAGAGAATTCATTCAAACTTGGGATTCAGATAAAATAATGTATACTCCCCTCCCAGAAGCCCACTGAATCTGTGGTAAACTTTCTACATTTAAAACATCCCCACGTTAAAAATAATTTTGATTAAAAACTGAAGGTGTTGAAATCTGGTTTACTACAAAACAGCATAAAAGATGATCTGAGCAATAAAAATTCCTTTGACAACTGAGTCAGACCAATTTTCTATGGGAAATCCAGCAAAAATGAAAACTGGGCAGGGGGTGCATATCAGAAACAAATCTGTTTTTGCTCAACTACAGCTGACAGCAGGCAATTAATATTTAAATTAACAAATGGCATCTCTTACGACATCATAATCAACTCCGATTCGAGCTGGCCCCGCTATATGATTCCTTTCCCTGGCGTGATCATGCACCAAGTGGGTGGCTCTGCACTGCCCTTCACCTTTCTACTACCACCTCTTCCTCCTATTTCTGATATCGGTATGCTCAACTTCAGCCCTTAAAGTGGCACCACTTAAAATAAACACATCAAGGAGCAAAAGGAGATTAAATCATCAGGAGATAGGCCTGTTCCACGGTAATCAGCTTCCCTTATATTTTCAGGGTGAAATTATTAATTCACATAAAATTTTTCTACAGTGAGAAAAAGCAGGTGAGAGCACAATCAATCTGAATGTGCTCACAGATCGCAATGATGGCATGTGTGCACGGAGTTAACTTTCCCAGGTCTTGGATTTGACATGCTTGGCACTCCCAGGCTTCTTTGCTGGCAGAAAGCAAATGTGCCGTTCAAAACCATCTCAGAATATCTGTGAGGTGACTCCTTATGAAATGCCCGAAAGCAAGCAGCTAGAGAGTGCAAGTAGAGCGGAGGTTCATGATCCGTAAATGACAGTCCTCCTGAGAGAGAGCTGCTTCTATCTCACACAGAATGTCCATGCAGTTTTGGAGAAATGCATTGACTTCTTCATTTAATTTGCCTTTCTGTATAATGATACGATAGGCCAGTTGGTTAAAATAGTATCAGGCTGGTTATCACTTGATATAATTTTTTTAAATGACTATTTAACCTACTTAGAAACAGAGAGAGAGAAATTACTAACTGAAAAAAATAATACCATATGAATTTTGAACAGTCAACTCTCGGCTGACAGAAAGGCACTTCTAGACATCGAAGGAGTCAGGCGTGCCCACAGGTCCTTTCTGAAAGTATTGGCCCAAAGAAGTGCTCCAGCTGACAGAAAAATTCAATGTCAAAAACTTAATAAGGAAATACTTTAATCTGTTCCATAAAACTAGCAAATCTCAGCGCTTAAAAGTAACTGTTATCAAGCTAGAAATAAAACTAGATGCATATATAAAATAATATCAAATGATAAGTTCATTATAGATGAACAATTTATTTATAATCACCTAGATTGACAATCTCATATTATTTCAATAAAAGTTGGTGAATATGGAGAAAATAAGTAAAAATTCAATAAATTTCTCAGCATTTGCGAAGGAGTATCACTACATACTATTTGATATTTACATTGATAGACACATAATTCAATAAAAAATCTAATGGTAATCTCTAGTAAAATAAAAATGGGATGTACTTTCGAAGACCATTCTGTCCAAGTTAAAAGGCAATGACAATCAAATAGGGCAGAAATTGCAACATATTTTTCCAACTGAAGAATTACTCTCCTTAATATATGAAGAGTTATTATGAAATAATAATGAAGGTAGAAATAGACATTCTCACTATACTTCTACTGGGAGGGAACATAAGTTAAAAAAAAAATTTTTTTTCTGAGAAAATTTTGCCAGTAGATATCAAGAGCTTTAGATTTTTGTTTTTTTCACTTATTTTTTCAAAAAAATTCCACATGTAGAAACTTATCCCAGACAAATAATCAGAGGTAGCCTCAAAGGTTTTTAAAATTGTATGTTCATAACAATGTTATATACAATATTGTAGAACTGAAAACAAAATGCTCTATAGAGGAATGATTCAAGGTAGCCCTCCAAATCATACTTTCTAAACCTATTCAGCATCAGGATAAAATGCTCACGATAGAAAAAGAAAGTAAAATACAAGGCAGTATTATACTATGATCCCATCTTACAGGAAATTCTTTTATTTATATAAATGCATGGTAAATCAAATAAAAAAGAATTACATCAGAATTTCAATAACAATTATATCTGGCTAGAGAGGCTGTAAGTGACTTTATTTTCTTTTTATATTTTTTAAAATTATATTTCTGCATTATAACCTAAACATGCATTATTCTTATACCAGTGTGGGGGGGGAAGGTTTATAAAGTATTAAATAATGAATGGAAATGTATCAACATTGATCAGACCTGCAAATGGTTATAGCTATACACCTTTATTTGGAAATAATGATTTTTTCAGCTCTCAGAGCTATAAAAGGTATCGACACAATCTTTCCTAACAACTATGGGTTCTGGCCTACCGAGCTTTGTAGATGAGATTGGCGAATACAATCAAGACTGTAAAGCCAGTCCCATTTCTGATCAGTTTGATAACAACACATGTTCAAGTGCCCCACGCAGGGAGCTTTCATGAAGTCAGGATTCTCTAAAAAAGAACAATGAGCAAAACAGCCTGGGGTCATCTAATTCAAACTGACCGCTAACGGAAATAAACTGGTGTTCTTAACACCCATCAGCCAGTCAACAGCATTCCTGGGAGGCTGAAAATATTATAAAGTATTAGTTATAGGTGGGCATTTTACCACAGTCTTCTTAACTTGGCGTTCAACTTTCCTTTCTAATTTGAAAAGTAACGGCTAGACTTACAGGCACCAGCCATGTGCAGGCTCTGTCCCCTACACCTTACATTCAGGGTGTCCCCAAAAATGTATACACACACGGAATACTTATAAAGGCAATGTTTATTAAAACATATTTCATTTTCAAAATTGAGCTATCAGTTGTTAAAGTGTGTATACACCCTGTATCTTTTCTGTTCTTCGCACTAGCTCTGTGAGATGTATTATCAGCCCCCAAATCAGGGGTGGGGAACCTCTTTTTCTGCCAAGGGCCATTTGGATGTTGATAACATCATTTTCGGGCCATAAAAAAAGTATCAACTTAAACATTAGCCTGCTCTATTTGGTCAAACATTTAATTAACTCACCCCTAACATCTTGGCAGGGCCAGACCAAATGATGTTGAGGACTTTACAACAAGGCCCATGGGCCAGATGTTACCCACCCCTGCCCCAAAAGGAATTTTTCAAAGAATCTACCTGCATTGGCCAAAGAGGACAAGGCGAGTGGGGATTCAAATTGCCCTAATCGCACTAACTGGAGTTGGCTTTGATGGCCACACGATCTTCTCACAAAATATACATAACCGGGCTCTGCCTGTCCCTTTTCTCTCTGTTCCCTATTTCTTCATTGTTGTTCTTCCTCTTCTTCATCTTTTTACTTATTTACTAAGCATTGCTCAGCAGTTATTGACATCAGTAAAATATTTGGTTGCTGTTATCTGAGCTCACATCAAAGTGACTTTGATTCACTATGTTTTCATCCTAACAGTTTCAAGTCATATACTAAGACCCAGACTAACATGACTGGTAAACATTAAATCACATGACAAGAGTTTCTCCATAAACACTAGGAATTAACTGCATGTATTTATAATATTAAATCAAATTAATTTCTTTTAATCAAATAGGCTTGTCAATGTAGGCAACTGTACTTATTTCAGCTGAAGAAGACATAGTTACTGTATTATAATTATTCTATTAAGACTTGATTTATTACTAGAACTTAAATTCTGTTCCCTATTTCTAAACACAATGCCTTCTTCTGGGCTCCAGCCCAGGCATCCTGCAAGTCCTGGCCATAGATGCCTTCCCAAATACTCCCAGCAGGATTAGGAACAAGCCCTTTTATGCTTCCAAAATAGCTTAAGCATATCAGCTTCCCTAATAGATTTAAGAATTATTAGCTGTTTATGTATCTGTCCTTTTCAAAGGGCCAGTTTCCCCGGGCAAAGAAGCTGGCCAGTGCTCCCCCAGGTGATTCATTTTGGGGGTAATTTTAGTAAGCCAGATGATCGCCAGCAAATGACTCTGAAGTACCTCTTCACACTGCCCGTTGTCAGGGCCTGGTTTCCAAGTGTAATGAGTGTAATTGATGACAAGTGCCTGCTTCCTTGGAGACGATGCAATGGTGACCGTCCCTGCCTGCAACGCCTGCCAACGGCGAGGATTTCAATGTTGAAGGCTTCTGAGTGGGCTGTGAGGGGCTATTGGTAAGATAGGGAAGAGGCACGGGCTCCTTCCAGAGCTCAGGGTGCAACATTTGTCCGGAATTGATAAGGGCCCAATGAGGCCTTAAAGGCGCGGAAATATAAACCTATTTTACCGCCTGGAATGAGCCGCCGCTGGATAGGGGTTTGTGAGTAAGTCACAGTAGTTTTCCTTGGAATAACTCCAACTCCAAGGGAGGGAGGTCTCTCCCCTCCTCACTGGAAGCAGCAACCCGATGTACGAGGAACCAAGATGGCCAACATGTGTTCAGTGCAGCCCCTCCACGCTCGCCTCTGTTGTGTAGACACTGGGTGGATGAAAGTATGGCATGTTGTGTTTGGGGGTGAAAACCCTCCTTGCCTGCAGGGAGGGTCACACAGGGCTGGTGGGTGCGAGTGATGAGCACAACTCCCTTTCTCCCTTTGAAAGAAACTCCGTACTGACGTCCTCTTCCCCCCAGGAGCTTCAATGACAACGATGTCTATTTCTCATCTCTGCACCCTTGGCACAGAACCTGGCATGACAGTCAAGGCCATGCTATGGGGAGGCCTGGAGGTCTGTGCCATCTATTCACGCATAGAGTGTTAAATGAAATGAGGATCAAAAGAGGGTGAATACTTTTTCACAAATTGGCAGTTACGGGGATGTAAAGTTACCATAAGGAATAGAGTCAATAATATTGTAACCATGTATGGTGCCAGGCAGATACTAGACCTATTGAGAGATTGCTCTGTAAGTTAAATAAATGTCTAACCACTATGCTGTCCACCCGAAACTAATCCTATATAATAGAACCCTAATATGCAAATCGACTGAATGGCGGAATGGCCGGTTGCTATGACATACACTGACCACCTGGGGGCAGATGCTCAACACAGGAGCTGCCCCCTGGTGGTCAGTGTGCTCCCACAGGGGGAGCACTCCTCAGCCAGAAGCTGGGCTCACCACTGGCAAGCACAGTAGCAGTAGCAGCAGCGCTAAGAACCCTGAGGGGTCCCAGACTGTAAGAGAGTGCAAGCCGGGCTGAGGTATAACCCCCGCCCCCACCACCAGGGCACGGATGTTGTGTACCAGGCCTCTAGTATAAAATACTATTTAATGTCAACTGTAATTGAAAAATAAAAATTTTAAAAAAAGGTAAATGCTAACATTCAGCCACTTGAATCTCTATCCTGAGATTCCGCTTCCTTTGCAACAGCTATAAATGAGGGTGGCAAGCCTTGTGTATGAGCGGGTGCTCGGTGGTTTGGACAGGCCTCCTAGAAGACTCCCCAATAGAAGGTTACCTTTGGGCACCTTGGCCCTCCACCGCTCCCGATTGACGTGCACGACCTCAGTCCAAGTGGCTTTGAAACTCTTGTACTCCATAGGGATGACGGAATTGTTGACTGGGGCACTTCCTTCTGAGCCTGCGCTCTTAACCCCCGATCGCTTTGCATCTGCCGAACTGAGGCTGTTCAAACTGGAGGAGGGGAATCACACACAAGAAATGAATCAGGCAAGATGGATTGGAAGAGGAGCATTCAGTGTTTGGGAAATGTATGCCTGTGAGCAGGCTCAAACGAGGAATGGTTAGCCATCATCGAGTTATTGCTGTGAAATTCCTGGGTCCTGAGGTTTGTAATTCTCATTTTCTACTTGTGACAGATGGGAAACTTTTAATTTTCAGCAGAAAAAGAAAATCAATATTTGAGCCTCCTGAGAAGCGATAGTCCCTACGTTTTGTTGTTGTTGTTGATTGGAAACCTCTTTTTTCAACATTACTAGAATCCCCTGTGTGATCTTTTCTGTCCTCAGCTTTCTGCAATCAATTAGTTTGAACTTGAACTTAAACTTGGTTCCACAGTTTATCCACCTGCTTCCTCTCTGACCACTATTCCAACTCACACAGTCACTTAGTCCTACTTCTCTCCAGCCATGCCTCCCCTGTAGTTTGGCACCTCTGATCCCTGGATCCCCGAGGCCCAGGCAGGGTGATTTCCTTATGTTCCTAGGGGAAGGGGGAGAGCAGTCATGCAAGAGACCTTTTTTATACCAATATTACTTTACGCTTTAAACATGAGATACTTCGCAAATTTAGAAAGTGCCATCCTTCTGGGTAACTTTAATGAAAAGTATCACACACTCCCAGGTGCCTAAGCAGTGACTGGCATGAATGCCAACCCACTGGATGACTCCCGAGGCTGACTCCATAAGCAGAGTACAGTACAGTTCAGCCCAGTGTCTGCAGAGCTGTGGGTTGTGGGACCTGGGCAGGGGCCTCAGTCCTCCTTGTTTGCAGCCTTGACTGGGCTCATCTGCCTTGAGTGTCCCTCGGGTCCCACTGTCCCAACATTCCTCTTGCCTTCCCACCGTACGGTTTGCTCCTCCTCTTGCTCTTTTCTGCTCTTTAGTCTTTTCATTCCATTTCTTTCCTTTCTCCTGTGTAACAAAGCCCAAGATTTTGCATGGACAGGAGGAGGGGCAGGGATACCACTAATAAAGGCTAAGTGTTAGCTCACGTGTAGCTGGCGCTTCCTCTGTGCTGGACCTTGTTGTAAGGGCTTTACCGAGATTGAACAACTCAGTTCATCCTCCCTGTAACCTCTAAGTCACATGTGTCAAACACAAGGCCCGCGGGCCAAATCCGTCCCGCCAGGCCTTGCAATGTGGCCCGCACCGTGCTGTCATCACTGCACTCCGCTGCGTTTCCATCACAATGACAGTTTATGACTGTTCAGTAAACCATTCGGCCCGCGATTTAGGCTGGATTTTAGATTTTGGCCCCTTCTCTGATTGAGTTCGACACCCCTACTCTAAGTACTATCATCCACATTTTCTCAGATGAGGAAACTGAGGCACAGCTAATAAGTAATGGGATCGGGATGGTTCAACCTGCCATGAGCAAAGCACCAAAAGAGAGAGAATGAGCGGGAGAGATGTGCTCTCCTGGGTACCTGCCAATCATCATTTAGACCAGTGGTCGGCAAACTGCGGCTCAAGAGCCATATGCAGCTCTTTGGCCCCTTGAGTGTGGCTCTTCCACAAAATACCCTGGCCTGGGCGAGTCTATTTTGAAGAAGTGGCGTTAGAAGAAGTTGTTTAAAAAAATTTGGCTCACAAAAGAAATTTCAATCGTTGTACTGTTGATATTTGGCTCTGTGGACTAAAAAGTTTGCCAACCACTGATTTAGACCATGGTCACTGCCTTCTAGGACTGCCCGGAGAGTGCAAACAATATAACTTCAACTCCTCTGAGAGAAGGAAAAGGCAGACAACTCTCTGATAGGAAGGGGGGAAGGCAAGCATCATTATGGCACACACCCCCATCCCTCCCAAAGAAGAGGCCAACTTGACCCCAGCCTTCGAGCTTCTCCACTGACCTTGATCGCCGCTGCCCTGACCCACCAGCCTGGGAGGTCTCCTCAATGAGCGGATTCACGATCTTCTCAGTCATGTCCGTGAGCACCGTGAAGGTGGGCTCCACGATGAAATCGATAAAACCTGCGGAGAAACAGCGACGCTCCAGGGAAACTGCATCCTCACTGGGCCTTTCTGCACTTCTCCCCGAAACGGAGGAGCGTTAGCTTTCAAATCCGCCTACGCAGGAGCCTCAGACCAGACTGGGGTCTCATTCACTTAATATGTTCCTTGATTTGAGGATTGTGAATCAGCTCTGCTTCTCCCACAGAATTTTCCTGACTTTTTAGTAGATTGTTCCAATCAAGTGCTTAAAAATATGAATTCAATGTCCACGATGCAACAAATGCTGTGATAGGCGCTGCATAAAAGACGAAGGTGTGTGGCATTCCCTGCCTGCCTTCTGTTTATAGGAGACATTAAAGGAGCACAAACATGACCCCTAGAGTCTCAGGAAAGAAAAAAAGAGAGAGCCAAAGCAGTGCCCCAAGTGTATCCCATCAGTATATGTTTAAGCCTCACCTAAAATGCTTTAGATACACCCTCACTTCCGACAGGGAAGAATGAATCGCATGCTATCTTTATACAATCCATAATTTGGGCCTGATTTTCTCTCTCAACATGTCTCTCGCTTCATTCTATTCTCTACCCACTATTCTAGCTACTCGGAACTGTTTGTAATTCCCTGCTTTTCCTATACTGTTTTAAATTTCCCTGCTTATTATATGCTAATCCTTTGTCTGAACTGCCCTCCAGCTGCCCCTAGCACACCTGTATTGCATAGCTCCATTTGTCTACTTATCTCTTAGGACCCAACTCAAATATCACCCCTCGACAAGTCTTTCTGAGCCTAGCGGCTCACATAACTCTGTTTAGCCCCAGATTACATGAAGCACAAAACTACCTTAACACTGTCACACTCCAGTGGGATTTATTTTCATAACATCTCGCCCACCACCAAATATTGGCTCCATGTCTTTGAGAGCAGGTACCATGTATAATTTGTCTTTAGTTTTTTTTTTAACAACTATTAATAGTGTCTAACAGTGTTCTACGCCTAACAGGGACTCAATGTGTGCATTGTTATTTAAAAAATGAGTTCTCAAAACACAAGTAGAAAAAAAATCAAATCCTTATTGAATTTATTTTTTGAATGATTTCAGATTCTTTTCAGCTGGAGGGCACTGTGACAATTTAGTGACACTAGGACTATCATAGCTGAGGATTTTTATAATGCACATACATTATGCTTAGTAGTAGTGCACGCAAAAGTTATTCTTACCACACAGAAAAGGTGCTCAAAAGTTTTTAGGAAGAAGGGAAGGTAAAAGGAACGAAGTGAGGAAGGGAAGAAGGAAGGGAAGAAGGAAGGAAGGAAGGAAGGAGGAAGGAAGGAAGGAAGGAAGGAAGGAAGGGAGGGAGGGAGGGAGGGAGGGAGGGAGGGAGGGAGGGAGGGAGGGAGGGAGGGAGGAAGAAAAAAGAAAAGGGAAGAAGGAGGGAGGGATGGAAAGAAGGGAGGAGGAAGGAAGGAAAGAAGGGAGGGGGCAAGGGAGGGGATTGGAAAGAGGGGTGGGGTGTCCTGCAGACATCCCTGAGGGAAGTGGCATGGCTGCATGAAAAATGGACTTCCTGCCACTGACTCCTGTCATCACCCTGAAAGTTGAGGCCCTTTTCTCTTGGCAGGAGATGATGGAGACGGCAATGTCACCGTCTAATCTCCCCATGAAACAGCCCATTTCGGGGAGAAGGGTGGGAACAGAGCTCCAGCAACCCACCAAGCCGAAGGCAGGAGCAGAGCACAGCAGATTGGAGCCGGGGAGGCACTGGGAGCCTCTGCCCTCACGGCCGGACACCCCCTCAGGTCTTTCCTTCTCTCCCAAGCCTGGCAAACACGTACCTACTTGCGACTGAGCAACCATGGTCGACTTCCGGTCACACAGAGGAGAAAAAGGCAGCCCCAACTCTGCTTCTCTGTCCCCCTAGAATCACAGGAGGCCACAGTGAGTTAAGAACAGTAGGCCAAGCCACCCAGATTTCATGCAGCAACTTCAGCTACCAGAAGGCCAGTAGCCTTTATTTTCATTATTACCATTACAAGTCCTTTTGGGGCCGTTTCTCTGCTGGCTCCATCCTTCCCTCCACTGCAGAGCGCCTGGCGTGGCACAGACGGCCTCACTGGGCCCACAGGTCCCCAAGGAAAGGACGGAAAGCAACACCGTCCTGTGTCCTGGGGCCAATATGGCACTCAGAGCTGCCACCTGTTTTCCAATTGTCTGTGTTGATACCTGAGGCCTCTCTTGAGCCAGTGACTTCCTCCCAGGTGCGGGCAGTGTTCAAGACACAAATTCAGCCCAGCAGGTATTGTTCAGTGGTTGAGCATGAACCAGGAGGTCATAGTTTGATTCCCAGTCAGGGCACATGCTCGGGTTGTGGGCTCGATCCCCAGTGGTGGGTCTGCAGGAGGCAGCCAATCAATGCTTCTCTCTCATCATTGATGTTTCTCTCTCCCTTCTTTTCTGAAATCAATAAAAATATATTTTTTAAAGAAGAAAACTTCAAACTGACTGATGTGAATCTCCTCTCCTTTGCTACCTAAAACCACACACAACTGGTGCGCGTGCTTCTGGGCTCTTAGCCGCAGGCCTGGGACCATAATGCAAAGTGGGCTGAGCAAGCAGAGCAGTAAGTAACTGCTTGTGTTAATGGAGTTAGAAAGTAACAAAACGTGATTCATAGTCTCACCAAAAAGCACCGCTGTAAGAAGCAGGTGCCATGGAAAGTCTAAGTAATGATGATGGTTTTTAAAAACCTGAACCAGAAGCTCAGCCCTTCAGTCACACACACCGAGGAAAGGGAACATGTCACCACATACTAATGGCCACCCCATTGTGTTCCTTCACTTTATTATGAAAGAATCTGCTGGCGTTAATGGCTACTGCCTTAGGCTTGACTCTGGCCATCCTCCCACTAGCTGTGTGATCAAAGAACGTTCACCTTCTCTCTCTATCTCTCAGTTTTTCAATCTGTAAAATTCAGAATAATAATCTTGGTGCATAGCAAAACCTCTGAGATTCATGATTAAACAAAAAAAAAAGACAAACACCTAGCCCTGTGTGCTCTAATATTAAACAGGTGGTACACAAAGAAATGAATAAAGTACTCAGCTCAGGGACTTAGCAAAAGAACAAATAAATTCAAATAGAAGAAAAGAATTAATAAAAGTGAAAATATCAAATAAAGTTTTATAATTTAAAAAAATAAACACAATGAAACAAAGAGCTAACTTCATAGAGAAGAAAGGGAAAACACTAATATATGAAATGAGAAATAAAAATGAGAAAATAATCACAGACACAGAGGAAATTCAAAGAATTACAGGGGACATCTACAAAATATAACATATACAGCAATACAGCAGAAAGGAACCCCAAGACTCTAACAACATTATTTTTCAAAAAGGCAAATGTACACTTCATTAAAGAAGGCACTTCATAAAAGCCAATATTTTACTGAAAAGCACCCTGAGGCTTGGATTTTGTAAAATAGGGTTATAAAACTAAAGATGTGCCCAGCTGACGTGGTTCAGTGGTTGAGCATCGACCTGTGAACCAGGAGGTCATAGTTTGATTCCCATTCAGGGCACAAGCCTAAGTCGTGGGCTCCATCCCGTGTGGGGAGTGCAGGCGGGCAGTTGATCAATGATTCTCTTTCATCTTTGATGTTCCTAGCTCTTTCTCCTGTCCCTTCCTCTCTGAAATAAATAAAAATATATTAAAAGGAAAAAAACTGAAGATCTAACTTATTTTTTTAGCAAAGCCTAAAAGGTCTAGTATTAATCTAAGCCCTTATCTTGAAATATAATCCAACTTCCAAATGTATTTCTTTTTCAAGAATTCTAAGGTCTCATTGAGAGTTCCCATTTGCACTGTCCAGTTTAAAACCTACAGCTAAGAGTGAGGCAACACTTCTATTAAGTGGGTTACTTACAATGGCCTTATGACATCTAGGTTAAAATATTAAATCAATAAAAATAATTTACTGAATCATAATTACTAAAAAAAACATTCTGGTGCTGTGAGCTAACATTCCATTCCCAAAGGCAAGAAATTCAATATGGCTCTTTTCACATTGCCTCTAGCATATTTTCATTCAATTCAAGCATATGTGTATGCAAACAAGGTTTCCTTTATGGGAAAAATGTTCAAATATTTAAGTAATTTCTCATATTCACTCTCTCACAATTAAAAAAAGAAATCAATAACTCAAACTTATATGAGTTAGCTATGATCTAACTTTGGCTGCAGATCAAATACTATTAGCCATGGGTGTGTATTGCAAAAGCAGCATCAAAGAAAGCATATGATAAGGGAAGTGGATGTTTGGAGAAAATAGTCTCACTCATATTAGAAAAATAGCTTCTGGGAAAATGGTTCAAAATTAACTCTCGATTAAGGGTGAATTTGCAGTTATTCTCGTATATTCAACAGAGCCGCACCTGTACTATTCCAGTTCCTCCCATGCAATCAGATTCTCCTTGAGAACTACTCTGTGAGGCCAAGCAGTGACTGCAAGAGGAAACAGCCATATCCTGAATGGGGTACCTGTTGCTGTATTCATATAACAATTTAGGGGGTTGTTCATATGGGTTGATATGCACCATAGACAAAATGAAGAAACTGTAGAACACTTAATGCTGAAAGTACCTTAAAAAAAAAACAAACATCTAGTTTAAGCTTCCTTTTAGTTCCACCAACTCCTCCTATCCTCCCTCACAAAAAAAACAACAACAACAACAAAAAAAATCACAAATAAGACCATTGAAAAATAATTTAGTTAGTCCTGGGCCTCAAACCAGCTGGAATAAAAAAAACTCCAATAAAAGACCTTCTGGACTTTAATATGCTGTTAGCTCTAGTCCCACTTCATTTCCAGATATTGTGCACAAGTTCAGAAGAAGAGCAATACTTGGATGCCTTCTACAATTTCTCCATTTAAACTAGAAGCATAAAAATAAGAGTAATTCCCTTCCAAAAACCTGAGTAACCAGTGAAAGAGCATATCTCTTGTTACTTTAGGAGACAAAGTTGAGACTAATGTTCAGTAGTATTTTGTGGGATATCAGCCTTCTCCGAATCTATGATGTGAATCTCCCTTCTTGAATTAGTAAGAATTAACAGCATTAACTTGAATTAACTCTAATTTAGGTCCCACCATCTACATGACCCACTGCCTTTGTGAAGAAGAAAAAAATGGGGACTATATAATAAATATAACTGAGAGTGACCTCACAAGATGATCTGATCAGACATTCCTAACTGGGCAGGTCATGGTGGACAGTCACACCCCAGGCCTATAACTTCTTTAGGGAAAGGTTTATGCTTGCCTTAAGCAAGTCCCATCCATTGTTTCTGTGCATCTAGGTTCACACCTTGGGAACACCTCTTTTTCATAACCACCCTCAAGAGAGCACAAAGTCTTGTTAACTATCCTGTAATTCCAATCCTCTCTTTGATTTATCCCACCTTCATGTTATCTTCCTTACATTCCCTCCTTAATTCCAAATATGTAAAGGAAACTGCAAAACTATCATTCTACAGGGCATTTGAGATTTTGCTCTTGGCAATTGTTGTCAGTTTGACTCAGAGATCTGAATGTTTCTTATGTCAACTCCTTCAACCTCAGGACCTCACATCTCAAAGCAGATGTTTTAATGGCAACTCTTCTTGAGAAGATATCAGCCTTTTTAAAAATATTTTTTGTTGATTTTAGAGAGGAAGGAAGAAAGAGGTAGAAACATCGATTATAAGAGAATCATTGATCAGCTGCCTCTTGCACACCCCACATTGGGGATCAAGCCCACAACCCGGGCATGTGCCTTGACTGGGAATTGAATCAAGACCTACTAGTTCATAGGTTGACACTCAACCACTGAGACATGCCAGCCAGGCGAGAAGATATCAACCTTACTGCAACACATTTACTTTCCTGTCTATCCTACCTTTGTGCACCTTTAAAAACATTTTTTAAAGCAATGTACACCCATAAAAGTGCCTGGTATTTCTTTCAGAAAACACAGCCCTGTGTCTTGGGTGTAATAAAGTTAAATATAATTTAAACCTTGGCTTTTAGTGATTTCCTGACCCCAAATTACCACACCGGGCTTTGGAATTTGACAATATGGTTTGCCAGCTCAAAAGAAACAACCCAACCAATTATAACAGTAAAAGATTAACATCTTAATCCCACAGGAGAATGCCAAACTGGTCAACATTTGCCCAACCCATTAGAAAAATACATAAACCAAAGGGCTCCTCCGATGATATTTACAAAACACTACCACAAGAAACTGCTTTTTCTTTTTGCAAATAGAAATGCATAAGATAGAAGTATGTTCTGAGAGTCAGAATGTAAGATTCAAACATTACTTGACCAGGAGGCAAAAAAAATAAAAAAATAAAAAATCTGAAAACTCTCCCTCCTCAAGAAAATTACTGTGATCTCATAGCATTGCTGAAATAAGAAATTCAGAAACTATTTGGTGATGAAAGCCCTGAGGGGTAGCACAAGGTACCTGTCTGAAGAATTCCTCCAGCAGTGACATCGTCCAGCGATGATGGAGCTCCCACTCCTTCGCTGGATGGCTGATGTCTGCTGTGTGCAGCATCAGGGACAATGCTTTTGGCTTTTCAATCCTGTACACCAAAAGGAGCCAAGCACATGCTGATCAAGCTCTCAGAATCTCAATGTTTCTTTAAAACAGCATTAATTTTTTAATCCCTTCCATTCCCTTATATCAAGCCCCACTTCAGCTGAGGGAAAAGCATCACATCACCCTACAACTGGAATATTCCACCAGCTAGGTCTCCATGGGTATGGAGTGGACACTTTAAAAACTGAATCAAATGCAGAGACAAAGAAACAGGTCACAAAAGAAATGGAGGGAGGAAAAAAATGACTCGAAACTATTTCTGCAATGACTGGCTCATTCAAAAAGACAAAAACCCAACCAAGAGTCACTCACTGACTTGTGTGTGTCACCTCTGCATTGAGTAGATCTTTGATAATTTGGTTTCCTGCACGGAAATATTTTCAATTCTAATTGGGACAGATTATTTTGGCCCCTTTAATGTATTTCAACCCTGATAAGAATCTGAGATATATACAATTCTCATGCTCTTTCCTCCAAATATCCTCAGTTACTATGAGACTTTTCGACAAAGTTCTCCGAAGGAGGTACATTTTAAAGGAGCAATGACATGGTTCCAGTTCCAGCTTAAACACCTATAAAAACCAAGTGACACAGATACACTCACGCTTCTGGCTGCTGCAGAGCAGTTTTCATCGCCTTGATCTGTTGGAAATGACAGGACATATCCGTGGCCATCACCATCTCAATTACCAAGGTCCGAAATTCCCTTTCAGGGACACCCCAAGGAGAAAAAAGGTTAAAGTCAAATATGGAAAATAAAAATTAGTTTATTTTTTTGCCTCTTTCAATCAAAATCAGTTAAATAGTTGTGACATTTGTAACCTAACTTGAGCCCGAAACTGTCTCACAGGTCCCTAAACTACTCATGTCTCCTAATCTTCAAACTGGATAATATTAATTGATGTTTTCAAGTTCACTGATTCTTTCCTCTGTCTTCTCCAACTTGCTACTAAGCCAGAATAGTAATTTTCCAATTTAAATATTTGACTTGTTAGTTCTAAAATTTGTTTGCTCTTGTTTATATTTTCATTCCACTGGTTCAATTTCACTGTATTTTATTACAAGCATATTAACCTTTATCTCACTGAGCATAAATAGAAGAACTGCTTTAAAAGTCCTAGTCTGACCATTCAAACAATAGTTCATCTGAGAGACTGCATCTATTGATTGTCTTTTCCCCTGCAAATAAGTCACATTTTCCTGTTCTTTGCATGCCATTTAGATGGTCACAGAATTTGAGCTTCCCTTTATTTTTTGACTCTCACTCGATAGCAGCTCTGGATGTTACTACTCTGGTCTCTCTAGCCAGAAAAATAGTGAAGGTCTTTGTATAAATATGGTTTTAGCCAATTAGTGCTGTTATCTTGACATAGACTGTCTTTAGGGTGAAGTCACAAAAATATCACACTCACTTCTTCCCATCACAGTCTCCAGGTATGGACACCCCTTCAAAATGTGCCTACTTTTGTTCACTCTCAAGTCAGTGGGGTTGTGTTTATTTTATTTAATCATAGTTTATAGCCATTATGTGCAGGAGGATTGGCTTATTAGCAGATTATCCAGCCTGCTCAAAGTTGAATGCCATGTTATTGGACACACCACTTTGAAATGTGGTAAATAAGTGGTAACATATTCATTTACAAAAGTCCTAAAAGGTCAAATGCACTTATGTATCCAAACAAATCTACCAGGTATTAAAATTGTTTTCCTACAAAGAAACAGGATACTAAACATAAGTTATCTTTCAGTTAATAGATTTCTTCAAAGCAGCACACTTCATCTCTCCTCACCATTCCTTTTCTGGCCTCCCTGTCTCATCCTCACCTCCAGTCATCCTTGGAGAGGTTGATCAAAATATTCATTTCCTCATCCTCTTGCAGAAGGCGATAAACTGCACTTAAGTGATGGTTTTCCAATACAGACTTATCGTTGTACAGAATAGCTGGGTCAGACCTGAACAGAAATCCAAAAAATAATCTAGTATGTTAAACCGTTGAGACATTTCAGGTTAATGCTTTCAAGCTAGAATACACCATCTCTTTTTCCTGTGTTTAGCAATTACTTTTGTCCCGATGCCATTTATATCAACAAAAAGAAGCTAAAACTAATACTGTAAATGATCAATTGATATACGTAGGGTATTTTAATGTCAATATGTGATATAAAATAGGTGCCACCTAATCTGAGAACTCTCTGAAAACTGTTCATAACCAGACCTCCATGATTTTTGCTGGCAGCAGCAAAAGTGATTTTTTTTTAATGTGGGTCAAGTCAAACTTCCTTATATTTTCTATTGATAGAACAACTTTAATTTATTTTTTTATTAAATAAAATAATTTGCCGAAACCGGTTTGGCTCAATGGATAGAGCGTCGGCTTGGGGACTGAAAGGTCCCAGGTTCGATTCCGGTCAAGGGCATGTACCTTGGTTGCGGGCATATCCCCAGTAGGGGGTGTGCAAGAGGCAGCTGATGATGACTCTCTCTCGATGTTTCTAACTCTCTATCTCTCTATTCCTTTCTGTACAAAATCAATAAAAATATATTTTAAAAAATAAATAAATAAATAATTTGTTTTATCTCTAATTCTCTGGACATACCACCTGGCAGGTACAGCTTGCAAATTTCTCTGGTAGTAGCTTGATCTTAAAATTCGTTATTTTTTGTTAATCCTCACCAGAGTATATTTTTCCATTGATTTTTAGAGAGATTAGAGGGAGGGGAAAATACAGAGAGAGGAACATCGATGTGAGAGACACATTGGCTGGCTGCCTCCTGCACACACCCCAACAGGAGCCAGGGATTGAGCCTGCAGTGGAGGTACATGTCCTTGACAGGAATCAAACCTGGGACCCTTCAGTCCGTAGGCCCATGCTCTATCCCCTGAGCTAAACCAGCCAAGGCTGATCTTAAAATGTTACCATGCAGAAGCCATACACAGAAAACAGAGTGAAGAATATAAGGATTATATGACAACTGTTAGTCACTTTTCAAAGACCATTCCACAATTGAATGACAGCAAACACAGAGCTGTATACTATTAATATTTCCATATCCTTAACTTAATGAAATCTGAGATTATTACAGCCTATTGGTTTCTCATCAAGGAAGCTAAGTCCCAGAGATGTTAAGTGACTCTGCAGAGCCCCGCAGAGTCAGGGTTGGAATAAAGGTGAGATCTCTGACAGTAGGGCCACTGTCCCCCAAGATAACTTCTATCGATACCTGTCATTGGCCAAACTTTGAAATTTTCTAGCACACCTTTAAAGTGTTAGACTTAACATACCATCCAAGGACAAAGGACCTGGTCACAGACTTGGTTTTGGGGGCACACAGGCTGGGATGCTTTAGATAAAGTTCTGTTAGAGAAACCAATGTCTACACTTCACTCCAAACCATGCTTAACTGAGCCCATTGGAGTTTTCCCACTCCTATGAAGATACAGCACAAAACACACAAATCCTGGGGCATGCCATCTGACCTTGTGCCTGCTAGGTAAGGAAGGCACTAACAGATGTGTGTTTTGTGACATTAAGCCATTTTCTAACTCCTGAAATTAATCTCCCTCTGCACTGGGACCATTGGCCTCCAGCCATCATCCAGGTATGGTTCTTCCATCCACCTCGCCCCCTTCGGCAGGTGCTACTCTCAGTCCTCGGAGCAAAGGTTCCACTCTGTGTCTAAAGACCTTGCAATAGGACCTTAAGACTGTTTTTGCAGCAGCTGAGACTGCTCTACATGAGGCAGAAAATGAAGTGAACTGCTTAAGTCCTTTTGTCCGCTTTCATTCTATTGAAATTCCCCTTCTGAACACAGATCAGAGGATACTGCCGTCCTTTGTGTACCCCACAATTAAGTGCCGGGTTCATTAAACTCATGCGGATGGATTTATGAACACAAACCTATCTGAACTGTGCACCTGCTGGTTCAGTGAAATCAGCAGGTATTTTTTGGTGTTAAACTCGCCCCTCCCCTTATCTTCTTTCTCTTTGCCTTGTCACCTTTCCCCAAATTCTAGCTTCTTTTTTTTTGTTGTTGTTGCTAATCTTCACTCAAGGATATTTTTCCTTTTTTATTTTTTTAGAGAGAGTCGGAGAGGGAAGAGACAAAGAAAAACATTGATCTGAGAAAGACACACCGATTGGTTGCCTCCCACAGGAGCCCCGACCAGGCCCAAGGATAGAGCCTACAAACAAGGTACATGCCCTTGACCGGAATCCAACCCAGGACCCTTCAGTCCGAGGGCCGACACTCTATCCACTGAGCCAAACCAGCTAGGGCCTCACTTCTTTTGATCCCTATATCAAGGCCCAGTTAACCCTGCTGTCAGATTCTCTCTAGTTCTGCATCTTTGTCTTAGAGAAGGTAAGTTCTGAGTTCAAGAGAGGGCAGATAAGGTTTCATCCTAAATGCAAATGACAATTGATTGGTACAGCTGCCTGGGATTCTACAAGAGGACTACAGCTAGTAAGAAAAAAATACCCAAATTGATTAGTGATGTCTGTGACAGACAACAGGTTCACAGTTGGGCACTTAGACCCGTACTTAATATCCTCACAGAGGTTTGTGTTTACCTGTGCAGTTTGTTAGGGAGGGTGCATAAGTTGCCCATGGTGAATGGCCTGCATGAGACATTCACCATGGGCAACTTGGTGGTCCTAGCTCCGCAAACCTGTGCCTCTGAACTGAGCAGAGATGGAATTAGGGAGACTGGGATGAGCACCACCAGAATCCCAGAGATCAGAGGGTGAGAAGGCTTGGTTATCCTTCACGTCAACAAAGATACTCCCGTCCTTGCAGTCCCCACTGATTGAGTCTACCTGGCACCTGTGCCTTTCTGTACACTGCTCCAGCTCCTATTAAAAATAAGTAACAAGGAGCAGGCATTAGAATAGAGGAAAGGGAAATGCATATTAGATGCATCTCTCACCAATAGTAGCAACTGCTACTATTGGTGAGAGAAAATATAAGGATTAGGAGCAGACAGCTTTATCCTTTAAGTCTTAATCTAAGCTCACCCAGCTGGTCTCTTGTTTAAAATTTGTTTTTCCAGCCCAGCCAGTGGCTGCAGCTCAGTGATTAAGTGTCGACTTGTTAACCAGGAGGTCCCAGTTTAATTCCCATCAGGGCACATGCCTGGGTTGAGGGCTCAGTCCCCAATGTAGGTTGTGCAGGAGGCAGCCAATCAATGATTCTCTCTCATCATTGGTGTTTCCATCTTTCCCTCCTTTTCCTTTCCTCTCGTAAAATCAATAAAAATATATTTAAAAAATTTTAATTCATTTTTCCAGAAACTCAAAATAGAGCAACCATACAAAAGAACCTTGCTGGCTTATAAAACTCTCTCCTTGACCCCTCTTTCCTCTCCTCCACACATCTCAACATCCTCACCGGGTCTGGATGTGGAAGTTGTTGGTGGTTCCTGTGTGCTCATAGTCATGGATGGCAGCTGAGAAGATGATAGCGAAAATCTCCAGCTCCGTCAGCCAGTTCTGAAAGGGAGATTACAGAGCAATCAGATAATGTGTCTCTTTCTGACTTCAGTTTGCTGACAACACACCCGCATTACTGTCTTTCCACCCTGCAGCTGGTCAGCTCTTGCCAGACACATGTTTTTGGAAAGAGAGAAATGGTGTTTTTCTTCTGTGCAGAGATAAGGGACACGTGAATTGAAAACAGCATGCCTGCCCTGGCCGGTATGGCTCACTTGGTGAGCCTCATCCCATGCACCAAAAGGTCACCAGTTCTATTTCCAGTCAGGGCACATGCCCGGGTTGTGGGCTTGATCCCCAGGAGGGAGTGTGCAGAAGGCAGAAAACAATGAACATGCAGATATTAAAAGCCCTCATCATATCCTCTCTCAAATTCCAAAGTTCCAAATAGACGCAGAAAAAAATTAAAATTTTAAATATGATACCAAGCTGTAGGTGTAACAGAAAACCTAATGCCTGCCCACTTGAAGGTGGATAGGTAGAGAGACAGATGGAAAGGTAACACCTGGCCTCCCACCTTATGCATGCTCAAATCTGAAGAGACTTGTCCCCATTCACTCTACCAACACTGGCTGTAGTTCAATGGACTTCAAAGCGGTTCCTTGGAACAGCAGAGTTTGCATCACCTGTGTTTCACAAGCCACCCAAATAGTTCTGATGCACGGTAGAGTTCGAGAAGCATTTGAAGCTTGAGTGACATCCGTCTCAGAGGCTCTATGGATTCATTGACGCTTCCCACCCTTTATGTAAACCATTCTGCCCAATGTCCACATGACCAAATATCCATCACTGCTAGCTGCCCTTTAGTACCCTCTGCTCACTTTCGTAACTAATTGAATTGATGCTTTTAAGTTTCACTGTGGCTTATTCCAAACCCTATTTTAACCAATTGAACTGTTATCATAATTATGTAATTAAATATGACACAAGCCAATAAAATATGAACTAAAAATAGAGTTATATCCATAGAACCTAAGCTCAATGTGATAGACAGTCACTAAAAAATTGTCAAAATAGGTGAGACGTCGGCAGAGTGTGGCTGGCTGGCTGGATGCTCTGGTCGGTAGGTAGCCCGTGTGGCTGAAATGAAGGTGTTAGGGAGCCTGCATTCCTTTCCGAAGCTCTGTGGGAAAGTCTGCCTTCAGGAACATTCAAGGCATTGGCAATTCATTTCCTTCTCATGCTTTCCATGGGCTCTCTCCCTCTTCAAGCTAGCACTCTCTTCTGCCCCACCTGCTGCCTTTTAAGGTTTAATAACCTTCATTGTACCCCCAAAGTCCCTTTTTCCATGACATATTAACAAGTGTGACAACTCATAAGAAGTTAAAGGTCATGTGGGCCAAAACTCTGCTGACCACGAAGACTAATAAAATAACTTGGCACTCTTGAACTAGGATGCTATTTAGAAGTCTTGACATTTCCCTTATAAATATGATGACATCATCTATGATCAAGAGAACAAGATGCACAGCTTCTCTCCTCTTAAAAAATAAGCAAAAGAAAATTAATGGCACCTTGGCCAACAAATGCAACAAAAGAGGCCAAGGGGTTGCTTTGGGGTTTGGATTCTTTTGACCTAAATCAAAAGCTGACTGGAGCTCAGGGTCTGATTCCTGTCTATGCAATCAGAAACCCTTCAGCCCGGTTCTGTTCAAAGATTGTTTCTTAGAAGGGAGCCAAATAAATCTGAAAGGATCCAGGCATGTGCCAGGCATGTGAGCTAAGCAGTGATGAGTGATTTACACAGATCACAATGAGTCGATGTTGAGGCCCAGGCAGCGCTTTGTCAGTGGGATGTTTTGATTCCCCGTGTGTCTCACACTTTATAAAACTGGGGTGATTTAAAGCGTTTCCCCCCTCTTGGTTTGTAATGAAAGGTTAGAGTGGCAATGTACTCTCCATTCATCAGATTGCTTCCCACTACTTTTGTAAGCTTGCAGTGAAAGATGTTTGTTTTGAGTTGCATTTCGGAGAGAGAGAGAGAGTAGGTGAGCAGCAGTTTCTATATTTAGGAATTATTCTGCATATGGCCTGAACTGATCATAAAAATTCAATGGCAAATAAGCGCAATTAAGAACATTATGCAGTACGTCATGGTCATTGGCTGCTATGATATAACATTTATGTTAATGATAACTTGCATTTGCATAAATGCTTGGGAATTTTTCGTGAGAGCTAAAAAAAAAAAAAAATCTGTGCATAATTCACCTTTATATCTCCATAGTATATACACAGTAGGAATTAGCTAAATATATGTTGAATAAATAAGTCCAAAGTACATCTTCACATCATATTTCTGATACTTTATTCCAAACTGTCACAGCACTTCTACAAGATAGAGTCTTTTTTTACCATTTTAGAAATGAGGAAATCCTGACTCAGAGAGTCAAGCAATTCATCATAGGTCACAGTCTAATAAGTAATTAAATAAAGATTTCTATCCAACTATATCTAGCTCCAAAGCTCACACTCCTTCCACTGTATCCCATTTTTAATTCAGTGAGAAATTAGATCAAGTCATTCAACATGTCCTTGCTGAAAAGATAATAAATGTGTACTGGGCTTATGGGCTAATGAATAACCATACCTACAGGATGTCTATCTCTGAAGAAGATTTCAAAGTAAAGAGGCATAGAGACCAACCATAGAGACATAGCTGTTTGTGCAATCCTAGCGTTCCCATCTGTACTCACAGCGACTCCTGTCTTATAGAGGAGGTAGTGCACTGTCTGTGTGACATCCGCAGCATGCACTAAATTGTGGTAAGGATTTTTATGCTTGCTGTATCCCACTTCCAGGGCCTCCACAAATGAGACGAGCGCAGAAATGGGGATCTGAAAAAGAGTAGTAAGTTTAATGGGCTAGTGGTTTAGTAGCTTTAAATTAAGAAGAAGAAGAAAAAAAAAACATTACACAGGATCAGCTCAAAGACATGTAGGGCAGAAGGGTATGGGTTCATTTATTCCTCGAGCAAAGGTCTGGGTCTTTCATTTCTCAAGAAAAAATTAGCACATACTATGCAGTGCATCTTTTTTACTTATGACAAAACATAAAGTATGCTGAGATCTTAGGTTATTAAATAATTGCAAAACAAATGCAAGCTGCCACCTCTGGAAAACTGCACTGTTTAGGGAAAGTGATTGCATGTATGGACATGTTAAAAATAAAAAAGACATCGTCTGTTATATATGGAAATAGAAACAACCTGTGTCCTTATGTCTATTACTTGACAATTTATTATAGGTGCCTTGCAATGTGGAATAATATTTCCAATTAGCCTAATTGCTTTTCAGTCTCAAGTATGTATAAATATATCCCTTCTTTTTCTATGTGACTGAAAGTAAAGGACAATTGCAAAATATAGAAAATAAAGGCTCCCTTATGACAGTTATTGGGTAAGTTTTGGGATCAGTTCCTTGGTTTGGGATAAATTATCAAGTTCAAGACTGGAGGGAAAAGGAAAGAGTGCATGTTTCTGGAGAGTAAACATCACATCGGGAAGAAAAAATGAGGACAGTACTCTTAGGATGCTTTGCGAGGGCCCATAACATATTCTTCCTGGTGCCCAGTCTTCTATGCTTTGGCTTTAAAAATTTATGCCCTGACCAGTTTGGCTCAGTGATAGAGCATTGGCCTGCAAACTGAAGGGTCCCAGGTTCGATTCTAGTCAAGGGCATATACCTTGGTTGCGGGCAAATCCCCAGTAGAGGGTGTTTAGGAGGCAGCTGATCAATGTTTCTCTCTCATCGATGTTTCTAGCACTCTATCCCTCTCCCTTCCTCTCTGTAAATAAATAAATAAATAAATAAATAAATAAATAAATAAAATATATATTTTAAAACATTTAAACATTGCCTTGCAGATGTCAAAGATCAATTTTCATTTTTTAAAATAAAGTACCAAGAAACCTAGCTTCTTGGGGCTGTTCATGAGAGGTCTGTGAACCACTGAAATTCATGGAGCTTTGCTCTAAGGACAGTGTCTCAGGCATTCACTGGATTTTCAAGCAAGTTTCTGGTGCAAAAAATAAGGACCGCTGCCATCAAATATAGCTATGTAAGAAATCCCCCCAAATACACAGTCCTTCGGAAAGTGCTAAGGACCCATGCTGTCCAGAGAAGTTAATGCTTTATAGAGAAAAAGGCCTGCATTTTCCAGAGGCTCATCCCTAGCATGAAGTACGTCTGAGAAACATAATATGACAGATGTCAGCCCATGAATTCTCAGGTGACCTAGAGAAGCCGGCCCGACCTCCAGACGCTACGAGTGAGGGGGTGAAGGGATTGCATGCTGGAAACTATTCCCGCTCTCTGCTTAAGGCTAAAGAATTCACTGGAAGCATGAATGGCTGGGCAATACCAATGACCTGTCAAGATGATAAGCGAGGGTATTTGTCTGCATTTGAGTCAAGTGACAGGGGAAAAAAGTCTGCAGAGGCAGCAGTCCTGCATTCTGTCTCTATCAGTCTCTTCCCACTGATGGTACAAGAATGTACATGAAATCCAGTCTCCCAGCTGATGGAGGAGAGTTTACATGAAGTCAGGCTTAATGAGATCAGTGAGCAGAGCTACGGGGAGTTCTGCTAGTGCAAGCTTCCAGTGGTACTCCCCAGGAAGTCTGGGATTCAAACGTGAGACTCCAGCCTCTCCCGGGCCAAGGAGCCCCACCAGGCAGGGGAGTAACAAAAACTTCTCACCACAGAGGAGCCCGTATCAGCGACTGTCCAGACGATGCGTCACCAAGTCACCCCGAGCAGTTTGGGGTCTGTATTAAAAGGATTCTCTTGGCCTCGGCCCCCAAATCATACAAAGACAGATAAATGTGTGGTGGCCGTGTTTTCCATTAGGCACTGACCTTGAAGCGGCTGATCAAATCGTAGCGTGTGAGTAATTCATAGAAAATGAATTTCAGTGCATGGTCCCCGCTGGCTTCGTTGAGAGAGAAGACATCGAAGGACCACCTGTCCACATCCTGCAGGCCCCGGCAGGGAGAAAGATGCATTAGTCCACAGCCGCCAATTTCTCCCTGGGGAGTCGGCCTGGGGTTTCACATTCTCACACTTTTCCAACCTGGCAGGCCTACATAGCATTTACTGATCAAATATTAAATAGTCTTATAACTAATAACAGCAGCTATAATTTATTGAGTGCCTACCATATCTAGGCATCATGACCAGTAATAAATACATAATTTATTTTGAAAACCACTCTCAGGGATAGGTTTTATTACTCACATCTTACAGATGAGAAAACTGAGAAGTGACCTCATTTCCCTAAAGCCCCATCACAAGTAAGTGTAGGGGAGGACACGATGCAACCAGCACACAAACACATGGTCACCCTAAGCTCGGGCTCTGTCCATTAACCCTCCCACTCCCTACCCCAGCTGAATTTCAAATGCTTAATTCATTGACAACAAACTTTAGTGCTCCCCTTCTCTGAACTTCTCCCCAATCCCTTGATGCCATGTGCAGACTTCCTCTTAGTCCACAGTTGAGGATAGCAACCCACTTTAAAGTGCTCAGAAACACGATATAGAATGCAAAACAACATGTCACTTTAATCCAAACTGCTGAGCTGGACCCAAGGAGAAAGCCTATAATGCATGGGTCAGAAAAATGTCACCACTTCTGGTCCTCGAATCTGTAAGTCACCCCACTGAAAAAAAGTAAAACTAAGGCCTAAGCTGAACACACACCTCATCTACTATTTTTTTTTTAAAGTTCAAAGTCTTGTTTGTCTATAAATAGCTACTCCAGAATATATAAATACTGCCTGATGTGTCTTAGACTTCTAACCAGCTATTTATAAACAAAGGTGTGTTTAACCAACAGGTTAAGCAACAGTCTCACTTTCTCACTATGACAGAGTCTCGCTTTCAGTAGAAAAAGTGTACGGCTGTGAGTTTGACAGTAAGGAGCCATGTGAGGCCACATGGAGTCCGGGCAGTGTGTCAGATGGTGCCTGGGTAAGACCTGGGCTATCAGGAACCACTGGCCTGAGTGGCTCTCATCTCAGCCCTCACTGCATCCCAACATCACCCATCCATCCCAATCCTATCTCTCCAAACATCCCACTGTCAAGATCATCCCAAGGTCATCAAGGTTCTTTCTCGTGGACCAGCGCACAGAAAAACTGAATCATTTACAAGGGAAACCAATTTTTTCCAAAACAAATTGTTTTAATTCATACCAATGGTAACCTCACCTCCATTTTCAATATTTTTCCTCCATTATAATAACTAAAGAAATCGCTACAAGTATTGAGCACATTTTTTTTTTTTGTACCAGGCACAGTGTAAGATAATTTATCTACATTTGCAATTCCTCGCAAGTCTGGAAGGAGGTGTTACTCTCCCTAGATTTACAGATGGAACCTCAGAGAGATGAAATAAAGAGTCTATTCAGTAGCAGAACCAGATATTAACTCCTGTGACACCACTTAGCCATAGCTTTGACGGCAGATGACATTGTAAACTCCATGAATGTAAGCTATAACCCAGGTCTCATAAAAACCCCAATAGGATTCAGACCATAGATGGTGGGGCCATTTAAGCATAACCCAAGAACTGAACCTTCACCCTGATTACTAGAATTGCCATTGCCATGACATCCATCCTCTGATCATTAGTCCTAAAGAAAAGTCCTCTGACTACTCAGTAGGTGGTTCAACATTTTGTCATGTCTAACAATTTTTAATCCTATTCTCCAAGATGAGTAAAAAAAGAGAGAGAGAGAGGGGGGAAAATATTACATTTTTAAAGGTCTTGAACTTTCCCAGTGAACAGGAGACAACACCAAGAGGAAAATCTGTTTTAACCTTGTGCACATGTCAGTAATTCTTGTGAAGAAGGATAGCAATTCAGAGAGTTAGGACTTACTCCTTGTCTGAATCACCTAGGTACCCTCCCCTCAGAAATACATGTGTACATTTGAGAATTGCTTTTCCCTGAGCATAAAATAACCATCGTGCACGTCACATGTTCTACATTTCCTGCAGTTATTCTACATAGACAAGGTGCTTCAATTTGGAAGACATAGTCTCATAAATTTCTTAGTGCCTGTATAATCACCTGTATTTATGTTCCCAATAAAGGAAGGAATTAAAAATAAAAGATGCTTTTAATGTTCCTAAGACTCACTCAATGTTTCAGGTTCAATTATGAAAATCCATGCATCTTCAGAATGGATGTTATGAAAAATCAAATCTTATGTGAATTGATTTCACTGATTAAATGGGAAATGTCACTGTAAATCACATTGATATATTAGACATTAAAGTGGGAGTTGAAGAGGAGTGAGAGAAAACGTGTCTCCTTGCTGTATCCTTCTTGAGTATCTTTCCTATTCTTACGATGAATTGAGATGATATATTGAATTGTTAAGGACAGATACTACACTTGATCTTAGCCAAAAAGCCAAGAGGCAATTCACCTGTGAGAATGGCTATTGTCAACAAGACAACTTATAATAGGTATTGGAAAGATTGTAGAGAAAAGGGAACCCTCATACACTGCTGGTGGGAACGTAAATTGGTACAGCCCTTATGGCATGGAGGTTCCTTAAAAATAAGATTAGAGTTACCACATGCACCAACAATCCCTCCTCTGGGTACCTATCCAGCCACAAGAACAGATGAAATACTGCCATTTTTAACAACACGGTTGGATCTTAAGAATATCATGCTAAGTGAAATAAATCAGTTGGAAAAAGTCAAGAACCATATGATTGTACTCATATGTGGGATATAAAACTGAAGACAACAAACAAACGAGACAAAAAAAACAAAAACTCAAAGACAAAGAGAACAGTATGGTAATTACCAAAGGGAAAGGGAAGTAGGGAAGAAATATCATCCCAAGAAATTCAATAAAGTTTAAAAGAAAAAGTGACAGAAAATGGAGAACATAGACAACAGAAAAGAACTATAAAATATATAAACGAAATGGCCCTAAAAGACTTTTTCTTGACATTATGTTGATCAAGAATCACTCCCACCACCGATCCCATGAATAGGTCATTTAAGTTATATTCTGAAAATATCATCAGGTTTCAGAGAAAGACAAGAACAGCTTTAACCATAGTCAGAATGCTGGGACATCCTTGAACAAGTGGATGCAACTCCATGTGTAGACACCATGCAATGTCAACCAGCCCAGTGATCCTGGGCCTTAGCACAGCGCATCCTCAAATCCACAAGCCAAATCAGCTTCAACACAGCGGGGATACCCTCAGACCAGTGGAAGGGAATCAGCACACACCCAGAGGAATATATCTGCTCTGGGACTCTTAGAAATATTCTGTGCAATTCCAAGAGCTTGTCTCATTGGGAGCAATTCTACCGGTTTTAGACCATTTAAACTCAAACATCCCCATGACTTCAAATGGGACTTGGGGGCTCAGTGGAAGTCTAGGGAAAACAGGAGAGCATATGGAGAAGATCAGAGCTGTGGGACCTATGTTCAATGCCATTATTTATGGCTTATTGTATACCTGGAAATCTGGTATCAAACTTTAGTCCTGCCCCTAATTAATGGTCTTGTTTTAAAAAAAAAATCTCACTGAGTCTCAGTTTATTCATCTATAAAATGGACTTAGAGTAGAAAATCATATAATGGTGTAATAATGATCACCAAAGATCTTCCTGATGTTCAATATTTATAATCAGATCAAATTTGATCTCCTTTGGCCAAAGTCAGCATGAGCCCATAATGAAGTGACTCCAAGGAAGTGGAGAAATATGAAATGCACAGAGTTTGATTTAATAAAAGAATTAGCAAGATGAAGGCTAAAAAGATAGTGATACCATTTAAACAGATAAGTAAAAGATAATAAAAATTTAAAAAATCAGGAATGACAGGGAAATCTTTACATGAACTATAAATGAAAGCCTCTTATTTTTGTAATGACAAGTGTAACTGTATTTTTATGGAGTACCTTGTGCATTATAATACTTTTTCATTCGTTTTACCTTTAATGCTTCTATAACCACTGCTGGGTAGCTCAGTCCAACCATGTTTGATGTACGTCTATACATTCTGCCAAAATCAGAGAAGGAGAAAACGCAATATTATATCTTACAAGTATTGACAAGTAATGAGAAGTCATGTCATCTGGCAACCCAAAGGACCTAACATTTCCTTTGTCATATTTTCACAGTCAATCAAGTATAAAATTCAAAAGACATTAACACAATTACAAACACATGAACTGTTGGAAACAAAAAAGAATCAGTCCGTGTGGCTCAAATTGGAAATTAAATGATTAAAATTCTGCCAGCAGAGAATTCTAGTACAACATAGAGAGTATGCAACGTAGACCTTTAACCTGGACAAGGAGCTCCTATGGGCAACCCATTTACAAGAGCTGTTCTTTACAATTGCCAAAAACAAGCAGGAAAACGTCCAGGGTGAACTATGACATTCTAAAATCTGTAAATGTCCAATAAGGATTGCAGGAAGAATAAATCCATTTTTATAATAAGGATTACAGAAAGAATAGATCAGTTTCTGGAATCTATGTCCAGAGAAGAGAAACAATGTAATTTGAAAGAACACAATGGTGAACAGAATTGGAAAGTTCCAAGGGGAACTGAAGCCCTTTCAGTGAACTGCTCTCAGGGGCCCACAAGCTGTCCCTGACCTGCCCCAAATGCAGACATCCTCCACATGTGTCCAAGGATGATGGATTCAATGATATCCTCCTTTAAAAGTGGGAGACTGGACTCAACTCTTGACAAAAAGAATCTGAGCCAGAGGCAAAAGCTTGTCCGAATGGTGCTACAGAGAGAAAAGTAGCCATGCTTTTGCTATCTCTCGTTCAAGACTATCTGTTTGCACCCAGGACTGTTAGCATTTATAAAGACACCAAAAGTACATGAAAGCAAATCTTCCATTGTTGGGGAACAGGTGATCCTTACGCTGCTTTAGTTATCGAATGAATGACAGTTGTCTTTACCTCTCCACGAATATCCCAGCCTGCACTGCGTGCACGATGCTCTTGAACCGCGGCTTCTCATCGCTCCGCCTGAGCATCATCCCCATCTGCCGCGTGAAGGTGGAGGCCAGCCAGTCTCGGACCTCAGAAGGCACCGCATCCGACTGGATGTCACTGAGCTCATCCTCCGTATCCAGGAGCCGCCTGAGCACAAGAAACACAACCGGACACAGACAAAACCTGAAGTGAGAGCTGTCTGTTCTGAACAGCTGCTCCTCTCCCCTCATCTGCAGACGCAGGTGCAAAGAAACCCAATTAGATCAGCCACAAAAAAATATGGCATCTTTTAGGTAAGGCTTGTAAAAGCTCACTATTTGCTTTTCAGAAATGTCTTTTCTACAGGTTATGTTTCAGGATGGCTCTCTCTACTGGCCTGATTAAGGAAACTGAGTCAGAAGAAGTCAGAGTCCATCTCAGGCTCTGTGGTTCTCAGACTCACTGCACTCAGAGCACCCAGCATCCTGATTTTTAGGTTTGTGGAATTTGAATGGAATCTATACCTTCCATTTAACAATGCACAGGGAAGGATATTTCATAGATGGACCTTGTGGTACTGTTGGGTTTTTTAGTTGACACTTAAAAACTTTACCATAGACAATAATAATGTATTAGAAACTTTCAAGTTGCTACGAGACTAGATCTTTATTTTATTATTTTTTATATATATTTTATTAATTTTTTACAGAGAGGAAGGGAGAGGGAGAGAGAGTTAGAAACATCAATGAGAGAGAAACATTGACCAGCTACCTCTTGCACACCCCCTACTGGAGATGTGCCCGCAGCCAATGTACATGCCCTTGACCGGAATCGAACCTGGGACCTTTCAGTCCGCAGACCGACGCTCTACCACTGAGCCAAACCGGCTTCGGCACGAGACTAGATCTTAATTGTTCCCATCACAAAAATATAATGATAATGATGTGACGTGATAGAGGCGTTAGCTAATGCTGTGGGGTAATCATATTGTGATATAGAAATGTGTCAAACCAACACATTGTACACTTTAAACTTACACTATGTTATGTGCCAATTGTATTCCAATACAAGTAATTTTTAAAAAAAAAGAAAAACTAATAGACGATAAAGTATTACTCAGACCCTAGCAATGTCAACTGATATTCTCTGGTTTGATAGGCCACCATAGAAACTTAAATGTTTAAATTCAAGCAAAATTCCCCTAATAAACAGCTCTTTATCTGAGCACAGACATGTAAGTCATCTGTCAGGTGGACTTCGCTGATTTTCAAACTTGTTCATAGGTCAGACGTCTAGAACAGAATACAAATATAAAAAGTTACATCAAATTTAGAATGGCATTTTATACTTATATTAAGCCCTACTAAAAAGGAGTAAAAATTGGTGTTAATAAAAAGCTGTTTTTTCTTTAAACACATCAGTTGGGGAAAGAGGATAAAGTGTAACATTTGGGGGGAAGGGGAACTATGATATCAACTGTCCTTAAATTAGGAACCAATCATGTTACAAAAACTAAGCCACAGAATTCTCAGATGCCTGAGATATCATCTAAGAATCATCTCAGATTGGAATTTGGCATAGAAATGTAAGGACACACAAATACCGACAAAGGAGCCTAACGGAATTTTAAAAAGAAGATTTCATAGTCATCCTTTCAACTTTTTTTTTTTCAAAAGAAAAGCAATTTTGTTGTTTTCAAATACATTTAGTAATTGGAAGCACTTTAGTACTTTTGGATCATTCAAGTGCAAAGAGTCTGCTAAGAAAAATCAATGTCACACTTAAGACTGAAGGAGAAACACGGGGTGCTTAAGAGAACAAATGCTTCTCCATCACCCCCAGACCCTCCACTTAGAGACAGATACTGTGAACCAGAGTAGGCCCATAATATATAGACTGAGCCTAACATTATGCAATAATCATAGTAGAAGCCTACATTTGATAGAAAATCTTACCAGATTTTCACAATGTGTCAAACCTTTTCCCCTATTACATGGTCTCACTCCAGTGTTGTAATGGCTGGATGAGATTAAGTTCTATTGAATGCTCCTTTTGATAGATGAGGAGGTACAGAGGAAAAGTGAGCTCAAATCTACCCCATTTGCTTGTGGAAACAAAAGCTCCAGGGCCAGTCATTTGAATGCTACCCTCTACATGCCCTGGGGGACAATTCAGAAGGGCCATTGAACGGAAAAGTCACCATCAGCACACTAACTCTTGTCATTTTTAGCTTACCTGGTTTCATCGATGTATACAGACTCAAGCACTGTAGCTGCATATTCCAAATTCTTCTTAAGATCTACCACTGAAGCCTCGCCTCTCTCTAATTGTTTGACCAAAGACCGTAACCTAAGGGAAGAAAAGACACAATTCAATTAGAATAAAGGTAACAAAGAATGACCTTACAATTACAGTGACAAATTTTAGAGTTATTCAATATTTTTATTTATTCTAATATATTGTAAAGGAAAATACTAATCTAATGATGGAGCTGACCAGTATATCTCAAGGAGGAAGTTATAAAATAAATGCATACATTTTTATGAAGCAAGAATAAAAATGTTTTCATCTACCAGACACTGACCTCCCCCAACACTTTCTGGCTACCTTTTATGTTTCAAGAGTTCCCTACACTGCCGAAACCGGTTTGGCCCAGTGGTAGAGTGTCGGTCTGCGGACTGAAAGGTCCCGGGTTCGATTCCGGTCAAGAGCATGTACATTGGTTGCGGGCACATCCCCTGTAGTGGGTGTGCAAGAGGCAGCTGGTCAATGTTTCTCTCTCATCGACGTTTCTAGCTCTCTATCCCTCTCTTCTCCTCTCTGTAAAAAATCAATAAAATATATTTAAAAAAAAAAAAAAGAGTTCCCTACATTATCAATGGTTTTGCAGATTCTCTGATTTTAATTTTTGCTGCCCTAATTGGATGCAGTAAAGCAAGACCAGCAACATCATCAGGTTGAGATTCTGCTATGTTGACAGTACTTTGTTCACAGTGACCATGGAGAATAGCAGCCTCCTGGCCCATAGGTCTTCCAATACAGCCAAGCAGATCTAAATCACCAAAATAATCTTAAAGAGCTACATAGGTAGACATGAAGGCAAAATAGTTCACTGAACAGGAAGGATGCCAAAAGAACAGAAACTTTGAGGACACTTCAAACATATTGTCTATGCAATTCTAGGCAAGTCGTTATTATATTTTTTAATCCTTATCCAAGGATATGTTTTGATTGATTTAAGAAAGAGAGAGATGAGAGAGAGAGAGAGAGAGAGAGAGAGAGATCATTTGTCTCCCATAAACACCCCAACTGGGGATCAAACCTACAACTTAGGTATGTGCCCTGACTAGGAATCTAACCCACAAACTTTGGTGTATGGGACAACACTCTAAACCAACTGAGCCACCCAGCCAGGGCAGGCAGGTTATTTCATTTCTAGTAGAGTCAGCTATAAAATGGAGATTCAACCAACAAATCTCCTAGATTGCTATAAATGTTAAATCAAATTGATATTAGTATAGTCACATTAACCATGTGACCCACTGTTATAGTTTTTTTTAATATATATATATTTATTTATTTTTTAATATATATTTTATTGATTTTACACAGAGAGGAATTAAGAGGGACAGAGAGTTAAAAACATCGATGAGAGAGAAACATCGACCAGCTGCCTCTTGCATACCCCCCACTGGGGATGTGCCCGCCACCAAGGTACATGCCCTTGACCAGAATCGAACCCGGGACCTTTCAGTCCGCAGGCCGACGCTCTATCCACTGAGCCAAACCAGTCCCGGCTCCCCCATCTTTATTGAGATGTAATTGACATATCACATTGTGTAAGTTTAAGGTGTACAATGTGATGATTTAATTCATGTATAGATTGGAAAATGATCACCACAATATAGTTAGTTAACACATCCATGACCTCACATAGTTACAATTTTTGGGGGGTGAGAATATTTAAGATTTACTGTCTTAGCAACTTTCACATAAATAATGCTCCAAACTAATATTTGCTAACTAGTCATCATGCTGTACATTAGATCCTCAGAACTTATTCATCTCATAACTAGAACTTTGACCAGCATCTCATTTCCTTGTTGTTTTTCATTAAGGCAATTGTTATCATTGCCATCACTGCCAATATTTGGTGACTTTGATCATCATAGGCAACCAGATGAGAAATATTGTAGCAGGACACTTAAGATTACCGTCAAGTCTCCATTTCCCAAGGCTGAGCCCACCCTGCTGACTTCAAAATCCTCTGACTTGTAGTCACAAGAAAGAACACTCAGACTTCTTGGCAATATGCAAACTACTCCCCTCTAGAGCCACATGAAAATGATCAGCAATAAAAAATAAAAAAAAGGAAAAACTCTGGGTCAACCTTAAAATGTAAGCAAGGAGTCATCCATCCAAAAGAAATTGCCGGGAATGTCAATGAGGTAAAATATAGAGAAAGTTCTTTGAGTCACCATCTGACTGTGAATCTCTAACGTGCAAAGGGAAATATTATATGCAAAGCACATGGACAGAGCTCTGCTCCCTAGGAGGTGAGGTTGGCAGTGGCTCCCGTTAGCAGCCCTAGGAAGTGCTCTGGGTTTCAGAGGCAGCGTAGGACAGGTGGTTGGGACAGAAAGGCATGGAGTCACTCACACACCATAGACAGCCTGCCTGCCAAAGGATGGCAGACTGCAGCGGCCAGCCCTGAGTGCTGCTCCAAAAAAGGAATGGAAGCTCTTGAGCAAAAGCATTCCTGGCTACGTCTGCCTCTAGTGTTCACTCTCTCCTCCAAGAGCCCAACTGCCCTCCAGATTGTTTGGACTGGCAACTGGCAAAGCAAAACGAGGGTGAATTTAAACTTTTCTATTTCTCCCTTCATTTGGGGCTTCATGTTTCTACCAGGAATGTCCATCAATCACTAATAGGACCCATCTCAATTCTCAAAACCTAAGAGAAAAGGACAAAGCATTAAAAAAAAATGATGAAGTGGCCGAAACCGGTTTGGCTCAGTGGACAGAGCGTCGGCCTACGGACTGAAGGGTCCCAGGTTCGATTCCGGTCAAGGACATGTACATTAGTTGCGGGCACACCCCCAGCAGGGGTGTGTGGGAGGCAGCTGGTCAATGTTTCTAGTTCTCTATCCCTTTCCCTTCCTCTCTGTAAAAAATCAATAAAATATATTTTAAAAAATAATAAAATTAAATAAATTAAATAAAAAATGATGAGGTGAAAATGGAAAGCGAACAGGAGTAAGATGGTCCTATCTGCTGCCAATAGGGCTTCCATGAGAAGCAAATATAAGCAGCTTTAATCAAGGAAGTTTTCCTAGACTGAAGAAACACCTTGATCAACAGATGAAAAGAGATCAAATACAACCAGGAAAACAATAAATGAAAACATCTAACATACGCTGTTCTAATTTTTTAATTCAAAGAATAAAGAAAAGGACTTGAAAATCTTTGAGAAAATAAAATATATTATTTAAAAGTAATGAAAACTCAGGCTGGCCACAGACTCCTATCCTGCTAAATATGAGACAGCAATTTAACAAGTTTTGAAAATAGTATGGAATAATGCATGATATCTCTATCTATATTTCATAGAATTGCCATGTATATGTGAATTGATTAAGTGTATTCTCAGGTGTGGACAAACTCAAACTTTCTTCATTAAAATGCTTCCCAGAAAACAAAGTCTTTAAGGCATTCTCTATGACAGAGGTTGAAAGGGGATAGATTTATGGGTCTCCAATTAAATGGATTGTCGATTCACAACATAGATTTAACCAAACCACTCTACAAAATAGACAGTTTAAACGATTAAAAAGAAGTGGCACATGGAATATAATGCTAATTATACAAGGACAAGTTCGCGTGAAAATGACTGACACTTCCTAAGATATGTTCCTATTCCTACTATATATACTCCTATGTCACTCTTTTTATTATGAGTTGAAACCAGTAAAAATATTTATTGTTTGTAAACACCATATATTTGAGACAGCAGGAACCAAAGCATCCTCTGTCAAATTCTCCCTTCACTTGTATTTCATAAAAGTGCTTTGAACTCAGATTGCTACCACCTGAGTAGAGAGGATAGCCAAAGGGAGCCCTGAGGAACCAAAGTCGATCCCAGGGCCAGGACATGACCCCAGGCTAACACACCTGCCACATGCTCAACTAGACATGCCCAGGACATGCCCAGGAGTACTCAGGGGCACGCGCGCACACACACACACACACACACACAGGAACGAGGAGGTCAGGCACCAGTGTCATTCATTTCTGAAGGAGCCACTTCAAATCCCAACCCTTGACTCTGTTGATAGGACAAAGGATGCTATGCAAAAATGAATCACAGTCAGCCAATGTACAGTTAAAATGATCATGAACATCATATGGACTATCACTTATAACCACTCATGTTAACAACCCCCACTCCTGGAGAAGCACAACATTGGGGACCTTATCAAGTCATGAAGAAACTCAGATCTCTTTTGATCTGGCCGCCAGGACCCGAGGGAAAGCGTCACTGTGAACCCCTCACCATTTCAGATCAGCACTGAAAACATCTGCCGCGGAAGTCCCCCACTTTGTGCCACAGTGAGCAGAAATCAGGCATGGAGGTTCCCGTAGTGTGTAGAGCAAGACCTTGAGCACAGCCACACGTATGTATCCAGTGTGCAGGTCTGACCCAACAGGAAGCTGGAAACACTTCACCAGTGGCTTCAACAATCCCAGAGAAGAAATGACACAGAATAAAGTACCTTTGGATGCGTAAATTGTACCAAAAATCCAAGTCTGCTCCCATCCTTCTAGCTTATGAGATGAGCAGAAGATTCCACCAACACCCTGGCAGGCAGTGAAGGGAGCCTTGGACAATACCCAGACAACATTCATCTCTCTTTAGTCAAGGACAACAAAACAAGGAGGGGGGGAAAAATCTGTGAAAAGACTCAGCAATAAGGAAGCAGAGAATAGAGCACTCAAAATGCAGACAAAGACACACTTTTGAAAAGAAAATTTACCAAAAGAAACAAAAACTAAATTTTAGGGAGCATCTGTCTGCTTTGTGTTCAATTAAATTCAAGAAGGCAGATTTGCGAAACAAAGGTGAAAGCTGAAATCATAATGCAATAAAAAGTGAACATATTGAGAAAGACAAAATGAAAAAGAAAAAAAAATATGGCAATACAAAAACTATATAAACGTTTATAAAAAGTAAATGGTGCCTGGCCGGTGTGGCTCAGTTGGCTAAGCACTGGCCCATGCACCAAAAGGTCACTGGTTCGATTCCCTGTGAAGGCTCATGCCTGGTTTTGGGCTTGATCCCAAGTTCAGGGATAGGGTGCAAGAGGTAGACAATCAATGATTCTCTCTCATCATTGATGTTCCTATCTCTCTCTCCCTCACTCTCACTTTCTCTCTGAAATCAACAAAAACTTAGTTCAAAAATACGTTTTGAAAAGGCCAATGTCCCCAAGGACAGGTGCCATGATAAGCTGGAGTCCATGTATCTAGTTCTTTAATACCACTCACAAAATTTTTTGGTCTGCACACCTAAAGGAAGGGAGAAAGTGAGAAAGGGGGGAAGAGAGAAGATACATAACAATAACAGTAAAATTTCTCTTCTGAGTGAATGCTCAGAGTTTCCAGCACTCCATCCATTGCTGTCACCGAGGCTGCCAAGTAACAGTTCCAGGATAGACGTGCAACACCATTTTAGGAAGAGCTTATGCTTTCCAACCTTGGCGGAGTGCCTTCTGTTCATCTAATGTGTCATTTCATTGTGGAGGAGCCATCGCACCTTCCCATGAGTCTCCCATTTCCCCAAATAACCCCTGTGCTCTCCATTTGTGTCTTTGCTCCAAGGCAGACAATGAAAGGCTGCGTCATTTCAGTTCTCTGAGCCCTAACTCTAGAACAAGTCCTGCAGCCCGAGTGCCCTGGCTACCATGCCAGTGTTTGGGATGCATAAAAGTGTTGGAAGAGAGGAACTACATGAGAAACGGCCTCCACTCCGTATTCTGAAATCTGAAAGGCTGTCGGAGTAGGACGTCTCCCCTGCTCCCATCCCACAAAGATAATGTCTAGGATCAACTGGGTTAACTTTATTAGGAAGCAACTTTTTGACTCAACTTCACAATTTGGAAAACCCTACAATGGACTAAGCACTGTTTCTACCCAGATCAGGTCTAGAAAAACCCTACAACCCTATGCCTTGAGAACTTATATAGTTGCCGAGTTTTAGACGCCACGAGAATGAAATCATCCGAGAAGCACAAGTAAAAATAAACTGGGACAGAAAGCCAGGAAACATACTTTCTGCATCTGTCTACTCTGCCCAAGGTTGTTCCCTCTGAGAATGGATGAGCAGCTCGTCAAATGCCAGCGTGGCCAAGGCTGGTTATTGTCTCCACAGGCTTTTGTTCGGTTTGAACGAATGTGAGAGGGAACTGGAGCCTTCACAGCACTTCCCTTACTTACATGACCCAGTGAATCACGAGTCCTCTAAACTAATTGAATAAACAATCACTGTTGCAGCTCCTCATATCCTTGGATGTGTAAGCCAAAGGCGTCTCCGTGTACTTTCCACACACCTGCTTCCTCCATGTCACTCCCCTCCCCTGCCGCTTACCTAAATGCCAGAGAAAGTAAATTAGAACAACTCCCCCAAACGCAGTGCCCAAAGAGACGTTCAAGCTTCTGCTTTAATGTCACCCATGACGCCATCTGAGTATTTTTCTGGTGGTTTGTCTGTTTCTATAATCAAGATGGCTGCACTTGAAACACTCGCCCAACATTTCCCGGGTGCTTTCTGTGTGTAGGCACTGAGGCAGGCTCTGGAAATACAAAGGGGGGAAATTGCAGTGTCTTCCCTCAATGAGGAAAGACAGGCAGCTAATCCACACCTGCCCTGCAGCACAGCAAGCGTGGTGGCAGAGGTGGGGCAAAGGTGCTGAGAAAGCACAGAGGAGAGGAATCTCCAAAGAACAAGGCCCTTCCTAGAGAAGGTGACATCAGAGCAGTCTTAAGAGTAGCTAGGCATCCATCAGGAAAACAGGATCGGATGGAGAAATGGTGGACTGTGGACTGAGAAAGCAGCCTAGAGACTGTGATCCATCCAGAAAATTCCATGGATGGCTGGGACTCGGGGAGATGTGAAGAGATACAACTTGAGAAGAAGGCAGGAGCCACACCCTGGTAGGCTTGGCATGCCAAGCTAAAGAAATTTAATTTCTCCTGAAGTAAGGGGGGGGGGGGGCCTGGAAATTTATTAAATGGGGTAAAGAGGTAGCATAATAAGATTTATATTTTTGAAACAACAACCTAGCAGCAGAGTAGAGGAATTCAGGGGGAGCATTCTATATGTTTTTGTTACAAATAGATTTGTCTGAACAGTACAGCACAAATATTATTACCTCTCATGTGCTAATAGAGTGTTGCATAAATATGGTGGTGGTATGGATCATTGCTTTCAGTAATTTATGGGAAAGGACTTATTTGGGGCATGTGGTTTCCTGATTTGGTGGCCTTTAAACAGAAAACAGGGACACCAACAAAAATAATGATTGGCAAGAAGAGCTTAGTTATACAACCTGTATATTTTGCTAATGCCATAAATAAAAGAGAAATGTGCTTCTATGATACCCACATACACATGCTTAAGGCAGATGTACAGATAGATTTAAATAAATTATTGGGCTGTAATTAATTTTTCACCTAAGAGAAAAATATTAGATTCATATATACATTTTATTTACCTTTCATATAAATGAATAACTAGTTTAAAATGGGTAAGATTATTAAATATTTTAATCAAAATCATTTACAAAATTGATGCAATTGAACATGTTCTGAACACTTTACCCAGTTGCAGAGAACAACATTCTCTTCAAGTATACCAGTGGCAAATACTTAGCAAAATTGGCCACATACTGGGTCATAGCTAGAAGTCTCCACAAATTTCAAATAATTGAAATCATACAGATAATGTTCTCTGACAACAGTGAAACTCAACTTGAAATTAACAACAAAAATAACTAGAAATATTCTAAATGTTTGGAAATTTAGGAATATACTTCTAAATAATGTTGGATCAAAATTAAATTAGAAAATAATTTTAAATGTTAATGAAAATATGATATATCAAAACTTGTGGCATGCAGGTAAAGCAGTGCTTAGAGGGAATTGTATAGCCTTAAATAAATATATTAGAAAAGGAGAAAATCTGAAAATATGTTATTTCATTAACTATCTCAAGAAATTAAAAAAAAACATGTTAATCCAAAGAAAGTAAAAGACAGAAATAAATAAATGAACACAAAAACAAAACTTGATTAAGTAGAAAACAAACTTATAACAGAAATAATCAATAATGCCTAAAGCTGGGTCTTTGAAAAGCTTAATAAAATATGTCCCCCCAAAAAAAGAGAATACTACTACACATCCAATAGACATTCAAAAAAGTAATAAAAGAATATCATAAGTAATTTTCTGCAGATACAGGTTTTCCCTTACTAGATCCAGCTGGTATACGTAAGGATGAGCATAAATACTTTAATAGTAATATATGCACAACATAAGTAGGAAAAAAAATCTGCCACAATAAAAAATTAAAGAGCAAATAAACACTGCTTTTTAATTTCTCACTTCTACATGAGATTGTTCCATTCCATTAGCGTAGACCTGTTCAAGGGTATCACTACATGCTCTCTTGGCTGCTATGGATTTTCTGGTGAATGTTTGCATTCTTTTTGTTTTCATGAAGCTAGGCCATGGAGCAATCCTGCATATTCCGTCTTCTCCGAGTCTCTGTTCTACATGGTAAATCTCCTTTCAGAGTGCGTGTTTGTGGGTGTGAGCGTGAATGAGTGTGCGCATGCATGCCTACTCATGGACTATGAACACTAAGCAGAAAGTATTGTTTGGTACAAAAGAAGCCTTCCATTTGTATGGTGTTTAAGGAGTCATTATGACCCAGGTTAAAGTTTCAATTCACTGAGAGTTATCATACTGATTTTATTCCTGTGGAGAGCTTGTCCTAATATAACAGTGATTTAGAAAGGTGATTCTTCTGCACCCCCAATCATTCTTGATCTTATTGAAAGCATTTCTTAACAGCCAATGTATCACTTACTTATTTTTACTACCACTCAACTCACACATTTTAAAGAAGGAAAATAGTGTCCCCCAAAAGTGCAAGATTGACCATTATTCTAGGTCACATCTAGAATAATGAGTCACATCTAGAGTCACATCTCTCTGAAATGTGACTCTAGGTGGGCAGAGCTTATTGGGAAAGCATGCTAATGGAAGAACCCATAGTTCTTAAGAAAAAAGTAAATAAAAACAATGGAAAAGAAAACCCAGGGCATCATTCAGAATCTACCACAGGCCATGCTGGGGCTGTGAGGTGCAAGAGAAGAGGGGGGCCGGGGGCGGGGAGATAGAGTTGAAATCCTGCCAGGCTGCCAAAAAGGTAAGTTCCAGAAGCCAGTTTTCATTTGCAGCTATTCATGTGGGAAGAATCACCATCACTTTTCTTTGCAGATAAACATGTCACTTCAAAAACATCTGTTTCAATAGAGCAAAGAAATGCGAACCAAAAACATCTCTGAATGGGAGTAATGAGAAAAGGAAGATGAGCAGAAATGAGAAGAAAGTTTGCAGAAAGATTCAGGGAGATTGAAACCACTCACAGACATGACTCCCTACATTAAGGGCCCACCCAGCTCCATGGCTCCCTCGGTTTTCTTCCCTGAATTAATCAGAATTGCATTGCATTGGTAAGGTTATCCAGATGCAAAAGCTCATGTACCCAGCAAAAGCACAAAAATTCTACCATACCAGAAACATAGTATATCTTAGCAAGGTAAGTCCAAGACTACCCTTTTCCTCACTTTTTTCTTTTATAATAACAGAGCTAAAATTAATTCATGATAAAAACCTGCATGGAATGGCTAACAAGGTGCTGAATAGCACAGCGCCCTTCGTAAAAATGAATTCCTGAAGAATTACAAAACAAAACAACAAAACTCAAAGAAAATGGAGAAACTCTTACAGCAACTTGCTTTGAATGTGTGAGGCCAGTGCCATGCATGTCCTTGGTCGAGGACAGACCCGGGGAGGAAATGGAAGGACAGGATGTGTTACAGTCTGCTAGTGTTTCCCTCCCTCGGCCACCTCCATAGGCACAGTGACTGCTCCATGCCTTTGGTCACTTGCAGCTCAAGAGCCAAGAGATCCCAGAGAGTTAATTCAGGGCGATGTGTCCCACCCTGTGGCTCTACCAAGTTCGACATAGGATTCCAAGATGGCCCCAGAAGGAAAAAGAATGTGGAAGGGCCTCCATGGGAGGTTTTCCCGGGCTGGCCTTGGAATGCATCCCCTCTGACGCATTGTCCAAACTCTAGTCACAGGACCAGCTACCCAAAAGAGAAGCTGGAAGGTGCAGTCCAGGTGCCTCCCTGGAGGGAGAGGAAGGGGGTTTGCTGAAGAGCCAGCCAACATTGCCACAGCTACAAAATTGAACCATGTCATCTATACTTCTTTTAAGGCTTTTGTTTCTACCGTGTTGAGAGCATCAGATGAATATTGCATATGAAAGTGGCTTGCTAACTTTATAATCCTATTAAGGGAGAAACATGATTATCCTGATTATGACATAACCTCTCAAACCTTGGGATAAAAATTAAATAGTTCTCAAGGGAATTATCCTGAGTGAATAAAACCAATCCCATAAGGTTTCATACTATACTATTCCACTTGTGTAACATTTTTGAAATGACAGAATTATGAAATAAAGGACAGACTCGTGGCTGTAAGGGGTTAGAGGGAGAGGAGAATAGGACAAAACAGGTATGAAAAAGGGACCCACGATGATGACAGCATTCTGTACTGACAGTGGTAACAGATGCACAAACTTACATATATGATAAAATTGCACAGAACTAAACATATGCACACATACATGCACAATAAAACTGGGAACATCTGAAGAAGATAGATGGGTTATGTTAATGTCTAGATCATGGCTGTGCTATTGTTTTTTGCATTGGGGAAAAATGACTAAAGGATTACTAATGAGAATCTCTTTGTATTAATTCTTACAATGATGTGAACCAACAATTATCTCAAAATAAAAAGTTTAATTAAAAAAGAAAAGGACACAGCCCTTCAGCCCATCATAATATTGATGAGAACAGGCTGCTCTTAAGTCGTCCTTCCCTGGCTGGTTGTATAAGGGCCTCTCTGTTCAGGGGGCTACTTAGTGTTTATCTATCTCCCAGGTCCTTCTGCTGGGCAAGAGGGAAGGAAAGCGAAAGGTTCACTGGTGGGCTGTTACACCATATCTGATGGCTTTGAAGATGATCCAACAAGGCTTACAACCAGTGATGTCGGGGACTTGGAGTGGACCAGAGAAAGACTCAAGGTTCCTCCATGCTGGTTGTCAGGGTCAATGGAAGAAACTGAGATGCCAGCAAATGGTCGTCACAATAACCAGATGAGGGAAGTAAAACCTGGTCACTTTACTAAAGGGCCACCGATTCCACTTCTACTGGCCACGACCCCCCAGGACCCCTGAGGTCTGCAACTCTTTTCCTCCCGCATGTTCACCGTCCCTTTTCAGTTCATCCTCTGAAGTTTGTTTCATTTCGAGGCCAAGTTCAGGGTGGCAGGCTGGCCACGAAGGGTTTATAAGGAAGGAAATTCAAAGCGAGGCATGAGGCTGATGGAGGGGGTAAGCAATAGGGGTGTGAAAGAACCTGTCCTGGTGATTGCCTTGTACTGTACAGCGCTTTTCAATCCAACAGAAAACAATTTACATATTATTAACATTTTAAGTTTGTTTTCAGCATAATTACCACTCAATTTCCTTCCCACCACAAACTGTTTTGTAATAGCTCTGGGAAGGGGGAGGGGGAGGCAGAGGGGGGAGGGCCCGGACTTGTAGTGCATCATCATTCATTGTCTGTCTACTCGAGCTCATTCTAACAACTGGATGTGTCAAAAGCCAACGCTCTTCCTTTTTTGCCACATATTAATATAATAAGACAAGTTGAGATATCTTTTTTTATTATTCAAGTGTTACCATCTCACTCACCAGCACTGCCTCCCTTTCTTTGTGGGTGAGGACTGGGACTTGTCTCACTGTTCCTTCTATGGTTAGAAACACAAGCCTGATACAGCTCAACTAGCTAAACAAGATAAAAATGAACTCGGGAACATAACTATTTAGGAACAAAACTCGTCCCTTGTTAGCTATTCTCCATCAGAATTTACAAGGAGAGTTGACTTACAAAGGAATTAGCACTAATCCTGCCGAATACTGATGGATCAATAGGAATAAAGCACTCCTCTGCCCCAAGTCGATTAGTCCTCATGGTTGATGATGGTGATGTTTGTGGTTTAAAATTACTATCTGGTGCTGTGGAGTTTTCCCCTCATGAGCCGTATAAGCCTCCACTATTTTAAGACGTACTCATTTAGCATTTTTCAAACCTCCTCAATATCAGTACATCCTCTGAAAGGTTGTTTTTTTAATGGCACTTCAACCTTCATGGTGTCGTAATATGTTCTATTATTGCATGTAAAGAGAAGAAGTTTTTCAGAAAAGATTTGTTGAGCTTTGATTTCTAGCTCGGGGACTGGAAAGAGGAAGAAACAATTCTATTAAATGATTCTCTATTAAAGGGCAAAGAGATGTCAGGGGAATCACAAAATGTTCAGCACTAGCTGTTGACGCTGGGATGTACATAGGATTGGTGAAACTTAAGGAGGGAGTGGAGTGTTCACAGCTGTGCTATCGAGGGTTTTTAGAGAGGGAGCTTGCCGTTCTCCCTACCAGACCACAGACAACTGAGGCTCAGTGACTGCCCTGACCTGGCATCGCAACGGAGGGGACACCTGCTCTGGCCACAGCCTGGCACAGCCACAGGCCACATGGAGCAGGTGTGACCTGATTGTGTGTCTCCCCACAGAGGAGATGTGGCTGAGGATGCCCAGCATTGCCGTGAACTCAGAACCACACAAGCATCTTCACTAGCTCTGGGACTGGCCTTCACAATGCACAGTCAGAATGTGGCTCAGTGAGCAGCCTGAGCCACTGTGTGTGCGATGGCCAAGGTGCAGATTCCTGCCTTTCTCCAGGACTAGAATGTTCTACTGCCTGGAGTTTGGGAAGCCATGGAGCATTGCCACCAGCCCTGCTCCCCTGGACTGCAGGTGCCTTTGAAGCAAGGGATCCAGAAAACCTGAGATGAAATAATGACTGTAAATTTTTTTTTTTTTTGGTTAATCCTCACCCAAGGATATGTTTCCATTGATTTTTAGGGAGAGTAGAAGATTGGGGGAAAGACAGAGGGAAACATCAATGTGAGAGAAACACATCGATTTGTTGCCTCCTGCACACACCCAGATAGGGCCAGGGCCGGGGAGGAGCCTGCAACCAATGTATATACCCTTGACCGGAATCTAACCCAGGACCCTTTGGTCTGCAGGCCAATGGTCTAGCCCAGTGGTTGGCAACCTGTGGCTCCGGAGCCACATGCGGCTCTTTTGAACCTTTGCTGCAGCTCCCAGCAGGGCCGACAGCAGGGGGCGGGCGGGGAGCTGTATCACTCACCTCTAATACTAATTTTTGTTGTTGGTTAAGCATGGGAGACAGGTCCTTTTGTAAGATGTACACTGTAGGAAATTTGTGGCTATTATATAAAAAAAAATTAAATTAATTAATTAAATTATTATTTACATTTTTAAATTTAATTTACTTAATTTAATTTACGGAATATTGGGGGGGCCTGATGAATTATTTTTATGGCATGCATGGCTCACTAATTAATTTACAAAATATTGGGGGCCTGATGAATTGTTTTTGTTTTTTTTTAGAAAAGGTGATTTGTTGAGGCTGGCGCAGGGGCGGGGTGGGGAGGGAGCAGCCGCGCTCACCGGCGCTCTCTTTCTGTTTGCTCTGGAGGCGCGGACCCCCCCACGCTGAGGCGCTTCTCCTCCTCCAAGCGGCCCTGCGCCTCGTCCCATCCTGTCCCAGTCCCAGCCCCGCGCGGGGTTCGGGAATGCCCGCCAGCATGTTCAGCATCGACAACATCCTGGCTGCGCGGCCGCGCTGCAAGGATGCGGTGCTGCCGGTGGCTCCGGACCCCGCCGCTCCTGTCGTCTTCCCGGCTGTCGTCTTCCGGGCGCTGCACGGGGACTTGCTCTACAGTGCCGGTGGCAGCGCCACCTCCTCCCCGGACTACAGCCAAACAAGGGGTGAGGATATCTGTAAGGCTGTCCTGGACTATTTAAGTGCCGAAAAAATAAACACCAACCACCTGGTCTCAGTGGCTACTTATGGGGCACCGAGCATGAGAGGAGCACAGAAGGGCTTTGTGGCTCTACTGCAGAAGGCTCTGGGTAGAACACTGCTCTCATTTCATTGCATCCTACACCAAGAGGCATTGTGTGCTCAAACATTTCCCCCGGAATGCACAAAAGTGATGGATGTGGTCATTCAGTTTGTTAATAAGATAATGGCAGAGGGTTTAAACCACTGCCAGTTCCGTTTGCTATTGGATGAGGTGGAAAGCATATATTCTGACCTCCTGCTCCACAACAAGGTCCGGTGGCTGTCCAGAGGCGAGGTGCTAAAACGCTTTGTCGCATGTTTGGAAGAAGTAAAAACTTTCCTGGCCAGCAAAGAGTTCACCTTTCCTGAGCTGGAACAACCAGAGTGGCTGGAAAAATTACATTTTTTGGTAGACATGACAGCACATCTAAACACACTAAATACAACCCTTCAGGGGAAAGGAAGCACAGCCCTGCACATGCTGGAGGAGGTTTTGGCATTCGAGCGCAAGTTGACAGTGTTTGTCAAAGATTTACAGAGAGGTACACTGTCTCACTTTCCCTCTTTGAGAGAGTTCAAACAAAGTCATGATATGATAAATTTGGAATATTTGAAGTCTGCAATCACCACAATGCAAAGTTCATTTGGGAAACGATTCTGTGAGTTCAGAGAGGAAAAAAACTCATTATCCTTCCCTGTCACTCCCCTGGCGATCGACCCATCCCTATTGAATATGACTGCATTTGCAGGTGTAAGTCAACCTGATCTTGAGATGGAACTGGCTGATATAGCTGACAAAGATATATGGGTGTCCAAGTTCAAATGCTTGGCCGCTACTCTTGAGGATGTTGCCCGTCAGAAGGCCATTCTGGCTCAGAATCATAAGTGGAGTGATATTGAAAACCTTCCAAACAGGACAAACTTGTGTTCGAAACATGGAATGCCATCCCCAACACTTATATAAACATGAAAAAGTATGCATTTGGAGTCCTGTCGATCTTCGGCTCCACATATGTATGTGAGCAGGTCTTTTTCAACATGAACTATATTAAAAACAAACATCGATCACGCCTCACAGATGACAACTAGCAAGCCTGTGTAAAAATGAAGGTAATGTCTTACAGTCCTGATGTGCAGACACTGTGTACTGAGGTTCAGGAGCAAAAATCCCATTAACCAGGTAAATTAAATATTTTAATTAGCTATTAATTTGCAAAAATATATTTTACATTGTTAAGTGAAAAAGTCCTTTTTTTCTTCAGATTGACAGCTAACTGCACAATCCGGTATATAGCATTAAGGTAAGAAACAATATATGCAGTGTTATATTTGTTTTAAATGTCGCAATGGTTTTGCGGCTCCTAGGTGTTTTTTTTTCCTTCGAAAACGGGTCCAAGTGGCTCTTTATGTCTTAAAGGTTGCCGACCCCTGGTCTAGCCACTGAGCCAAACCAGCTGCAGGCGTCTTCAAACTGCAGCCCGCGGGCCGCATTCGGCCCGCAGAGGAGTCTGATCCGGTCCGCCAGGTTTTTTGGGCAGTGAGCGCAGCCGAGGTGTTACAGTAGGAATTAGTAGTTCATATAGTCCGGCCCTCCAGCTCTCTGAGGGACCGTGATCTGGCCCCCACTTTAAAAAGTTTGAGGACCCCTGAGCTAGGGCTACGATGACTATAAATTTAGAACAAGATAGTTTTATGCACTGAAAGTGTTCTATTCCTTGTTGAGATATAAAGGTAAGGAGCAAATCACATTAAAGATCATACATTTGTGGAAATACTAAACCACCTCACGACCATCCCTGAACCCAGCTTCCTAGCTCATCAACATTTCCTCCACTCCGGCCTTCTCTCTTCCCAGTTTCTGATCTCACAAGTTCAATGGGAGGTTATCTCAGATACACGGATGTGTTTTATTGTTACCTCTGCAATGATGAAAGAATATATTTTTAAATTATTTCCCTTTGTCTCTGAATATGACTTTTCTCTAATATTTTTCTTTCTCTCTCTGGACACTCTCTGAGGACCAGCTAACAGAGCTGACCAGAACAAATGGGCATATCATTATTATTGCCAATTCTCAAAGGCACTGTCCCATGCTTGAAGTATGGGCCCTAATGAAGCACAACCTATTAATTCTCCCACATTCACATGGTTAGAAGAATTTACAAGAGTTTCTGGGAAAGACTACAAATAACCCAAATGTAATCATTTTTTACTAGTTAGAAAATCAATAATAAGTTGTTTACCCGCCATAGAACATCCTCAAATAAAATGCTGGTGAGGAATTTTTCTCAGGTTTTATCAAACATGTTTCCTAACATTCCTCTAAGGAATAGAGGGTTTTTTTTTTTTTGTTTGTTTGTTTTTACTATCACACATGTTTAAACGTGAGATGAAAATAATATCTTTTAAAAATATCTGCAAATGGAATAAACATTTCACAAAGATAAACACACTTGCCATCAGCATTTCCCTTTGTAGGCCTCCACTAGAGTTTCTTAAATTTTAAAAATCTTTGCTTTATTTGTACTCCAAAAAGAATACTTGGTTGTTGCAGAACATTTATGAAATATCTATTAAAATAAGAGAAGCCCTGGCAGGTGTTGCTCAGTGGTTGGAGCATCAGCCTATGCACGGTAGGGTCACGGGTTCAATTTCAGTTAGGGGCTCATACCTGGGTTGTGGTTTGATCCCAGGCCTGGTCAGGCAAGCATGGGAGGCAACTAATTGATATCTCTCTCTCTCACATCAATGTTTCTCTCTTTCCCATTCATTCTCTCTAAAAAGTAATGGGAAAAATAACCTTAACTGAAGAATAACAAAAAAAATAAAATAATTATAACAATTATGACCCATAAATAGATTTGTTTAAATTATTTGTAACCTTCCTTACACCAATTATTTAATAACATGTTTTATACTAAAAAAAAAAATTACCCATATCTTCTAATGTTATTTAATGTTTTTACAACATAATTTTAATTACAGCATAGTTTTCAACTAAATATATATTACAATTTATCCAATCAGTCCATTCATGTAGGATACTCAGGTTTTTTCCTATTTTTGCTATTAAGAACTGTATTTAAACGTTTTTTTATAACTATTTTTTGTTTTTCTTATTAGGCAAAATTTAGAAGTCCAGTGTCAGGATCAAAGAAAAGAAATATTTCTTAACTTTTTTACATGAATTGCTAAATTCTCCACTAAAAACTTGATAGCAATTTCTTCTTTTCACCAGCAGAGCCTGAGCATGCCCACTGCTCCAGTTTGTCACAAAAACCTGTGAGAACTGTTAGAACGCAATGGAAATGGATTTGCAGAGATATGTATTTTGTCTTCTTTTTGTATGCCTCAGGTTTCCAATCAGAATTTTAAAAGTAGTGCAATAAACGGCTTGAGATGATAATCTTTAAGGGGACTGGCTCCCTCCACCTCAACTACATTTTAACTGAAGGAAGTTATTTATGTTTCTAATATAAAACAGCACAAAGTCATCTCCAACCCTCCCTGCTTCTCTGCCTGGCAACACGTGGCTGTCATTCATTCAGCGTCGCCTGTGGCCAGAGTGGCCTTAGCACAGCACTGCTGCCACTTCTGGGCCTTGCAGAGCACAGGTGTCCCGGGTACACCAGTCAGTCTGGACCGCAGATAACAGTGCATCAAAAAACGCCAGCTGTCCTACCAAGCTTGGCTCAGGGGATAGAGCATCGGCCTAAGGGCTGAAGGGTCCCAGGTTCAATTCCTGTCAAGGGCACAGGCCCGGGTTGCAGACTCAAGCCGCAGTAGGGGACAGCCAGTCGATGATTCTTTCTCATCATTGATGTTTCTATCTCCCTCTCCCTTCCTCTCTCAAATCAATTTTTAAAAATATGTTTTTAAATATCAGCTAATATTGTAAGCCCCAAAGATTCTTCAATGTCCAGATATTAACAGAGGTGTTTTTTAAAAATCACAGATTTTATGTCATGTATGAAAGAAGGGTTAGGACCAAGAGGAGATAAAGAAACAGTAAAAGAGAAGGGAAGGTGGGGGCTGGGAGAGAAAGGAGTGATGAAAATAATATGGAAAATAAATTGGAATGAGCACGACTGTGTTTCCCTCAATAAGTGGAAGGAAGCAGATCAATCTATTACCTATTTCACTTTGCCCAAAGGCTTCCTAGATTAAGGTGACTCTGGAAAGTGTTCCCCATCACTTCTCATCCTCAGACAGTGGCTCTCAAGGGGAGAGATTTTGCTCCCCATGGGAAATTAAGCAATGTCTGAAGACATTCTGCTTTTAGCAAGAAGGTGTTACTGGAATCTAGTGTATTAGAGGCCAGGGAGGCAGCTAAATATCCAATAATAATGCACTGGACATGCCCACACAACAAAGGATTATCTACCTTAAAATGTCAGTAATGTCCAGAAATCTTGTTCCAAGGAGCCTGAAACTTTAGGAACTAATAATTCTTAGGAAACCCTAATGAAATCATGTATGGATTGTTTTTTAGTTCAAAACATTTAAAATACAATACTTAGAAGTCAAATGGATTAAAATACAATAGTTCTCAATAGGAGACTCAAACACTTCACTATATGGGCAACTACTCTGAATTTGCTCTTACAATATTAAATTTGTAAGCAAAGTCACTGATGGTGGAAAAAAATCTATGTGCTATTGAATAAATTTCTCTTACATGTAGGGTCTCTTATATGACAATTGTTAATATTACAGATTCTTCAGATTCTCCTGAACAGAAATATCACAAACTCAAGTGTTCTGTTTTGTTTTTTAAATCTAATCCCAGTGTGTCCACACATATAAATATGAAGCAAGTAGGTTTTCTGTATAATTATTCTCCTACTGGACCCTGCTAAGTACTGCTTCAACTCGCTACTGAAATGTCAAAAATGGGAATTTTTTTACAACATTCACTGACTTTCCATCACTCCTCTGAGAAAGAACCAACTCAATAAAGACCTCATTAAAACTCTCATCTCAATCGAAGTGAGTAAAATTAATATGTTAACAGTAAATTATGCATCCTCTATGGTTCATGCCCATAACTAATTAACTTTGAATGGATTATGGAAATGGTTTGGATGCTTTGTCAATTGCCTATATTGGTTGATGAGATGATTTTATCATTATAAACTAGGAACACCTTACCCAGTAGTTGAATGTAGACCCTAATTATCATTCAATTGAAAATTTGGTTAAAACTATGCTAAGACTTTTTTTATTTCATTATTTTACATACTGGATGAACATACTGCAGGCTAGTTACCATGTTAGACACTGTGTAACAACAGAGGAGTCATTGGTCTCATATGGCTCACAACCTAATAGTACAAGCTCATTACAGATATCAAACAATTGCTTCCATTTAATTTAATAAACATTTAATGACTACCCATGTGCTGTACTTTATTCTAGACCCAAAGAAACAAAAGCAAATAGATCACAAATTGACAATATTTTATTTCAGACATACATATAAGAGAGAACATCTTTATTCTTATGGGTCAGCTATGTATTATCACTATCTACACTAATAAAAGAGTAAAATGCAAATTAACTGTACCTTCATGACACCCATGAGCCAATCAGGAGTGAGTATGCAAATTAACCCAACAAAGATGAAAGGTTAATTTGCATACACAAGCGCTGAGCTGCCAGGGTGGGGTGGTCCACACTACCCCAGTCACTCTGGGCCTCTGGGTAGCATGTGAAGGTGGAAAGGCAGCTCAGGCAGGAGCAAAGGCAATGCCAGCAGCCAGGGAAAGGAAGGCCTATTCTTGCGCGAATCTTCGTGCATCAAGTCTCTAGTATTACATAATCAGATATCAACAGACCTGAACTCTGTTATCTTGAATTCCTGGAAAATTTTTGAATTAAGATAAAAGGTTATATTATCTATTTTAGAAAAATTTTAGAGATGAAATTATCTATTTGAAAATATGCTTCTTCTTACAAAATCATGCTATGCAAAGATTTGTAATAAATTCCTTCTACACTTTAAAGCCAGAACACATTTTGCCACTTCAGCTGGACTATGGGAACTTAATATTTTCAAATTGTTGTCTCTTTTTAAAGTCATTGTGGTTGAAATTTCCTTTATAGTACTATGATCACAGTGGACATTAAATAAATATGTTGGATGAATAATAAATACCAAGGCAAACTTTTCACTTTAAGTACTTTTTTTTTAGTGCACAAATTGAATACAAAATGGGTCGCAATCATTTTTTCCAAAACCTTCTTATGTTTGAAGTTATTATCGAACCACAACGTTCTCTTCATGTTAAATATTCCTATCATTTTTTCCTAAACACCCACATTTAACACATTTAATCATCTCATGCATTCTCACACAGCTCTTCCAGTATCTCCGGGCTCTTTTTAAAGTGTTAGTATCATGAGATTCTAATTAATGCTTATCTCTCAAAAGGCAGCTTCCTTAATAATTCCCTAGAGCATGTTAACTTCTTGTATTACAGCAGAAGCTTATACACAGAGGATAGCAGTCCATGAATCCCGCCTTTGCCTTGGCTTTTAGTAAGATAGCTGTACAGTGAACCATATTGCCTTTGAGCTGGTCTTCATATAGAAAGATGTGTCAATCAGATATCCCCATGCTGCTGCCCAGTGTACTGTTGAGTCAACAGCATTTGTTGCTGCCAAGTCTGTGGCAAGTATTATAGGGTCGATAAGAGAGAAAATGCAAGAGGCTTCCTTCTGACTAAGGGAGACATTCATTCATGTAGCAATGAGTGAACAAGAGATGGGCTAGCCCAGCAGGCCAGCATGTGGAGTACAGAGCTCTGTTCCAAAGCCTGGCTTCTTCGCTTACTAGTGGCATGACCTTGAACAAGTTTTTCAAACTTCCAATATTTCCATTTCTTCTTTGGTTAAAAAAGAGTAGATACAAGAGTATCTACTTCATAGGTTTGTGTTGATTATGTAAAATAATGTATGTAGGGAGGTTAACACAATGCTTTTAAACCCTAGTAGCTGTGGTGTGTGTGTGTGTGTGTGTGTGTGTGTGTGTGTGTGTGTGCGCGCGCGCGCGCACGAGCGTGCTTTGTGCCAGGTACTTTATTAGATATATAAATAACTATAATGCAAGGCGGAATTATTTTAAAAGAATTAAACTGAAGACTACCTCCTGGTGTGTGTGTGTGTATGTGTGCATGTATGTGTGTGTATGTGGTCAAAACTAACCACAGAGGGTAGGAAGTTCTGAGCCCTATAGGTAGAAGCAAGATAAATATCCATGTGCAAAGAAGCAAAGAGCAAGAGAGTGGCATCCTTGTTATATTATATGGGAATCCTCATATTTGCATTCTTGGGCACGATTCCTTTGCCAAATATGCAGACCTCCATAGCGCGGGTCAGCTGTGACTCTATAACTCACTCTATACAGAGATTTTCACTGAGAAAACTCAGCAAGCATAAAAGGCACTTAATAAATAGGAACCTATAAAACTTTATGGGAAGCAGGTGTTTGCGTCCCATTTTATAGAACACAAGCCTAACAAGAAGGCTTATATGAATAAGGCTGTTCTGCTTGTGAACAATGATGGAAATGCAATCACATGCCCCACAAGCTAGACAAAGATAAGTCTCCTATTGTTAGGCTACTGCCATTTACACGTCTACTTATAATTTTATATTCTTCCCTTTTGTTTAATTCTTCATTGAAAGTTAATGTATTGCAACTCATTGAACAGACAATTTATTTTAGGGTGAAAAGTAATCTAATAAAAAAGAAAAACTGTAAATGTACAAAAATAACCCAAAGCTATAAGCAGATTTATTATGCATAGCTGGAACATATAACTCTTATATGAAGGCAGTTATAAAGCAAGTTAACTTCTCTATGCACATGTTCTTTGGAAATATACTTGACAGAGTCATTTACTTTCAATGTCAGAAATCCCTTGGGGGCAGGTGAAAATTACTTCTACAAGTCAAGAAGTATTTATATGTAGCCAAATAGCCAGGGCAAAATAAAACTTATGGGAGAGATAGATGAATGCACTGAAAATAAAGGAGGCAAAGAAGAAGGAAAGATATAAAATATTGATTTAAAGACAAAGTTAAAAAGAGACCCAGGAACTACACAATGACTTAATTATAGGACACCCAAAATCCTGACTTCATTTGACAACTCGCAGTAGGAAAGTGACAGTCAATCATTTAATAATATTGTCCTGCAACCTAGAAATTTCCTTAGGATCTTTAAATTTACTTCTTGAGCTCATGGACCTGACCTTCCATGAAAAGATTCAATGTAGCTTTCTTTCTTTCATTTGCTTCTTGATGGAATAATTCCTCTTTTATTGTGTCATTTATTTCGATGCCAAGTTTTGATGGTGGTGCTAAGGTTCACTATCTGTGTGAGCAGTAGAGAGCCAGAACACCCTCCCAGGTAAGAGTATGTGGATGTTCTCATTCCAGCGTGCTTCCACCCTGCTCTGAACATCTACCATTAATGGGTACACCATGGTGTGTTGTCATGGTCAGGTGGTATGCCTTTGTCAGTACCTATGCTATGCATGGCATGCAAGACTGAAAGTCTATGACCTCAAGACGTAAATACTCTTGACTTCACAGGATAGCCTCACTTAGTACTTAAAACAAATGAAGTACTAATAAAGTAGTTAATAGTATTCCTATAGAAATTGTATGCACTCCTGTAACTTTTCCAGGGTCACACACCTAAAAGGTGTTGGCTTTGGCTCCAGAGCCTGTGTTTTTAAGCCATTATGCTATTCAACAAATAATACAGATTGGGTGATTTAACAAACGACTAAACTATGAGATTCCACATATGAGCGAAATCATGTGGTACTTGTCTTTCTCTGCCTGGCTTTTTTCACTTAGCCAATTATCATCACAATGAAAGGATGCGTGCATTTGGGGCTACTGTTTACAATCCATAAACCCTATCTTCAACTTGCACTTAAGCTTTGTATGTGGTACACAGCTAATCATATGAATTTTCAATGAAAATTTTTCAGTTTTCCCCAGGGTACAAGCCGGTGCTTTGCAACAGCTGTGTTTCTATTTTCATAGAAAGTGAACTGGGGTGGGGTGGGGGGCAATCATAAATAATAACTTGTGGCCATGTTGGGTCATGTAGCAGTAGAGAAGCTAATGATAACAATCAACGCGGAGCCAGAAAGACAAAGCCAAAACCAGAAGGGCAAGAGTGATACACATCAAATCAGAGATGTGGCTATGGATGAACATGGAAATAACAGACAAAAGACACCAGTGTTTGAATAGGCAGGCAGTAGGTTGGTTTGAAGTTTAAAGGCAACCCAAGTGATCGAACCAAGTCTGGGATTTGTGGTCTGGGATGAAGACCAGAACAGTCTAGATAAGCGATTTTCAACCTTTGTCATCTCTTCATCATTCGTTTATGGCACACATAAACTAATTACTAAAAGTCTGGGGCACACCAAAATATTATTATATTTTTGGCTGATCTTACAAAAATAGGTATAATTTTGACTCATTCACATAGGATAGCTAGTGTTGTGTTGACTGTTGTCTTTTTTTTTAATTTGACAATCTAAGGGAAAAGAGGTCAGTGTCCCTGAATAAATAAACAGATAGTGCATATTTAAAAAGTCCTTGTGGCACACTGGTTGAAAACCTGCGGGTCTGAAGTAATTTCAACCAATGGCATTGATACTGCTTTTGACGGTATTTGTCCTTACAAAGAGTTCTCCAATCCCAGCCTCATAAAAGCAGTTCAGCTTTGGCTGTTAAGCAGCATTTGTGTTCACAAGCATAAAGAGCAAAAGTTTTTTCAAAAAGAACTTGTACGGTCCACTTCATTAATCTCCCTTTAGCTTGTTACCTTCCACCTACATCTCAGGGTTGTATGCCAGATAAATCCACCACAGTTATATTTTTAAAACAGCAATTATCCTCATTCCTTCTCACTTACATGCCATACAGTTAGTCTGGCTATGGCCAAGACAAAAAAAAATCATATACTAGCTAAAATAAAATCACATAAACCTAACTCAGATTGGTTCAAAATCACTCAAATTATTTTTAAGCAGCTCCAATCTGATTTACAGGTCAGATTCAAAGTTGGTTCCATACCAGGTATGAATCAATTACACAAACATTTCCAACATGAACTGTAAAACAAGGTCTTAATTAAAAGATAGTTTACTTTAGAGATCATAGAGTTTAGCATCAAAAAACCCTATCACATCAAGGCAAATAAAATACTTTGGATTATATGTGTATTCCAGTCTGGAAGGGAAAGCTTTATGACAAGGAGTTCAGAAAATAATTTAGCAATCCTACATCCAACTTGATCCATATAATCTGAAGTGTCAACATACACCTTGGTTTTTCTATTTGTGCATTAAATAGGGATGCTCACACTGGCTCTGATAAGAGGAATCTAGTAAAAGCAAATAGCAGACCCATAACAATATCTGTCACTTTAACTGTAATCAACTCATTTTAAATGTATGTTTTCAGGACAAGGAGAAGTGGATGAACTAAATTAATTATTTTTTTTCCTCCATTATCATCTCCCTTCCTCAATCATCACAAAGGTTCAATACTCAACTGTCAAGTACATTGCTGGAGGCAAAGACCAACAAGTAGTTAGCATAATAAATTCGAGAGGTCCCTCAGAAGGCTGATGGACCTTGGGGCTTTAGCAAGGAATAAAAAATGTGTACCAATTGTTCTATTGAGACAATGGTGGCTGAAGGCAATCTCCTAACCAGATAATATTTTACTATTTATCAAACTTTACCTTTGATATGTCCGGTTTGCTAAAGGGAAAATGTATATCCTAGTAAATAAAAAGCCATGGGTCCAGAGATTCAAGGAGCCACTCCACTAGAGGGTGAGGCTTCTGCCTGGCTTTCCCCCAGGCCTTCTAAATTTATATTTCTTATCTAGTATATCCATTTGTGTGTGGCCCCTTCTCTAGATTCTGAATCCTTGCTGCAAAAGGTTGCGACAGTATATCAAAGGGCATTGCCTCAAGAATAGCTTCAATCAACAGTGCTCATGCCACAGAGACAAATGTAACTTATAGTTAGATCACGTTTTTTTCTTCTTTTTAAGCACTGGCTTTTAACATCTATAATAGCTAGTTGAAAAGATTTTGAAAGACAAGACTCCAGTTTAATTATGAGAAATGGTCACTATTCCTCTGAAGCAATGAGAGCGTTTGCTCAAGAATAAATCCATTATCACAAAAAAAAAAGCACTTATGTGACAATGCTGTCTGTCTGCCACTAAATATCCCTTGTTCACTTAGTTCTACTTGCTTGGCCTCACCAAGATGTTCATTGATTCATTCATTCATTCAAGTACTCACTCATTCCATTATCCTTCTAGAACCAATCCATTTGCTATAGACTTTAAGATCTCCCAAGAATCTAATCGAAAGCCAGCTTTATTGCTGTGTAGACTTTGATCTGTGGGCTCTGAGCCTGTGTCCTTTAATAAGATCCTTCCTTGCCCAACATCTGTCATAATAGCCCAACCTACATGCTCCCCAGCAGCCCCAGCGCCAGGCTTGGCCTTGACCTTGCTCTACAGGGTTTTCAATATTCACAGTTCAGCTGCTGAGTTATAGTCCTTCCATATGGGCTGTTTATTACTATAGCTTCCCGAAAATCTCTGCCTGTCCTCTAAATCTGCTTCCTGCTACCTGACACCGGGAAAGTCTGCCCAACCTCCAGCTCTGACCATGACAAACCTGGCCTAGATTGATGCTACTTATGCATTTTCAGAATTAATAATATCCACACATCTTCCACATTTCAACAAATCCAAAGAATTTTTCACTGGGCTTCCTTAGCCTTAAAAGTCTATACTAACTTCTCTGTCTAGATTTTCTTATCTGTAAAGGGGAAATAATGTTGGTATCCATCACATAGGACACTATGAAGATAAAATTATATGTAAGCATATAAAACATATATTTTATAAATGTTACAACTATATAAAACTTAGAAACTTACAACTGTGCCTGGCAGATAATGCACATTCTGCAAGTGTTACTGTTAGTATTAGTGCTGCTGTGACTTCCTCCAATAAGCTGAAAGATCACAAAATATGAAGACTGTCTCTCTTCCCTTCTTAAAACCCCTGGGGCCTGCAGGACAATTTGCATATCTCAGGCAATAAGTAGTTGCCAAATAAAATTGAGTTACTAAGTACTTTACAAGGCTATCTAGAAATCTTGTCTACTATTGTATAAAACTGTAGAAAGTAAGATCATATAAGTCAAATTGTCTACCTCCCTCCAGACATAAAGTCACTCAGAGAGCCAGGAATGTGAGACAGTTATAATAAGCCCCAAAGCATCATCTGCAGACCATACTGTTTTTCTGATATAAGAATCAATGCATTTACTCCGACCTTATGTTTTATGCCAATGTAGTCCTCCTTGGGCAAGGGCAGGGCACTGGGTAGCTGAGGCATTGCTTTCTCACTCCTATATTTATTGTGCAGCCCTCTGCCAGACTCTGTGTAGGCGTGAGGAGACTACAGTAAACCAAACAGATGAAAAGAATTGCTCCCTTTTAATTTTTTTGTGCGGGGGACAGTCCTAGTAAGTAAGTAAAACATATCAATTTGTGATGTGTGAAGCATAGTATTGAGAGGCTGTTTTTGTTATATCACCTATAAAGACAATATAAGCTCCCGCCCTTCTAAAGCCACTGGACCAGTTTTCTCCAACCCTGAGCTGGTGAGGGGAAATGCATTGTTGGTGTGATGCTTACAGGAGCATGACATAACTAATTTGCTGCCAATCCCCAAGAAATACTTCACAGCCTACTCTGGGAGGAATCCCACTGCTGGATATGGGCAGAAGCTTGAGTGGCACCAGGAAGACTCGGCAGCTCAAGGTGAGGCAGCTGTCCTCCATGGTAGAGGCATCGCTTCCATTCAGCCACAGGTAGAGAGGAAAATGGCTCCACTCCGGACCCGGGTTCCATCTCAAATACAATCAACCACAAGATAAACAGAGGGCTCGCTTTGGTAGGGATAATGCTCTTTTTACAAGCAAAAGGTATGTTATATTAGATCATGAGCTCTTAGATCCCAGGGATTATTTTAAAGAAAAAGAAGATTTTTATAGTCATCAATTTCATTTTAAGGTTTTGGAGGCACCTTCAATATTTTGTAGCCATTTACCAATGAAACAACCACAGATGGGCATTGTTCTCTAAAGCAAATTAACATTAACCTCAGTATAAATCAGTCAGGCCTCTGGGTCTCCAGGCATTATGGCTCATTACACCTCCAAATCCAAACCTTTATAGAGCAGTTTAATTCTCTGGCTCTGTGAATAAGTCTGCTGAAGAAATGTTTTACTGAATGGCATTAATTGTCTTGATACTAGATTTGATAAGTTACTTTCTTGCTTAGCAACTGAATGGAAACAAAAACAAAACAAAACATAAAAATCAATCAATCAATATGACCTTTTTTCCTATAAATTAATACATTAAACCTGCAGTAAGGACCTGGCAAGCTATTGATCCACTCTTGTAATTCTCCGTTTCTTCCAAGCAACCATACCCTTCAGTAGAACAATGTTCATCAATCATGATGCTTGCCAAATGACCTGCTAAAAATATCTATACCTCTGCTCTGGGAAGCCTTTTGTTAGAAATAATAACATTATAGTAATATCGAGTGCTACCCACAACCCCATACTTCAAAGACCATCAAAGGTAGTTAGGCTGAAGGCCTTTCCAATACTAAGCCCCAAGAGATTTACATGAGGTCAAGGTGATTAGATCTCCTTAATTAGAATGTAAATTCATATATGGATTGATGGCATGAAATAGAAATGGGCATTTCCGCATTTTAACGTTGGAGGGAGCAAGGTGGGGAAGGTGAGGAAAGTGCCCATCTGCTTTTTTGAGCTCCAGGGAAGATCTCATCACTACCTAGATTCAAGCTAATTAGAAGCAAGACCTTCAGTTCAGGGAAAGACTGGGCCACGGGTACCTGCATCTGCTCTCTCTGCACTGAGCCTGGGGTAGCCACAGTCCTATGGAAAGATTCATGAGAGCAAACCCCTCTGGCTTCCAGAGCAAGGTGATTTGAGGACCTGTCCGTTCAATAGTAGACTTAAAATTGGGATGCTAGAGGTGTGATACAAACCCTTCCCTCCCGGGGAAGGAGCTGGGAGTTTTGGGGGCTCCCTCTGGATTGTATGGTGCTGTGCTGATGCTAAGGTTTACCGTGAGGTGTCTCAGCCTTCTCCTCCTTGATGAATGTGGATATCTTCTCAGTCATCTAATGTATAGGAGTGGCTCAGCTTGTTCCTGGATTTCTCTGAGAAAAGTGCCCCGTGGGGAGCTGTACATTCAGTGCCTCCTCTGTCACCATCTTAGACCAGAGGCTGCGTTTGATTTTTTTTTTTTTCTTGATGAAAAGTTATTCTTCATTCCTCAGTGGAATCAACAGAAGTGATTCTGTTTCTATTATTAATGATGATAATATTTAACTATTTTAAAATAACTATTTGTTTAATATTGTATCAGGCACTGTGCCAAGAACTTGATATATATTCGCTCATTTAGTCCTCACACCCATATGAGACACATATTATTAATACCTGTTTGATAGGTGAGAAAACTGGAATTAAGTGGTAGAGCTACAGTCAGAATCTTCAGCCTCCAAAGCTCACGTCTTTACCTCTTTATTATACTACTGCAGTGTGCCTATGAAACCCCAGGGTATGAAGAATTAAAAAAGAAGTCCGTGTTGATAATATTTATCTGTTTTTAAAATACCTTTGTGTGTGGCATCCTTAGCCACACATCCTTAGCCACACATCCTCTTACATATACTTCAGGCTCTTTGGGATAGACTCTAGTTGACAATCTTTGGGAAATGTTTTGCAAACACCACTGCAATTGATCTTTTAAATATAAAATCTCATTGCCCAGAGTAAGAATCCTTTGAAATTAGAGCCAGATTTTGCTTATAACGTAATAGTCTCTTTTTTTCTCTATTGTTTTGCATAGCAATGCAGCTTTAATAGAGTTTTAATTCTGAATTTATATTCTGAATATGTCGATCTGGAGGCTGTAACCCTACTAACTTTTCTGTAGGCCTGTTTTCTCAATTCATGTAACTGTTTATTTTCTTTAAGCAGCATATTTTAGAGGTAAAATGTATTCCGAAGGCTTTAATCTAAGCACAGGCTGCCATAAAACTTCCCAGGCATATCTTTCTCTTGCAGTTAACCAAGTTACATTTGGGTATTTGAAGCAAATGAGGGTATAATAAAGTGATGTGGGTGGACAAAATGTATGAACGGCATCCGGTTTATGGAACATTTTCACAGTTGTCTAGGCTGACAGCTATGCTTAGAGAAACAGTTGACGAAGCAAATAAAATTATTCACTCAGTGGTTTATAAACAAAAGGGAAGAAAGGATGTAAATCTTCGAGATAAAAGTGAGGAGTTGAGATGTTGTTTTATTTTTTTAATAAATATATTTTTATTGACTTCCGAGAAGAAGGGAGAGGAAGAGAGAGATGGAAACATCAACGATGAGAGAAAATCATCCATTGGTTGCCTCCTGCACGCCCCCTATTGGAAATGGAGCCCATAACCCAGGCATGTGCCCTGACCAGGAATTGAACCATGACCTCCTGGTTCATAGGTCAACGCCCATCCACTAAGCGATGACAATTGGGCAGAAATTGTTTTATTTTCAAAAGAGTTTTTCATTACGAAAGTCCTTAAAAGAACAGAAAAGCACCACAATTTATACTGTGACTACAAAGGGGTCCTCTGTTCCCGAAATGGAAGCTGCTGTCCTCCTTCTTACTGTGGCTCTCTCTCTCTCCAAGGACATTTCGGTCAGCTTGGGTGCACTTTCATCAAATTTGGAAAGCTGGGAGTAAACACAGACCACTGGCACATGCTGAATTAACCTGGGGACAGGGATACTACTCAGAGGGGCCTGGAGCACAGTAGGGACCTCCTTGCAATACGTATTGGGAGTCTCTAAACAGAGAACTTTGCAGAGATTTTAACTGTGAGCCCAAGTCAATAATGCCAGGGACAGGTGCTCTGATTTGGGAATGAGCTGCTTCTCACCTGAGCCATGACGCATGATTCAGGCATTTTGGCTTATACGTTAGCATCATTTGGAGGACTTTAAATCAGACAAGTTACATTAGAATCTCTAGGGGTAGGAACAGGGAGGTGGACCAGCCGTCCCAGGGCACCAGGTGATTCTAAGGAGGAGCCAGCGATGAGAACCACCCGTTCAGGATGAGTAGCAGCCAGAACTGACTTAGTAACGGTCAGTGATACCCTCCTGAGTGATAAGGAAGAAGTCAGCTGGAGTTATAGAGCATCAACGTGACATTCTGCCTATAAAAAATGGAAAACAGTTTATGTTGGCTCTGTCTGTCTGTGCCCCACCGTATTCTTGCAAGAATCTTAGACACGGAAAAGTTAGAAACCTGCGGGAGATCAGGAGTGGCATCTGGCCACGCTGAGGGCCACCCACGTCCAACGTTCACACCAAAGGCATCTTGGGAGCAAGTGTGATGTCCCGGCTTCCGAAGGCGAACTGCTTGCTGTTACAAAGCAGGCCCGTTGCTATGGAGCCTAGTGTTAAGCCGGTAGAAACCTGAGTCGTAAAGTCTGAGTGTGACAGTTTCTATCACCTTGGCGAGCACTATTTGTTTTGGGTTCTTTCATCAGAGGAAGGCAATACAGGGTCTCCCCCAAACAAATAAAGGGACTCGTTTTCGTTGCAGCAAAGCGGGGTAGACGTTTCCTATGAACTGCTGGGCATGTCCCATCCCTCCCACCCAATCAGCTTTGGATTCCAACCTAAGGAGCAGAAGGGACGCGCTGGTTGCCTGCGGGCCTGTGACTGGCGCTGATCAACCCCTGCCAGGCAGCGCTGGGCCACAAATCGATAGCGCCGCAGGCACCTGGTCTGTGTGAAGCGCCTTCCCATTCCCTACACCAGCGTTTTTCAACCGCTGTTCCGCGGCACACTAGTGTGCCGCGAGATGTTGCCTGGTGTGCCGTAGGTGCAGACAAGACAAGAATTTTATAATTTTTCACTATTTTGTTTACTTAATATTTCATAATAAAGTAATTATAAAATACTTTCTTTGTGTTTATTTGATTCCTATTCAAGAGAATTACTTTATATATAGTCAATATAGGCACAGAGTCAAATTTTTTAACATTTTCTAATGGTGGTGTGCCTCGTGATTTTTTTCATGAAACAAGTGTGCCTTTGCCCAAAAAAGGTTGAAAAACACTGCCCTACACCATCCAGCAGCTGCTCTTCCTTTGGGGGACCCACGTTTATATGCAGGCCGGTCCAGAAGGCCTGGGAGATGGGTGCTAGGAGGAGGGGATCCATGGGGGAAAATGGGGACATCTGTAATATTTTCAACAATGAAGGTAATTTAAAACAACAACAACAACAACAACAACACTGAGCAGTGCCCGAGACCTGATGTGCTTTATGGTTGTTGTTTTTCTGTTTGTTTTGTTTTGTTTTTTAACAAATTGCCATCCAAATGCTAAATGACTCTGAAAAGCAACGGGGTTTCATTCAAAGCACAGTGTGCGGTCACTGATCCCCAGTTTGGCCCACATGGCATGCGGGATACGCCAAAGTGCCGCTCACTGAGGGGTTCTAAACCTTGAACGTACTGCAGCGATTCGATGACATGCCTTTTCTGATTTACAAGCTGCCTTAGAGTTAACGCTGTACAATCTTGTCTTATCCAAACACCTGCGGGGCGAATTACCTTGCATTCACCCTAGAGCCAAGCCAAGTGACCCAGACGGGAAAGGCTTGGCCTCAGTTTCCTCAATCCGGGGTCACGCGGATGGATGTCCAGGTCTCATCCATCTACCCGAGTAAGCCCCCAGCAAACACCTGTAATTGCTTCCTTTAGAAATCACAGTCATATCTAAACATGCCTTAGCTTTTGAAAACAGATGCCTCAGGCATAGAGGTCGGTACATCTGACATAAGTGGTTAAAATATTCCTAAGGAACTGTCTATTAACTGATGTTTATTTTTAAAAGTGCAATAGATAGTCCTGATTATTTACTGAAACTATGGCTAATCCTTGTGTAAAATTCTCTTTTATAATTGAAACATTCGCCCAATGTATCTATTTTGTCATTCCCAGTATTCATATGTCAGTTTTTCTACCTCTTCAGTCGCCTGTGATCACTGTTACTTTCACACCATTAGCAATATTAGCACTCTTGATGGCCTCTTTTCGTTTTTCAATTATGCTAATTGTCCATTTCACCAGCAACAAAAACAAAAATATTCTCAGCACTATTTCCTGGGGTGTTGGGGGTAAACTGACTCCTTCTGGCACGTTCTCACCTTTGATTTGCCAGAGAGAAGCTTTTTGTCATGCTGTTGGATCAGCATGAAAAGGTTGTTAGGTTGAAAACCAATGCTTGTTCAACAACTTTTTGTCCCTGAACCACTTGCTTAGAGAACCGAATTATCCAACATGGAAGACATTTGAGAACCGAGGTTTGACTATAACATAGTTTTCTCCAAATCTCATCAGGTGTAGCAGTCAAAATGTCGAAAAATGCTGCGGGTTCTGGATTATTTATTTCTTTTCTCCCCTGGATCCTTGTCAACCACACAATGTCTACTCTCCTGAGCTCCTCCTGTTCACGCACTTCCCAGCAACAAGCTCAGGGTGTTCAATTTTATCATCTCCTTTCTCATTTTTGTCTAACAAATTGACACTCTCTGTCTGCCACTCTCTTAAGAAAGAGAGAAGAAAGTGTCACTTTCTATGCCATAAGCATAAACTGCTTTGCCTAGAGAAGCAATGAATTAATTAACTTCAAAGATGAATGATCTGCAATGAATCTAGCTGAGTTTACACTATCAGCATATGGAGAAAAAAGAAAATCCTTCCAACAGGAAACAAATGTATCTAAAACTCTTCACTAAGTCACTTTTATCTGCAGCCAATACATGTTTCATATGTGTTACATATTATTCACAGTAAATGCACACTTGCATATATAACTGAATTTACATTATATGAATAAAGTTACTCTGTACATATTTGGTAAACTATATAAGATATATAGTTTCTCTTTAAAAGGAATGAAGAGGCTCTAAACACATATTTCATATTTGTTTATATGTGATCTCAGAGTATATGGGATACATGCTCTCATTTGTCCCCACTCCATTCTTCTGAGGGGGAAAAAAAAAAAAAAGCAAATAATCCCATTTGATAGACAAAAACACTGGGACAGGGACTTGTGTGGTATAAAATCATAGAGAGATTAGTCAATTAAACAGAAATTTGCCCTCCCAGTTGCCCATCTATAGTTCCATAGTGGATCATGCTGGGATCTGCCGGAATTTCCCCCACATATAGACATGCTCCATGTACATATGTATTGCATATTATGCATGTACATGAACATATATACATGAATATATTAAACATGTATATCAGTTCACCCGAACTCAGGCAAAAACCAACACCAATGAAATTATCTCCAGGAACCATTGTCTCTCTTTTCAACTTTATCAATAAAAGGAGTTAATGAATATGTGACAAGAAGAAAGTGGGTATTTACACAAACAAGTCCTTCTCTAGATTGTCTAATCCAGTGGTGGCCAACCTTTTGGACCTCGGACCACAGTGGTCCATGGACCACCGGTTGGCGACTGCTGGTCTAACCCATAGACAGTTCACATTTCAGGTCTCGGAAACATAGCTGGCAGCCCTGGTAAAAGTCTGTCTGTGATGCCCAGAGTTTCAAATTAGAAATCAAACTCTAGCTTCCAAATGTTCAAAAACCACTCAGCACTATTTCATCAAAATAACACAAAATAAAGAAACACTTTGTTCCTGCCAATCTCATGGGCCTTTGACTAAAGGTAAACCAATTCTACCTAGAGGAGCCCAGATCATATTTCAAAACTGTTGCTACTCCTCAAATCTCTTTGCTGTGGGAGCACCTAAGTGCAAGCATCTTTAGAGCACGTTCATCTCCACTGGCCGTTGCCAATGACCCGGAGAGTCTTCACAGGAGAGTGAGTCCTTTGGGGCTATTTGTAACAGTTGAAAACCAAAGCTTTCTAGTTTGAGACAGTCCTGTTAAAAATAATAATAAATCCTGCAATGGGAAGGCCTAAGAGACACATTTTCTACTCAAAGAGAAGTGACTTTTGCTTCATCGGCTTTTCTGAAAGGGCTAGAGAGGGGATCGGGCTGGGCTGGAGGGGGTCAGAGAGAGATGGGGGAGGCACCGAATTAGAACTAAAGCAATAGACCTTAAAATTCGCCGGTCAGAGCCCTGACCAGGTGTTCATTAGTTAGAGTGTCAGCCCGAGACGGAAAAGTTGTGGTTCGATCCCTGTCAAGGGCACCTCAGTTTCAGGCTCAATACCTGGCCCTGGTCAGGTGTGTGCAGGAGGCAACGATTGATGTGTCACTTTCACATCCGTGTTTCTCTCTCTACCTCTCCATTTCACTCTCTCTAAAAATCAACAGAAAAATAATATCCTCGGGTGAGGATTACAAAAAAAAAAAATTCACTGGTCAGAGAATGTGGGGAAGCTTCAGCAGAAGACAGAAGAGATATTGTCAGTGGGCCCAATGGGGAAGATGGCTGACAGGAATGAAATGGGATGGGAGGTCAGAAAGCTAACATGGGGGTTCCAGATGCCCAGTGTGTCTCCTCAAGATTGGTCTTGGCCAGATGACTCAGCTCCCCCAAATCTGTATTTGACATCTATGTTCCCTCCACTTTTACTCCAGTCCAGACCCACACACCGGCTCAGAAGCTGGCTTGATGGGGGGTCAGCAGGAATAATCAGGACCAAGACAGATCATGGGTTGAACTTGGGCACACCCAGGGCTTCTGAGAAGATCGGTTGACTCATCAGATCAACTCCCATAGTAAGTTTAGACCTTTCAGGGTATCTGCTTAAGGTGTCTTGGGTTTTATCCTTTTTCTTCTGATTAAAAGCAAATTTGTTAACTTCTCACTACAAAAGCAATGCTTCAGCAACATGGCAAAAATACAAATAAGAAAAAGAAGCCAGATGCTCACCATAGAGATAAACGTTTTTTAACAAGGGTAATAATCAAAATAAAATAACTGCCTAAGTCTATTGATCAATAACCACCTGCCAGATGCCCTACTAAGCATTTTACAAATATTGCCTTACTTATAATAATATCACCGGCAAACTTGTTTTTAAAAAGGTAAGAAAAAAGAGTGTGAATACCACTTTTTGTTTAAGACCAAATGTCATGCCGAATGACTAGGTCATATTGCTCAGCATATATGTGCTTGTTTGTTTATTGTTATATGCTCAATATAAACACAAAGATTTGTTAAACATAAAACCAGAATAACATTGTTATGTGGAGCTCAGATTATCCACTGAACGCTAATACCATAGCTCCTCAGTCAAAACAATCAACAGTAATCTTACTGAAAAAATCTTGAAAGGAAGGAGGAAGGAGACAACATGAAAGAAGAAAGGAAGATCTATTATGAGATTGCTTCTCGCAGCTGAAACGTGTTGCTAAGGTAGGAAAGGAACACAGCTCAGGCTGCCTTCTTTCTTGAGTCTTATTCAATTGTTTGGAACACAACCCTTTTTTGGATTAAGAATTTGTTGCAGTTTTACTTTTCCTAAGAAATGAACATTGCATTGTGGAATAAGCAGTTTGTAAAACTATCTATTCTGCTCCCTGCATTAAATTTCTATTTACTCATTTGCCGGGACACATCAGTAGACCTACACTGAGGCCGTGGTGAGAATCCGTGAAAGAACGGGGAAATACTTGCTAAAGCCGCCACCTCCACTGGGAGGAAGGCCGGTTTTTCCCATTTTTCATCCTGGAAAGATGAGAGCACGAAAGGGCATGAATCACTGCTGAGCAGACAGGCTTGGGAACAGAAGGCTAGGGTTCAACCACGCTGCTGCTGATGGGCCGTGCGATCTTGAGCGAGTTATTTAATCAAGCTGAAGCTTCAATAAAATGAGGAGCTGGGCCCCAGCCCAGTTCTACAGGTCGGTCCAAACCCAATCCTGCACGGAGCATCCACTACAACCCACCTTGTTTTCTGAGAAACGTCGACCTGGCTTTATTCTGAGAAAAAGGAAGACCAAGGCTCATCATAGAATCTTGAAGAAAACTCGGTCCTTCTGAAAAGTGTTTATCACAAACTCAAACTCTGAGAACTACCATTATCAAAAACCCACCAGAACCATTTTACAAACCAGCATTTTCAACCACGTTGGGTGAGGACTTGACCTTGACGGGAGCCATGTTAGCGGCTCTCATTTTATCCCCTAGCAATCTCAAGTGTAATTGCCAACCAATCCCCGGGGCATGAATAAGCGTGTAATTACTCAGTTAAAGAGTAACTACATGGGCATTTATTTGTACCCTCCAAGCTCAGGGGATGTTGGATGCAATATCCAAAAGAGGTGTACTGTATGTTTTCAAAGACGCCAATTGGTTTGCTTCCGTGTTCCCTTTCTGCTGTTTCTGCGGGTCTTTTTATAGCTTTTGTTTTGGTGCACAGTTTTGCTGTGTGACGCTCAGGCGCATTAGATGTAACGTTCAAAGTAATGTGCCGCCGTATTTCACATGACTGTAATCACTTTTCGATGATTTGAAGCCATTTTACCCCTGGCCCCACATTATTAGTGTGAATCATTGCAAATTTCCCATTTTGCAACAAAGCAATAAAACAGTGGTCTTGACAATTCTGGTCATCAGCAAGCCTCAAGCTGGCACGGCAGGCACAGAGCACGGGCTTGGAGAGCCTGGCGGCTTGCCACTTCCAATAATTATGCTCTGCCAATCTATTCCCAGCTGCAGTGTCAGCTGGATACAGGACTTTTGCCCGTTTCCCACCCTGTACGCCGCACCGCACAGCCACACGCCTGCTGGGGCTTGCTCCTCATGCTAGGGCATCCCACTGCGGGGTAAGTGGTGGCTTATAAAAGTGCTCCCTGTGAGAGAGACGTGCCTTAGGAACATGTGGAGTCAAGTGGGTCCGTGAAGAAAGAAGCAGCCTCGGCCACACCTCCTTAACCTCTGGGCCTCCTCCATGCACATACTACTCACCCTTTTTGTGGGGATGTCTCTGTACTGACATTCATCCTCACAGTTAGCAACCTCTGGTTAGCTCTCGGGCTATTGCCTAGTACAGTGGTCGGCAAACTCTTTACTAAACAAAATCAAATATCAACAGTACAACGATCAAGATTTCCTTTGAGAGCCAAACTTTTTAAACTTAAAACTTCTTCTAACTCCACTTCTTCAAAATAGACTCGCCCAGGCCATGGTATTTTTGTGGAAGAGCCACACTCGAGGGCCAAAGAGCCACATGTGTCTCGTGAGCTGCAGTTTGCCGACCACTGGCCTAGTGTATAGTAGGCAAAAATGAATACCTAACCAGTAGGCAGGGAAAGAAGTGAATGGATGAATGAGTTAATGAGTCCACCTGGACATCCCAAAACATAGCTCTCTCTGCCATTAATGAATGCCTCCTCCTCATCGTTTCTACACCAGCCCACACAGCTGGGAGGCGGCAGAAGCCAGGATTCAAACTCAGGCAGTCCGGCTCCAGAGTGTGTGCCCTTCACCACTATGCACGCATTATTACAAGCAAGAGCCAAAATGGACACACTCTTTATGAACTCGCCAATGAGATAACACAGGGCAGATGTTCTTTAAAACACGTCAAGGTTGGTCATTACAGTTTATGAAGGCTGAATAGTAATAACTTCCACTGTTGTTAGCTGAACTGAAGCCCTACTTGGTGAGAACAATATTTTTTTTTCCTGCCAGAATCATATAGTAAAAGAGATCTACGATTTTTTAAAAATTCCAATGAAGCAATAGTCTTCTGGGCTTATTATTTTCATTAAACATCAATGCCAGTGTCTTTTCCCACATACCAAATGTCTTACATGGTTTTTATTAAGATAGATATATTCTTAAATATGAAAAGCAGATCTCTTCACTATTCTTTTCATTAAAAGGGGTATTTTAAAAAAAAAATTGACAGCAAAACAATATACTGAATAATGAAAGTCTTTTGTCAAGATCTGATTGTCTTTTTGAGGATGGCCAGGTCAACATTATCTTTTTGTTCTAACAGAGAATCATTTCCAGAAATGCGGTTTCCTGTGAATGAAAAGGAACGTGGAGTGTGTTGTCACTAAAACTACATTAATGCTCACTGGAGGTGAAAGCCCTATTTGTAAGTGACAGCTACTCTGGGACTAGAGGAGGCCACTTGGGATGCATCAGGACATACTAAGGGTTCAATAAATATAAGATGGATAATGGGGAGACAGGAAGAGAAGGACATGCAGACTCAGGGCTTAGCACTCTCAAATCTCATGTGACCCTTACAGCCCTTAAATGACATGGCAAAGTAATGTCAGCAGAGTGGCACTCAACTGTAAAGGGGCATGAAAGTCTTCTCGGGGGGGGGGGGGGGGGTGTGAAGGGAATTTTCTAAGATTGTTGGGGTGATTGTTGCACAACACTGTAAATTTGCTAAAAATTATTGAATTGTACATGTTGGTAAATTATGAGAATTACACCTCAATAAATCTGTTGTGTGTTTTTTAAATCTCCCCCAAGCATCAGAAAGCATGGAACACCCTTGGTGATAAGGCCCCTGCTAATCTCACACCTTATCTTTTTTTACCACTCAGGTTCCCAACCCTCTGACCCACCACGACAGAGCCTCTGCCTCCAGGAACTCCGAAGTGGTTTTACATCCCCATGTACCTACACCTTGGCCTTCTGCTCTCAAGTCTTCCTCACTGTAGCGGCCTGACAAACCCTGAATGGAAGTCAAGGGCACAGCTCAACCTACCCCCGATTCCAGGGAGCTTTTCTGACTCTCTTGGAAGAACTGGCCATTTCTTCTTGTGCATCCTCCAAAGAACCCAGAAATTCCCTGCCTATACTTTTTTCTTAAATATGACAAAGACATGCACTGACGCTACCAAAATATCCATGTAGTACCAATCCTTTCTTCCTATAAAGATAACTGAGGTTCTTGGATGTGGCCTGGGCACTGGAATTCTTCAGAGCTCCCTGGGTGATCCCAGTGTGTGGCCGAGGTTGAGAATCACTGTTCATTCTAGAAATCCCTTCCCCCTTGCAGTATTTCTTGGGTAAGGCTTTCACTCACAATTGGCAAATGCAACTCTTCCACACAGTTGGCCTATTTCCCCTCCCACATTCTGCTGACCCTTATCAATCAATTAATCAACCAGCCACTCATTCATTCCCTGGGAATTCAGAGATAAGTAAGATATAGTTTCTGCTACAGGACAAAACTCAAAGCTGAGAATGTAAATAGATGAGTAAGCCAACAATAATAACCTAGAGTGCTCAATCATGAGTTGAACAGATATTTAATTGAATGCCTACTACATACCCAGCACAATGTGGGCACTGGAGAGAGAGAGCAATGAAAAACACAGACACATGGCCTGGCCTGTTGAGATTGGCAGTCGATGGATAAGGACCATAACCAAGTCCTGGTTGCTATGGTAGAAAAGGAGTGACCTCCCTGCAGAGCGTTTTCCAGAATCATCCTTCCAGCCTGGAGACACACTGAGCCTTCCAGCACTTGGGAAGCAACACAGGATGAGGGAGATAGAGTGGAGGAGAGGTCCAGCTAAGAACTGGTGCAAACAAAGGTCAAAGTGCAACGATTAAATTATCTGCAATGCCTTGAAAGCATCCTGCTCCCCCTCACGCAAGCCTGAGAATGCAGGACAGTCTCCTGGGGAGAGAAACTGTGTGCTAACTCTGCAAGGATTGGGCTGGGAAATGGTAGGATCTTAGGGAAAGAGAAAGCAAGGGCATCAACATTGAGGGAACATGGGGGCAAACTGCATCCAGATAACCTAGCACTTTCTCCTTCTCTCCCATACCAGCTCCCAGTTTCTCCTCCTTCTCCTTCTCTTTTCACTATCTTCCTTCACCTCTTTATTTTCTTTCTTTCTTTTTTTCTTTCTTTCTTTTTTCTGTCTTATTCTTTGCTTGTTCCTTCTAGGCAGCCTTCAGCATCTTTGATCTTCCCTATCCCACTTACCATTTCATCCTGGGGCATGTCATTGTTCTAAACCAGATCCACTTGATTTAATACTCTGGTGTCACCATCTTAAAATCCTTAATAATTGTTGAGCCAAGGGGCCTACGTTTCCCTTTTGCACTGGGTCCCACAAATTATGTAGCTGGTCCTGACTAGAACATTTAGGGATTCCCCACTCTAGATGGAGAGTTCTGGAAAATAATTCCCAAAAAAAGTGACCTTTGGTGCAATGATCTTTGAAAAGTTAATTCAGTTTGTGAAGTCTCTGTATCCTCAGTTTATAAAAACATTGACTGTTAAATTAAATGTTGACATAAATAGATCTTGTCATGAGGGAATACAAACTCCGTGTCTCTGAGAAAGTCTAGAAAATCAACAAAGTGCAATAGAGAAGCTTCAGACAGGAAGTCTAGAAAAGTAACAAGACATCAGAGCAGCTGTTTATTCTACTTCCTACCCCAGGCCCATTCCTCAGTTCCCCTCAGAAAAGGATGACCCTTACTTTGAAACACCAGAGGAGAAATGGAGGGAAATGATGATCAAAAGTCATTGTGTGAAGAAAAGAACACTGAGAGGCTGCTACTAAGACACTGCAAGTCATCATTCCTCTTCCGAGGGAAGACTGAGCAGTCCAGGGACAGGGCTGAGGGCTGAGGGCAAGCTGGTCCTCCGGTACAAGACCGGTCCTGAGATAAAGAACTAATACCACACCCTCACAGGGGAGGGACGCGCTCTCCTATGCTCCTTTTCCTAACACACGAAAGGGCCTTAGGTTGAATTTGTAAAACAGCAGGGCTGTTTATGTAATTGGACACATTAAATTTATGACTGACTCCAAAGAAACAATTTCTCAGAAACCTTTATTTCCAAGAAAAAAAGACGTTTGAACTTTACTTTACAAAATAAAATAAACTCCCAGCCCTCCCCTGCACATTCCCTTAGACTAACAAGGAGAACTCCCCTGGGCAACTCTATTCACAGCCACGCTGTCTGAAGGGCCCAGCAAGAAGCAGATTCCTGTAAAAGTACTTCCTACGCTGGGTGAAGTGATCACTGATGTAAAGTATTGCTGTTATTACATGGGTCAATGCCCTGTCTTCACCTCAACTCAAAATGTCCCAAGGCTCCCTTTTCCTCCCTCCAACTGTCTATCAGTCCATGCCTATTCCTGCCCTGAATACCTACAGATGCTACCCAGGGCACCTATCCCAATCCTAAGAATTTACATAAGTAGGTTATAATCCCAGCAAACCCTGATCTGTTCCTATAAGTGGCTCTCTCTAAACCCCTATAATTCCAATAGAGAAGGAGAGGAGAGGAGAGGGGAGGGGAGGGGAGGGGAGGGGAGGGGAGGGAAGGGGAGGGGAGAGGAGGGGAGGGGAGGGGAGGGGAGGGGAGGGGAGGGGAGGGGAAAAACCACACCTAGACCTAAAGGAAGGGCTCAGAGAGGACCCCCCAGGAGCAAGCCATTTCACCATCACACAGGAGACTCCCCTGGGAACAGGAGAGGAGAGGAGAAAGCTGGATAGGAAGAAAGAAAAAACAAGAGAGCTCTAACCAGTTTGGCTCATTACTGTGTTTCCCCGAAAATAAGACATCCTCCGAAAATAAGACCTACTTACATGTTTCCTTCTGAGTGAAACATAAGGCATCCCCCCCAAAAATAAGGCCCCCCTAGGCTAAACATGAGAGATTTGGTCCACAGATTCTGAAAGAAATGGAGTCACAAGAAATTCACCAGGAAATTCAGGAATTGGATTGTTATGATGATGTTCCAGAAGATGATGACATGATTGTCATTAAATAAATGTGTAAATTCTTGATAATGTAGGATTCACAGTTTGCCTGGTTTGTGTTGACAACTACCGTACTACCGTACCATATACAGGTAATAAATTTCCTTTATTTTCATTTGACAATAAATGTGTACCATATTCTTCTTCATGGAAAAATAAGACATCCCCTGAAAATAATACCTAGTACATCTTTGGGAGCAAAAATTAATATAAGACACTGTCTTATTTTTGGGGAAACAGGGTAGATAGAGCATTGACCTGTGGGATGAAGGGTCCTGGGTTCGATTCCAATCAAGGCACATTCCAAGGTTGTGGGCTTGATCTCCAATAGGAGGTGTATAGGAGGCAGCCAATCAATGTTTGTTTCTATCTATCTCTCCCTCTCCCTTTCTCTCTGAAAGCAATAAAAAATATATTTAACAGAAAGAGAAAAAAACAGGAGAAAAGAAAGAAAACTAGATAGGAAGAAAGACATCTGTTTCAAGACAAACTCTAAACTTGTGTTATTTATATCAATACTAATTAAATCAAAGGATTATAAGAGTCGGACTACTTAAAATTTACTGAATCTGTGCCTTAAACAGCTGTGTGGAAGAAAACATTCTTGGATATACTGGGATTAAGCTACTAGATATTCCTTTATTTATTTATGCTATTATTTTATTCATTCATGTATTTATTTATTTGGTGGCGTTTTTTTTTTTAAAAAAAAAAAAAAAGAGGAACCTTTAAATTGTGTATCAGGAAATCCCTGCTAAAGAAACAACCAGCTCTTGATCAGCCAAGGATTCTGGAGGAGATTTAGAAAAGTACACAGGGAAATGCAAATGAGGTGTGTAATTCAAAGCACGTATTCCCAGTGGCATTTGGGAACTAGGACAGGGTGGGCCCATCCAGCTGCCTCCACCTCACTCTTCCAGGATGTAAATTAAGTCCTTCTTCTGCCCCTTGTCAGGAGCAGCGCAAGACAGCAGGGCAGAAAACTGGAACTTCTAAAATTGCCTCAAGGGAAAAACCACACCTAGACCTAAAGGAAGGGCTCAGAGAGGACCCCCCAGGAGCAAGCCATTTCACCATCACACAGGAGACTCCCCTGGGAACACCCAAACAACAGGGGAAGACTTTGTTGAGGGGCAAGAAGGTATCATTGCAAGTCAGGAAAATCTCAATTCCTTTGATGTGATTCATTTTGCATCCACAGTCTTGGGAGGCCAGAGCAGGGGTACAGGGAGTGGGTACAAGGATTAAGTCCAGCACCCTTAAGTCAGGTGTGCCTGCAGTCTTTGGGGGGAGCTAAGTTTCAATGGCTTGATAGCAGAAGAGAATAAATGATTGCATTACAGCTATGGAAATAACATATTGTAGTTCTAAATATTATGGCACCAATATTAGTATGTGACTTTTTTATAAGCAAACATATGTTGAACCCTATTGTGCATTGCCACACAGAGATGACAAATAATGATGGCTTGCCAGCACTTGACAGATCTTGGGAGAAAGATACTGTACAAATATCAATTATAATCAGTTGAAGTTTCATTGTTTTCCATTCTACACTGCCATTTTATATGTACTGTAATAAAGTTTTGGTCTCTAATCCTCACACCATACAATCAGCACCTATTTAATATATTGTCTATAACAAACTCTGATTAGTTAACGCTAGTTGCTCTGGGAACATTTCTTATAGTATTTTTCTTATCTAATAATTATGCTTTCTATGTCAATCATACATACCAACATAAAGGGGTTAATACTCAAGTGGTTTCACTCTGAGATATTATAAAGCGATATTGTGAATATGTCTCAGCCATGTTTGAGACAAAGAACAGTTGAGACCTTATTCTACTGGAACAATAGCGTGATCATTCCTGATCATTCAATATGAATGTTAACCCAACAGATAATGGCTGTTTTCCAGGCTCACACCTGAGTTGGCTGATTTAAAAATATTCTGGGTTATGCAAAGCAATCTGGGATATGTAAAGAATCAAATCTGAGCTAGACTGGGGGGAGGGGCTCAAACACAAAGTACCGGAGATCCCGGCTGACAGGTAGTCAGAACCGTAATTTAGGAGAAACAAGAAAGGGAGATGTAGGGACCCAGGACCTCTATTTTCAGATCTCTTAAGTGATCAACTACAAATCAGAGGATGGATGGATAGCCTCTAGAAGTCTAATTGTCTTCCTGTTGTGTAATATAACCATTGGTTATAGATATAAAAGCTTTAGGTATGGGAAATTAAAGAATTTTGGAGTGGGAGTCTCACGAAATCTTACAAGACAACAGGAAACATCATTAAATAGCAAGTAGTTTGAATCCCAACACACATAGTAAAGGATGCAACAGAGTAAAGAGGGAATGGGACAGAAAATGAGAAGGCCTGAGTCATGGTCCCAAACATACACTAATTTACACTGTGACCTTGACCAGAATTTTCATCTCTCTCAGTATCTTTGCCCCTAAGTAAAAGAAAATGATGGACCAAAGTTATCTCAAAAAATAAAAAATTAATTAATTAATTAATTAAAAGCATAACATGTTTTTAACTGGCTGGATGCAATAGCCCTGAGTTTTCTCTTTTAGGACAATATTGATGCTGGAAGCATATTTCCCACTTCTCAGCATGTCTTCTCCAGTGTAGAAAATGGGGTAAATTATTAAATCCCGAGGAAGAGGAACTGGAACATAGGAATCCCATGATGATGCTGAATCACTGCGAGTCAAGCCCCATTTCCTATACCTCATCAGTGTCATAAGCAGCAGCATGTGCTTCCAGACAGAGGAAGCCAGATGTGAAGGCAGACAACAATCACGATGTGGGGTAGAAAGGACCCCAATTCTTTTGCTGCTCCACCTCTAATTTTATTTTATGGCCTTGAGTAAGCACCTCCATTTCCTTATGCCTTAGTTTTGTCATCTGCATAGGTACTCATTATTATCTAACCCATCTTGGTCATAAAAAGAACAAACATTTTAAAAATACTCAAGTGTGACGATTAAATGTACAGCATTCCTTGACCTATGGCAGGCTGTATAAAGGGAGTACTTGACAGCCTCATCGGAAGTCACTATGACCATTTCCCCTCTCCCTCAGCCACTAAGTTTCACAGGTCCAGCAACTGTGAATCAAGGAACTCTGGGGTCCCAGATAGTGCAAGGACATCTACAAAATAAGCAAATTCAACCCAAGTTTCATAGCTTTATGCAAATCCAGGAAGAGTAACTAATAATTATTAGAACTTGTTTAGTCATCATTCTTAACTGGTTTGCAAAACAATATCAGCAGGAATAGCAAATGCTTGTTCACCAAAGAGTCATTGCAGCAAAATCCCTGGTCCCACTCCAGATGGAGCAAGAGCCAGTCTGAGATGATTTGGGTCTTCGCCCAACAAACAAAACCCACCTTGCCAGGACTGACGGGGCCATGAAAACACTCTCCAGAGATGTTTTCTAGCCTGTATCCCAAACAACACCAACCCGGAGGGAAGTCCAAATGATGCCAGATGACCTCTGCTCATTTCATAGATATGCTTATGTCTAGATACTGTTTTGGGTATTTTTTTCTTATTCACAAAGGCAATGTATTCTTTCCCCTGAATAACCCCTATATTGTCATTAATTACAGGAATAGCTACTGTTCAGGGCCTCTTAAAATTATAGTGAGAAGGGAAGGGGGTAAAAAAAAAGAGAGCCAGTGAGGTCTCTTTTGGTTAAAGGTCTATTTTTAAAAATACTTCCTGGACAACAAAACCCATCTTTGAGGACCTGAAATACAAACTGACACATCCACCCGCAACAACTCATTCTCCACCATGTCTCCAAAGCCTGTGCTCCATATGGTATATTTCTTTTTTCTTTTTTTTATTTTATTGATTTTTTACAGAGAGGAAGGGAGAGGGATAGAGAGCTAGAAACATCGATGAGAGAGATCATCGATCAGCTGCCTCTTGCACAACCCCTACTGGGGATGTGCCCACAACCAATGTACATGCCCTTGACCGGATTCGAACCTGGGACCTTTCAGTCGGCAGGCCGATGCTCTATCCACTGAGCCAAACCGGTTTCGGCCATATGGTATATTTCTGTTCTACAGTACAGTGTATGTCTCCAACTTTTTTCATTTTTCCAACTTCACATCTAAATCTATTTAATAGTGAGCCATTTTTAAATGTTTAAAATTATAATATCATTATCATATGTATTTCTAATTTTTTAGAATTCTCATCTCCTGTAAATACTGGCACTGCAAAAATGGGTTGGGTTGTTAGTTTTTTGTGAGCAAAAATAGGTTTTTTTGAGCCAACTTTAAAATATCCCAAAGAACCTTATAGAGGTTGATATCTATACAGAGTTAGATAGAGCTGATGAACCAACTGATTTCCTAGCAAAGGTGCCAAATCTTAGGACAAAACAAACAAACAAACAAACATCAATTTGAACTGTCACCAGCATCCAAGCCAAACAAATGCCTTTGTATTTGTTCATGGTTTCTAAGTGGCCCGTGTTGCCTGTCTATGTGAGGTGCAGGCTGCCTATTGAGAGGGTGGAGGACCTTTGGCAATGGGTGCAAGTGCCAGAAACATAGGTTTATCAGGCAGCAGGCTTTACCCCGACAAGGACATCTGTTCAGCAGGAAGCGCCCACTCTATGCCAGCCTTCAGAACCAGCTGCCTCTTTGTGCTTCAAGACACACACACACACACACACACACACACACACACACACACCTCCATGCGTTGCCTGGCTGTGAAACCCAAGGAGGAGAGAGAAGCTGAGAAGATTAAATGTCTACCTCGAAGCAGAGGCTGAAGGACCACACAGTAAAGAACCATCATGATTCCTCCATGCACATACCCCTGTCTAGGAAAAAAGTTTCCCAGGCCCCACTTCAGTCCCAGCCCTCATGCTAGAAGAGGAATTTATTGCCTGAAAGACTTCATAAAGATCATCCACAAGGATGTTCAAAACTAAATTACAAGGTCACAGATCTACTGTGAAGTCTTCAAACACTCATAAAATACCTCTTTTACAACAGCTTTCAAATGGGAGAGTGAGAAAAGTGATTGGGAAAGTGTCCTTGGATGGGTGACCTCTAGGTCCACTGTGTGGTTGGTCAGATCAGGTGATTAGAGAATAGGTCAGTGAGACTAATGTCACACAAGACAGACACAGGTCATGGGTAGGAGAATCAAGGGCATTGCCTGCTAACATTTGTGTGTGCATGCACACACATGTGCTTGTAGACATGCATGTATGTAGAAGAACAAGACGTAAGTAAAGCTATTGCTTAAATTGGGCCATATCTCCCTACTGCTACACTTAGTTCAGCTGATGTCCAAGAATGGGGGAAAAGCTGATGAACTTATTTAAAAGTGTCAGGATGATTTTACAATGTATATCTTACATTAGTAATTCAGAAGCTTATTAAGAGGCAGTTAAATTAAAAGAAAAGAGAGTGTTAAGAAATTCCAGATAGAATGGGGAGATAACAGTACCAGAAATCAGAGAGGAGAATTACTGTTACAATAATTTGCAATGAATTATTGCACTCAACCTGGCTCACCTGTCAGGCAAAAAGGAAATTGTGAGAAGTGAAATAACCTCAATGCAATCAAAGGGAGTACTGTCAGCTCACAGAAAGCTGGGCCATTTCCAACACTGAATTTAAAAGAAATTTATTGCATAAAACTGTAGAGTTGATTGATATTTCCACAAATATTAAGAAAACATTAAATAACAACAAACGGTGCTGCGTGAGGCAAGTTATGAGGCACAGGAGTTGTATGAATTTTGCAATAGACAGACCTGGGTTCAAATTAGGAACTCAGATATTGGCCACGCTATTCAAGCACAAGGAGCCTCTGAGTCCTCATTTATAGAGATGTTACCCACCTCTAAGATCGTTATGAGGATTAAATGATATGACACAGGTAAAAGACCTGGCACAGTACCTAACAAGGTCTATATTTACAAAACAAAGTGCACAAGAAATGCTGGTGCCACCTCCCATCCTTCACCCCCACTCACAATGGTTGAATTCAAGTCTTGATGGGGATTGAACAAAAGTCAGAGACCTTGAAGTCATTTCCACTGAAGGTGTAGCTGTTACAATGGTCCAAATAAATTGTCAGCCAGATGCAACAACAGAGCCTGGAGAACTGAAGGAATGGAGGCTGTCCTGCCCTTCAAATGACAATGGTCTCAAATAGAGTCAGGAAGTTGCACAAACACGGGGTGGAATAAAGGAGGTTTCCAGTTGTTCGTATGGAAAATAATACAATAATGAATAAAAATTAACACAAGAATAAAGTCTGTGTTTCTCTTACAACTGGAAACCTCCTTTTGCCCCATCCTGTATTGGCTTTCTTGACAAGAGAGCTTGATACTCACTGCCAAGTGGTGAGAATAACACCTTTTTGATTGTCTTGCCCAGATAGTGGGCCATCCCAACTCCATGTAGAGGGAAGACTGCAAGAATGATCACAAAGCCAATTCTCTGTCTCAAAGAAAACATACATGTGAAGTTCTCAAGTGCTTAGACAAGAATGAACTGGGACTCCAGAACTCTGTATCAAAACTCTGGAGCAATCATCTGAACCTGGAAAATATAAGAATAAAAATCACCTACTTAAAAACCATCAGGAAATGAAATATCACTATATGGCTCCTAAAAAATGATACCTTATTTTTAATAGCAGTATCACCAGGTGGGAATATAGATATGCACATACTGGATGGATGACTAAATACTTAGCAATCCTTTACCACATGTCCGACTCTGTGCTTGGCCTTTGCACATATATTATTGCAATTAAATCCTACAACAGGAAACAAAGGTAACACATAGGATTAGCATCGTCAATTATGCTTGTACACATTCAAGTACAACTACAAGTCTAGATTAGTGATCCATAACAAATCTGTTCAGCTAAAGAAAGCTACATGATTACATATATGGTCCATAATACAGTGAAAGGGACTGAAGCTGAACATGACCAATAGTAGCAAGATTATGTTCATTTAGGCACCACGCACATTGCTTTGAGAATAATTAATAATTTGGTTAACACACGCAAATTCTAATACTAGAAGTTCTTTTGCTAAAGGTGAGATTAACCAAAATTCATTTCCATGGCCAAATTCCAGCCTCTGGCAAATTTTCTAACGTCTGAACATTTTCTCAAATGATGAAAGTGGGTCAACAGCACTAAGCCAAAGCAACAGTTTAATTTTAGCAACTCTCTGTGCAAAAGCCAATGCAATCGAGAAGGTCACTGCCAAGGTTACTGTGCCACCACCTAAGGGCTCTGCTGTCAGAAACACCATGGGTCAATGGCAAGCACTAAAACAGGATGGAAATGCCAGGTTTCAGTAACGGAGGAGCCAAGATACTTGGAGCATTTTGAGAAGCTCTTTCCTACCTGGACCTCTCTCACCTCCCTGAAGACACCCCATTCATTCTTCCAGCATTTACCGCTGACTCACTGTGTGCCAAGCACTGTGCTAGGCCATGGGGTGAGAGTGGAGCATCAGAATGACATCAGACACAGACAGGCGTGACACGGATACTCTCAGAGCTACGCACAGCCTTCAGGGGCACAGACTTGAAAGTTAAGGATTGAGGATTAAAATGCAGTTACATTAATATGCAAACACGCTCTTCATAGATGGGTGGGACACATCATCTCTTCATCATGCTCCAACTGCACTTGGGAAAGTGGTCCAACTTAGCAATCTGTTCCAACTCCATCTAAACATCCATCCCAGTCCCCAGATAGAAGGAGGGGAGGGGGCAGGTTTTGATATCTATACAGAGTTAGATACAGCTGATGAGCCAACTGATTTCCTAGCAAAGGTGCCAGATCTTAGGACAAAACAACATCAATTTGAACTGTCACCAGCATCCAAGCCAAACAAATGCCTTTGTATTTGTTCATGGTTTCTAAGTGGCCCGTGTTCCCTGTCTGGTGAGGGAGCTGTGCAAACCCTGCTGGTGCAGCGCAGCAGAGCCTTGAAGGAGCACCAGGAATCCTTTGATTCCCTGGCTCCGGGACCCTGCAGCCCCTTCACCCTCAAATCAGGAAAAGGCCCCTGATCCTGGCACATTATTAAATCTCTTGCTCACCAGCCAGGTCAGGAACACGCAGAGCGTGCACTCCCGCCTGGACAGGAAACTTTGAGGAAGGAAGCAGATGAACGCCGAGGGGCATGTCAGCAGTAAGCTAGGGCTGGTGTTTAGACTTCTCCCTATATCATTTCAGAATTGGGACTCGCTGTCAACTTCAGGTCGGGTAAGGAACCCTCACACACAGAGCAGCTACAGAGAGACTGACTGTGGGACAATTCTTTAGGGAGCCTGCTCTGTGCCAGCAGCAATGCCAAGCCTGGCTGTAGCAGTGGGTAGATCGGGCGCCAGATCTTCTAGCAATAAGGTGTATGTGTAGAGGCAGCGTGTCAGAGGGGAAAGAACGTGAGACTCCAATGGAAAACCCGCTTTGCTGAGCTGCTCTGAGCTCCCACATCCTCACCTGCCATAACAGAGGTAACCACACAGATGCCATGGTCTTCCTGAGAGCTAAAGAATAGCAATCATGGTCATTATGTCAGGCAGTTCAATCAGACCCATAATATGAAAAGGGACTTCACTCACTAATGGTGTGGACTTTCGGTGCCTCAGTCTACCTCATCTGTGAAAAGGGGATAAAAACTGTCTCTGATCGGGTGGTGCTGAGGATTCGATGAGTGAACCCATGTAAAAAACTTAAGAGATCTCTGGACCATTAGTGAGAACTGAGGCAAGTTCGCTCTTATCACTGCTCCACTCCAGACGCTATAGGGACTGGGGAGGTTTCAAAGAAGGAATGTTTCACCAGGAAAGGTTGGTGAGAGCAAGGGTGAGGTAGGAGGGATGGAAATGTAGGAAGTGGGGGAAAACACAGACCAGGAAAGTGACCAGGGAGGCCTGGAGCTGGAGATGGGAGCCCTCATCCTCTCCGTCCCTGTCACTCACTGCTGCTGTCCCACTCAGTTCCTGAGCCAGTCCTGTGATCAGCCTCAGACACCAGGCAGAGAAGCATGGAGACTGGTACTTCCATCACATAGCAGGTGCCCAGGATGGGCCCTGACATGCACCTGCTCAGTGAGACTATCCACACCCACCCATTTGCCTACCAGTCATGTTCCTGCTCCATTCAACAGCCAGGACGCACCCAACCAGGGTCCTTCCTAAAGCCACTCAGCTCAAGTTCAACACCCCACCCACCTCATATGGGCCATAGTTTCTTTTTTATAGTTTCACTTTTACAGTATACCTTCACATGACATGGTTTTTTAACTTACTGATTCCCTTAAAAAAAAAAAAAAAAAAAAAAGAGTACTGCCTGTCCAGCATGGCTAAGTGATTGAGCACTGACCTATGAACTATAAGGTCACAATTCAATTCCAAGGTCAAGGCACTGCTAAGAATGAGTTTTCTAAAACAGACCCACAAATGTCACTGCATTGTTCATATATATGCAAGTGTTTTCCCCAGATATGAATTGTACTAGTCAGCATTCTGCAGAGAAACAAAAGCAAGAGGATACAGACGTGTGTGTGTGTGTGTTTGTGTGTGTGTGTGTGTGTGTACATGTATGCGGGTACATGTTTACACACACAGATTTATTATGATGAAACTTAATGTCATGCAATTGAAGGCTGAAAAGTCCTACAGTCTGTGTCTGCAAGCTAGAGACCCAGGAAAGCCAGCAGTGTAATTTGGTCCAAGTTCAAAGGTCTGGGAACCAGGGGAGCCAGTGGTGAAAACCCTAGTCCAAAGGCAGGAGAAGATGAGGTAAGATGCCCCAGCGGAAGCAGTGGAGTGGATGCTGCCCCACGGCATTGGGGAGGGCAGTCTATTTACTGAGTTAACCGATCAAATGCTAATCTCATCCAGAAAACCCTTCAAAGTCACACCGAGAAATCACCAGCCCTGAAGCTTCTCTTGATGTCCATTCAACTTCATTTGCAGAAATTAGGTTGAATGGGCACCCCAGACCTCTCAAGTTAACACTGAAAATTAACCATCACACCAATGGAGTTAACTCAGAAGCACACATCCTAGTATGTACATGAATTCCAAACAGGAAGAGAGTGGCCCTCAGGAAAACACACCGCCCCCCAGACCCTCAGGGAGCCCTTCCAGAGGATCCTGCCAACCAGCAGGGAGCAGGGAGCCCAGGGAGGGCTGGGCAGCCACAGCTGACAAGCATATGGGCTCGGCCACAGAACCTTGAGCAGATAATTGATACTCAGTGAGCTCTGATTCCTCATCTGCATCCATCCCATACGGTCTACCACAAGGACCAAATAGTAAGTATAAAGTAATTACCACATTCCCTGACACTAAAAGCACTGTCTCTTTAGTTTCCATCATTATTATTATTATTATTATTATTATTATTATAGGAAAAAGTTATAGCCAGAGTAAACACCATGCATGCACGCACGCATGCACATGCGCATGAGAATTACTTTATGCCTCCTCTGGCATTTTGCACAGATGACCATTGTACTACTTCTCATAAATACTAAAGTCATTTGGAGGCAGATCTGCCTCTCCCATCTAGACTGGATGTTTTCTGAAACCCAAACAGGCTTCATCTTTCTCGTTTTATATCCCCAATGCTTAGTACTTGAAAAGTGCTCAACCATTTTTGCTAGAAATGTCAAAATGGAATGAAAATTTTTGAATCATTTGGACTCATGGAGTGATAACTGCAAGCAATATTCTGAAAATTGAAATTCAGTGCCTTTTCATTCAGTTGATGTCTTTTTTAGGTAGTTCCCCATAAAAGCAATCTCTATAAATAACGCCAGCATATACTCTGAGGTCCACTAATGTGCTACTCCACCAGCCTGAAGCTCCTCTTGATGTCCATTCAACTTCATTCCTGCAAAGTTTAAGGCAACACATTGGACCAAATGAATCCAATTCGTCAAGGAGCCCAGCCTGCCATAGACCTACAGGTTCTCCCTGGAATGGAGCATGCAGACCCCCTTTAACAAGTGCAGCCCCTGCAATCAGTTCTCTCTCTCACCACTCGGTAGGAAAGGAGGAGGCATGTGTAGAGGACTTGACAAAATTGGCAGTAGAAATTAGCTCACTTCCTTGTGCTCTGGTAAGGTTCTGTGAATGAGATAAATTCTTCTATATTGCTGCCACGTAGATTGTGAGCTCATTGTGAGTGCATTCCTCACAAGCCTTATTTGAGATTGGCCTTGAAGAACAGGTAGAGTTCGAACAAGTGATCAGAAGGGCCAACTGAATTTCCAAGGAAAAGTCATGAATGTGAGATATCCTGGGGTGATAGGAAATAGTGCAGTTTAAGGGGAGCATAGACTTTATAGGATGGGGACCCCTTCGTATCCAGATATGAAACATTATTAATGACTTAGGAAACTATCTGAGTAAGTGCATAAATGAATGAACAAATGAATTAGCTTAGGTAGGCCTGGCATGTTAAAGACAAAAGAAGAATGTGACCACGGTTTCGATAATCCATCCGCTGATGTCAACTGCAAATTATACCTCCTTATTTCTCTCTGTAAAAGATATTATGAGAAAGCCTTCGTCCATCAAATTAGATCTACTTGAATAAAATATGAATGCCAGATTTTAATTATTTCATCATGTTCACGTGTTATTTTATTTTAATCCCAGGGATATGGGATAGCAATGTGAAATAAATGTTATTTTCCTATTACCAACAAAGCAACCCAGTATGCGTTTCCTTTTCTTACCTTCCTTTTTATTTCTGGTATTTTTTTGACATTGAAAAGCCCATTTGCTCCCCACATACACAGTGCACAAACACATTAAAGGCCAATTTCTCAATGAAGTATTCTCCTGCTGGCTTTTGTGGCTGAGTTATTTCCATTAAAGAACTAAGAAATGGGGCATACGTCTGCACAACTGATTCTGGCAGAAATGTTAGCTCTAGAATTAGATGGATGAAACAAAACCAGTACAAAAGCCAGTGGGTTGGTGAAAGCTTTAACACATAGCTGGCCATGGTAGAAATCTCTTCTGACCCACGAGTTTGTTAAAAATTATATTTTCTGGAAAACAGCCTCACCACCGTCATTAAGTTCTCACTGAGTTTTCACTCTATAGCTGTCAGACTTCCTATACAATACAACGATTTTTCTCACACTAAAGTTCAAATGATTTCCAAAACATACCTCAGAAGAACTTAACCTCCGGCATGCAAGAACTTGATGACAAGTACTATGCGTAACAGCCTTATTTGTAATAGCTCCAAATCGGGAACTACCCAAACACCCTTCAATGAGTCAATGTTTAAACACTGTGGTGCATCCACAGCACAAACCTCTACTCAGCAATAAGACACAAGCATTGATATGCACAACTATTTGGATGAACCTGGAAGAAATTATGCTGAGTGACGAAAGAATCAGTCCTCAAAGGACACATACTATATGATTCCTTTTTTTTTTAATATATTTTTTTATTGATTTTATACAGAGAGGAAGGGAGAGAGATAGAGTTAGAAACATCAATGAGAGAGAGTCATTGATCAGCTGCCTCTTGCACACCCCCTACTGGGGATATGCCCGCAACCAAGGTACATGCCCTTGACCGGAATCGAACCCGGGACCCTTCAGTCCCCAAGCCGACGCTCTATCCATTGAGCCAAACCGGTCCTGGCTTATATGATTCCATTTAAGTAACATCTACAAAAGAACAGAATGATAGAGAGGAAGAACAAGTGGACAGCTGGAGGGATTAGGAATGGAGGGAGGAGGATGGGTATGGCTGTACAGTAGAGTCTTTTGATTGTGGGAATCCTTACGCAAGGTTACACATGTGACAAAATCACATAGAGCTACACACACATGCGAATGAATGTGGGCATAACTGATAAAGCAATGTTGACTTTTTGGCTTTGATAACATACTGTAATCATGGAAGATCTTAATTAACACTGAGGGAGGCTGGAGGTTGGATGCGCAGGACTTCCCTATACATTTCTCTGTGACTACCCGTGAGTCTATCATTATTTAAAAATAAAAAGGTTTTAAAATATATGGTCAATTAATATCAGGGTATGTCATGAGATTTATCTCTACTAAGTCAAGCAGGATGCAATCCTGAGTGCAGAATAAGGTTATGAAATAAATGCTTTTTTGAAGAAAAGAAGAGAGGAACAAAAAAGGAAGATGCACAATCATCAGTGGATCTAAAATTGCTCAAAAATCTGATCTGGGGAACAAGGTGCAATTGTCTTAACTTTTCCATAAGCTTTTATACAATGAGTATATTAAAAAGTAGTTGTGTGAATTAAATATTGTATATATGGTATTTAGTAAGGGACTCAAGAAATATTCTCTTCCAATAAGAAAAAATAAAAGTGTTGATCATATTATTCTCCTTTCCTTACTCCCTTATTACATGACCTTACTTGTTTAAATATATATATATATATATATATATATATATATATATATATATATTTGTTTAATTGATTTCAGAGAGGAAAGGAGAGGGAGAGATAGAAACATCAATGATGATAGAGAATCATCAACCAGCTGCCTCCTACATCCTCCCTACTGAGGAATAAGCCCAAGACCTGGGTATGTGCCCAGTAACCGAACCGTGACTTCCTGGTTCATATGTCAATGGTCAACCACTGAGCCACATTGGCTGGGCAGCATGACCTTTCTTCTTGATAAAATCATTGTTCCTCCTTCAACAACCATCAGAAATGGCAAGGTGAAACATAAAGTCAGAGCTCCTCTCCTGGAAGTACATCTGTTGTGAGTGGGCCCAAGTTCAATGCCTAGAGCCCTGAGTCAAAGAGCTGGAAGCTCCTGGAAGCACAGGGTCCCATACACAGTTCAGCCATGGGGCTGAGATGGTATAGCACGCTGATAAGAGCCAGTCTTTGAACAGGTAACACCCTGCTCTTTACCTCTGTCTCCTTCCCAAGGTAACTGCAATTTCACTTCTCTTAGTGAACATAATCCGCCCTTTTCTTTCCTGTCAATGAATTGCACTGACCTGGACAGACGCAAACAGAACACTAAAGTGGTGTCTTCAAGCACCAGCCCAATGAGGGAATCCCTCCAGGAGACTCAACATGTAGCAGCCATGCAGGCCAGGGACCAGCAGAGCAGAAAGTGGTCCCAGAATCAGTTGCCAAGAAGGCAAACATCCCAGAATGCAATGGGTCCTTGTTGACCTTTAGGGTCAAAGAAATAAGTTACCATCTTTTCAGAGGACATTTTCCCATCTCTCTACTAGTGAATGTGTCTACTCGTTTACATTGAATTGTATCCAGACATCAAACAGATAGAATAAGAGAGGTCAGGCTCAAGGTCAGCCTGAAATCCAAGCTCAGGGTCCAGTCGTGGATGGAGCAGAGGTGAAGGTGGCAGAAGATGGGAGATGGGGAGCGTCAGCAGAAACCAAGGGGCAGTGGGTCCTGAAGTCAGTCATTGGGAACCTGATATCACTGATCAGCTCCTGGCTGAACTCCGAACATGAGGAGCTAATCCTGGTGAGGCTGGCTAAGGCTTCCGAAACAGAACAGACAACTACAGGAGCCCGGCAGACGTGGGCGGAGCCAGGGACAGCACATTTTAGCAGCATCAGGAAGGTGGTAGAGCCATAGGGGGGGTTTCACTAAGGCAGGAAGAGGCTGGTGAAGGTCAATGAATGGCTCACTCAGATTAGCTTGCCCATAATTGCTCATGCAGCACCCACACCACGGATGCAGTTCCCACTCCGGCTTCCAGCCAGCGGTCCCCCACTCAGGAGGTCGGCCCGCCCTGCACCTGTGCACAGGGAGCACGTGCTCTCGCTGGTCCTAGGGAGGAGGATCAGAACACCTACCTCGCTGTGTCTTTTCAAGCCACCTGAGTTCTGGCAGCTTCTGTTTCCTCCTAATACCTTCCCCGGAATTTGCTCTGCTAATAAGGGCCCTCCATCTGACAGCTGGCTACACAAGCTGCTCTCACAAAACAAAAGCTGCCTGTTGACGTAACCAGCATTACACACACATGCGTGCACACACACGTACACACTCTCCCTGGTACCATTCAGAAACCGTGGTTAGGCTGAACCAGCACCACAGGGAACAAACAGGCAGCCTCCAGCTTAGACTCCGCCTTCCCACCTCTTCCTTTGCCAAGGGCACAGCCTAGACTTGAGTTCACCCACAAGCAGAGCTGGCCACAGCTTGTGGTTTTAGTGAAATGCCCGTGACCCCTCTTCTCGTCTGCCACCTTCTCCTTTCCCTTGAGGCCACACAAAGGGGCCTGCTGTCATCTCAGAACATCCTCTAAGAACTGCACTCTGCTGCTACAAGAGAATTCCAACGGAACCACTCATTGATCTGGTCCCATTAAAGCAATCTACTACGGGTCTATCAGAAAGAATGGCCAACATCCAGGACATGGACGACACCAATTGCTGATGAGAGTGCGGAGCCGCAGGAACTCTCATCCTTGCTGGCAGGAAAGCAAAATGGCATAAAATGGAAGACAGTTTGGAGGTTTCTTACAGACTACACACACTCTTACCTTGTGAGCCAGCAATCACAATCCTTGGTATTTAGTACTCAAATGGACTGAAGACGTACATCCATGCAAAAACCTGCGCACAGGTGCTGCTAGCATGAATAATGCTGCCAAATTGGAGGCAGCCGACACGCCCCGCAGCAGGTGAATGAATAAATAACCTGTGGTCTATCTAGATCAGAGGTGGGGAATGTCCAACCCGCAGGCAGTACGAGTGCCATGAAATCATTGGGTCTGGCCCTGCCAAGGCAACCGCAGGCAGGACTCGAAAACCAATAAATCTAGGAGCTTTCTTCGTAGCAACATAAATTTACATTAAGTGAATTATATTCAGTGAATGATGTTATAAATATCCAAGTGGCCTTTGGCAGAAAAAAAGGTTCCCCACCCTTGATCTAGATAATGAAATATTACTCAGTGCTAAAAAGAAATGAGCCATCAAATCATAAAAAGACTTGGAGGAAACTGAAATGCATATTATTGAGTGGAAGAAGCCTATTTGAAAAGGCTATACATACGGAATAATTCCAACTACAGGCCATTCCAGAAAAGACAAAGTATGATCAATGGCTGCCAGAGGCTGGGGGAGAGAGCGATGAGTTGATGGGGCACAGAGGATATTTCGGGCAGTAAAGCTATCCTATATGACACCATAATAATGGATAAATGGTCATTATGCATTTGTGCAAACCCAAGAGTGACCCTTAACGTAAACTAGGGACTTTGAGTGAAATGACAAGTCAGTGTGGATCCATTAATGTAACAATGTCCCTCTCTGATTCCAGATGTTGACAGTGGGGGAGGCTGTATGTCGGTGGGCGGGGAGGGCAGAACTATATGGGAACTACCTGTGCCTTCCACTCAATTTTGCTGTGCACTTAAAACTGCTCTAAAAATAAAGATTGTTGATTTAAAAAGAAAAATCCTCAGAGGCACACAAAAGCCAAACCAAAAATATTAGTGATGTGTTGTTTGTTGAAATAGATTCTGAGTTATGGAAACCTAAAAGAATGCTGTCTTTACCAATTTGGAAATATGACTCCAAATATGCTACAAATGAAGGCGACTACTAGGGTTTTCTTTGCAAAGGCAATGAGCCCCATCAACAATGAAGAGGCGGAAGGGAGGAATTTTTAGCAATCAAAAATCACAGTTCTGATCCTCTGTCAGGACGAGTCTTGGGCTGCATTGTGAACTGCAAAAATAAAAAAAATTAAAAAAAAGTTTTTTATTTGGTAGACTAATGTAGTGATTACTATTTCCTCAAATTATTTACTTCCTGTTTTCCGAGCAGCAAAAATCTAATATAATGTCTTACATTAAAACCATATTAAATATTCAAAAGGCATTAAGCAAGTCTTCTTGGGATTCAGAATCAATCGCCTTAGGGTTCTGGCCAAGTAGCTCAGTTGGTCAGAGCAGCGGTCACCAACCTTTCGGACCTCACGGACCACCAGTGGTCTGCGCTTAGAGCATCATCCTGATACAACAAGGTTGCAGTTTCAATCCCTTGTCAGGGCACATATAAGAAGCAACCAATGAATGCATAAATAAGTGGAACAACAAATTGATGTTTCTCCCTTTCTCATCAATAAGTAAATTTTTAAAATCACCTTTAGGGACCAAAGGTGGATTATTACTAAAGTATGTCCTTAGCCAAGAGGAGGGTTCAGAAGCACCCCCAGCTTGGGGCCAGCCTTCCTCATGGCTAACAGTCACAGCAGCACTGGCCACGAGAACGATGCTGAGTCACATTCAGCACTTGAACTTTTCTCATAGCACCATTTTTAAAAATAGATTGGTCATCCAGATATCACTGCTGACATATACACATAAGGAACTATTTGACATTGAAATTGGGTCTCAGAACTGTTGGACATTGAAATTGGGACTCAAATGTTTTTTGTTATTATATGTTTATTTCTAGTCTTCAGTTGCAAGATTTTTTAAAGAAAAGAAATGGGGGAAAATAGTTATAGAGGTAATATATTGAACATACTATTAAATTATGGCAGGAAACAGAGGAGGTTGGGGGAGGGGGGTTGTAAGAGATCAACCAAAGGACTTCTATGCATGCATATGAACATAAACAATGGATACAAGACACTGGGGGGGGGGCGCAAGCGAAGACATATCCTGGGGGGTAGGGGAGGCTGGGGGAGGTCAAGGGGGAAGAAAAGGAGACATTGTACTACTATTTGTAATGCTTCAAACAACAACAAAAAATAAAATTTAAAAAATAGGCAGGTAAAAATTAATAGCAATGGTATATTTTCTTTAACTCAATGTACCCAGACATTTACCATGTAACAGGTGGCAGTAGCAGTTACATTTCAAGGGCTCAGCAGCTCAGATCTGAACTCTCAGTGTAAATCTAAAAGGCTCCAAGCTTCCCCCTCCCAAATATGTATCCATCAAACACACTTATTACATCTCTTCAAACATTTCATTATTCTTACTACTAGAAGTTCACCAGAATGAGCAGTGAGGGCACTGGAGTGACCATTTCAATCCACTCAAATCATAAATAAAGAGCTATGCTAATGTGAAAACCAGCTCAACTTCAGTTTGTTGTTGTTGTTATTGTTGTTGTTGTTGTTATTGTTTCCAGTTTTTATCCTTCCCATGTTGTTTGGAAAAGCAAAGAATTGCTCATCTCAAGTTTACCTTTGTGATTTCAAAGTGATGCTGTATATGGCTCTGTTTTAAAAATGATCTGAAGATTGGAACCAGAATAAATTCAGGGATAATATGTGCTACGTTGGACCTGAAAAAATAGTGGAGATAAGTGTAGCGAGGGGTGGAGGGGAGGGGTACATATCACAGGATGTCATAGAAATAAAGTCAAGGAATGGAGACTTGAAATGCAGAATCTTCATGTGTAATGACTTTCACCCAAACAGGTAACGTGACCTAGGTTTAAAATCTGTGTAAATGCTAAAGGAGTTTTCAAAGCAATGAACATCGATTACACGCCCCAACGCATCTGAAGAGCGAGACCTCTCGAGGAAGACCATCACATTTGTGCATTTTAAAGACAGTCCTTCATAAGCACAACAGTGGGCCTTCCTTTTCACTGAGGCCTAACTTACCACAGCCAACAACTGCACACAACTAAATCCCGTCATTAGGAGACCATCCCAATTATTTATGACTTAGCCAATATTATGAATTTTTTAAAGAAGTAAATTTGGGGGGGGGGGTAATGAGGGGAGGATAAGGACACATATGTAATAACTCAAACAATAAATAACTCTTTAAAAAAAAAAAAGAAATTTTTATGAGTGACATAGAAAAACCTCCAAGGTATGACTGAAAACACAAGCTGCATAAACATACAATTATAAAAATACACACACCCACACTGATAACAGTCATCATATCTCAGGAGGAACCTGGGATAAGGATGGCCGAGGGGATGAAAAGGGTCTGGGTCAAAGAAGAATGGACTCTTTAGCCTTCTTAGGAATATTTTAATTTTTTATAGAGAGGACATATTCATATTTTACTTGTAGAGAAAAAAACAACGCATTCTCAAATGTGTTCCTCCCAAATCTATTGAAACACACCACACTCATGTTAGTAAATGCTGGTCTAAGAATAAAGCTTCCCCACCCCATGTCCGTTTACACCTGAATGGGGAGCGGTTTCCCATAATACAGAGAAATTGCTCCTTTGACGGCATATGTTAAGAAAATCAGAACTTTGCAAGTCTTCTCATGGAACACTGGCATGTCAGAGGGCTTCTACTTATCTGTGTATCAATCAGGGTCTTGGTGATGCTATGAATAGAAATAAAAAGAAAAAATAAATGGATGATGAGCTTGGTGCAAGACCTCAGGAATTCATGAGCTCCTCCTTTGGTCACTTTATAATAAATTTGAGAGCTTAGAATAAATCTGATTAAGAATTTATAAAAACAAATGCAAGCTATAGTAGATGCTATTAACACCTCCTCATGTGGACCCTCTCCCCCCACAGGTGGACTGCAGTCCCTCCATCCCACTGATGTTGGCCTTGGCCAGGAGATTTGTTCTACCCAAGGGAAGGAGAGTCCTGATATACACTACAGCCAAGCAGAAGCTTAAAGGTGACGAGTGGCTTATCTTTCTCTTGCTTCTGTCCTCTTCACAAGAGGCACCTCAATATGACCTGTGAGCTATATTACAGCTATGTAAATTGTGGATGACTGATAAGGCAAAGTAATCCCTGTCCATAGACATGCAAATACATTCTGCCTGGTGGAAAGCCTAATGGAGAGCTGACTTCCCTGCCCCACTGTGGGAAAAGGTACCCCCTCCCCCATTCACAAATTCCTCACCTATAAATGTGTCTGTTCTTTGAATTATCATTCAAACTGGTTGCAGCATTTTGCCAGTTCCCTCAGAAGTTAAATAAAATCTTGAATACATATTCATGTTATATCTGAATGACCTACGATTTAATCTTGTTGAGAAAAAATATCCTAATGGTGCTCAATGTGTGTCGGATAAATTTAGTATATATACATTTAATCCTCCTAACTGCCTTATCTTTTGCCAATATGAAAATGGAGGCCCACAGGGATATAAATAACTTGCTTCAAGCCACATACTGATCAAGAGCAGAGCTGGGGATGGAAACTCAGGTCTAGCTGACACCTTCTCCGCAGTGTTTCAAGGGCAATACTGTGAGAAAGGAGATGTTGGTGTGAACTGGAATATCATAAAATGATAGCAATATCAAGGGCGGGGTTTTTTTGGTCACGTGAGATACAACAGTATAAAGACCTTGCCCAGACAGTGTATCTTATTTGGGGCAGGGACTAAAACTCGGGGCCCCTGACACCCAGCTAGTGATGTTGGGGTCAAGGAGGAAGCTGGATTTGACCAGAGCATTGTTGGATAAGTAGAGTCAACAGAGGGGCTGGCAGGATGCAGGAAATGGAGGCAAGGACACAGTGTGGGGACAGAGTGTGAAGAACAGGAGGAGGTCTCCTAACCACAGGGTCCAAGAGCCTGTACACAGGAGGGACGTGGCAGTGGGAGAAGACAGGGCAGAGAAACTGTATCTTGACATGGTCAGAAGGTACTGGAGAGCGGGAGCCATAGGCTTGTATTCCAGGAGCGTCACTGCTTGGTGGAGAGAAACCAAGAGGTTGTGGAATGATTTCTCTGGTTTCCTGGAAGTAAGGAGACTAGTTGCGAGGCACCACCCTTCACCACATGAGCTTGTTGCTTCACCCGAGGCTGAATGAGATGGTGTCTAAGATTCCTTCTAAGGTCAAAGCCATAGCATCACCAAAAGAGCATACCCATGACCTCTTAAACAGATAGCGGCCATGTGTCATCATCACATGTTTACAGAAATCCAGGATGCTGCTACTGGTGAGAAAAGCCACGTGTGGTCCTGAAGAGAAAAGGCTGCATCCAGGGTCTTAGGTGGGAACTTTTAAAACAGGAGTGGAGACCCCGTGGCACAAAAGGAAACAAAGCTACTTGCTGTCACTTGACTGATGATTGGGCTGTCTCAGACCAGCAGGGACTTCACAAAAAGCCCAGGCTGCTTCTCTCTGGTTAGAAGTGTCACTGTCAAGAATGTCTCACCCCCTGAGAGTTTTCCGGTCTCTCTGCCACCTAGACATACCCCGCCCTCACAACTCCAAGCAGGAGTCCGTTCACAGTGGATCCATTCAGTGCTGAGGGCATGTGGACACAGCTGCCGACAGAAAACAGTACCTCTAATCCCCAAAGGCACATGTGAAACACGAGACGTGTGCATGAGCAAAAGTGACCAGACTGGGGGATACAGATGGATTCTAGAAGGAATGAGAGGATTTATTCTCTTATTATAGATTAAAATCCACATCCCATAGTCACATGTGACCATGAGAATCAGACCACAGACAGCACCTCTCAGCACCTACACACCAACCTTGAGTCTCGCTATTCAAAGGCGCATCACAAGCCAGGGGTGTCAGCACCACCCTTGGAAAGCAGAGGTGGGGAAAGGAAGCAAGTCCTCAGGGCCTGGCAGATGGGGCTGCAGCTTCGAGGGAGTCCCCCTCCCCTTCTCACCCCCGCATCACTTCCCAGTTATGGCTCAATCAGAAGCCACATCTTATCGTAACTCTCACAGGCAGGGAGAGAAGCGGATGTGTGCCAGCGCCTTGAACGGAGATGCCAATCTGGCACATGGACCCCCCCTTGGCAGAGAAAGAAGAGGCTCAGCTTTTCCTTGGCATGGTTTTCACCCAAGTCCTCCTTCTCTTCAGAGATTACTTCCCTTTTCTCCCTCAGGTGTGTATGTCCATGGGAGCCCCTGTCATGTTCAGCTTTGAAGGCACAGGGAAAGGAAACAGGCATTACAGATGCCCAATTCATCCAGAGAGATTCACTGTGAGCAGCACTGGTGATGAATGCCATGCCAATACCGTCATAGCCCCACTCTCACCTCCAGTCCCAATATCCCCAAAGATGAGGAGAGAGGCAGGATAACACAGGAGTTAAGAGGTAGGGGTCAAGAGTCAAAGCGACCTCAACTGAGCCCAAGCCCTACAATTTCTCACCCATAAAATAAGGGCAGTCATAGTGCCTACCTCAGAGAGCGAAGTAAGAAATAAATGAGACACATGTGGAAAGCACTTAGTCCAGTGCCAGGAATATAGTGACTATCATGCATTACCATGCATTATTATGCCTATCTTATTTTTATCCTCAGTCCTTATTATTTCAAAGCCAAGATTTTAGAAGAAGAATCTAGAAATAATATTTTGTTATGAATATGTATTATAATGATTTGCACAATGATGGGTCCCAAACTAAACCTCCCAGGAAGTTCCAGTTTCCCGTGGCAGGGGGGGCGGGAAGAGGGAGAAAATATCATGATTTTTCTCCCTTTAAATGAATTATCAAAAGCCAAAAAAATCCATACATTTGATATTTTTCATCCCTATAGACACAGGAGCTGAGACTTCGCGACACATAGGTTGAGAACCGTTAGCAGGGTCGCCTAAGACCATCAGAAGACACAGATATTTACATTACAACTCATAGCAGTAGCAAAATTACAGTCATGAAGTAACAACAAAAATAATTTTATGGTTGGGGGTCACCATAACATGAGGAATTGTATTAAAGGGTCAAGGCATTAGAAAGGTTGAGAACCACTGTGATGAGTTCCCAATGTCTTAGTGTATGAAGTATGAAGTACATTAGCAGGGTAGTTCTTGACTCTAACAGCAATGGGCCTGCAGCTGCTGCAGAGGAAATGGGAAAAGCAACCCCACATCTCAGTCCTGAGGCCTCAGGTCAGTTGTGAAAGCTGACTTGAAGATAAAGAAAGCTCTTCTTGACCCCATATGGCAATGAACATGAAGGAGCCCCCAGGAGGGAGCAGCTCAGAGAAAACTCAACAGACGTGAGCAGTGGAAGAATGTTCTCCAAGTGCCAGGCCAGCCTCACTGCTACTAGGATAACAGGTTCTCAGACAAGGCCTTCTCCACTCCCACGGAGTCTGCTTCGGAGATGACCTTTCTCTTAGAAATGGCGCCCTTTTGTCCAAGAACCCTCTGCACCTCCCTCAAAACACTTACATTGAAATTACCTTCCTTGGTCTCTACCTCCCTCCCATTAGGCCTTTAGCTCCTTGCGGGTAGAAACTACATCTCATTCTTTTTCCTCTTTCTTTCTTTTCTTTCTTTCTTTCTTTCTTTCTTTCTTTCTTTCTTTCTTTCTTTCTTTCTTTCTTTCTTTCTTTCTTTCTGTTCTTCTAATGTTCTCACGGTGCTTGACCATCACATAGTTGACACTCAGTAAACAAATAGTGAAAAAAAGTCTGGGAGGGAAGTCAGACAGGCCAAAACCACATCCATAAATAAAATATGCATAGCTTTATTTACCCAATACTTTCAGTAGAACTCATTTTTAAAACAAAGCACTTTTCATTTGCTCTTTGTTCAACCTCTCAGTAGTATCACCAATGCAAGCCATGTGGACTGGCTTTCATTTTGCAAATCTGACCTCTTCCTTTGAAATCACTGATGGGTACGTTAGGTTCCTGCCCTCTGGCCTGTGCATTCTTAGAAGGACCAGGACAGTAGCAGTGAACCGATGACAGCTAGAATCTTTGGCTACAACAGCTGGATTCTTTTTTAAAGGTTCTTTCTGCAGACCTCTCCTTTGTCCTCACAGTCTGAAGCACAAGGCGGCAGCCCCTCCCACCTCTCCCCATAATCTGCTGGCTCCACTGCAACTACCCTCTGATGCAAGACTGAAGAATTCACCTCACCGAAACTGGTTTGGCTCAGTGGTAGAGCGTAGGTCTGCGGACTGAAAGGTCCCAGGTTCGATTTTGGTCAAGGGCATGTACATTGGTTGCGGGCACATCCCCGGTAGGGGGTGTGCAGGAGGCAGCTGATCGATGTTTCTCTCTCATCGATGTTTCTAGCTCTCTCTCCTCCTCTCTGTAAAAAATCAATAAAATATATATATTTTATATATTTTTTATATATATAATATATTTTTATATATATTATTTATATTTATATTTATATTTATATTTATATTTATATTTATATTTATATTTATATATATACAATATATATATATATATAAAAGAATTCACCTCTAGTACAAGGAGAGTAAGTCCTTGACAGAGGCCAAGTTTTGCAGAGATTTTGCAACATCTCACTCTTAATTATGATAAAGAATGGCACTCTGTGGCCATTAATATTTAGCAGAAGGGAGGACGTTATATTAACAGCTAATATTTATTAAGTTCTTACTATAACATACCAAGAAATGGGTCACATACCACATATACATTGTCTCATTAAATCTTTATCAACAACCCTTTAGGTTGGGTACTGCCTGAAAATATGTATGCTTACCTGGCTGAGAAGTCACAAGATTAAGAAGTGGAAGTGAGGCTTAAATGTGGGTCTCTCAGATCCTTAAATCCACACTGAGTGCCAACACCATTATTACCTTGTTTGTAGATTTCTGGCATCCTATGTCCTGACAATGGCCCACACAAACCACGAGCAGAAGTAAGTCACTGATACCAAGGAGGGGAACCACCCACCCCGCCAATCTAAAGAGCAAAAGTAACCTTTAAACATGATCCACTTTCCACACAAGAGACTAATTTAGGGAAAATTTCTTTCGATTCAAAATAATGATGCTAAGTGGGAAGCAATTTAAGCCTTACAATGGCTTCATCAGAGCCTCATCTGTCAAATCCCCAAATTGTGCTCCCAGAACACACTTCTCAATACAGAGAAATCAGCAGGGAGTGGAAATGCAGATGTAACGCAAACAGGTGGAAAGGAGGGAGTCGGTGTGAGCTAATGAGTGTGATCCACAGTCTTAATGCAAAGCTGTGCTCATGGCCACCATCCTCACCATCACTGCCGCCACCACCATCACCGCCATCATCATCACTGTCATTGGCAGGAACCTTCATAATTATGTCCTCTGAAGAAATGAGGCTTTACTCAGGTAACAGGCACTGTTTGCATTACCAAAAGAGTTCTTTTTCAATCTTCCTTTCTTGATAATGGGTTATGAGTTAGCAGTGGTGACTAGCAACTCTATTACTATTACTAACAACATAGCACACTAGAATTAGTAAAACTGTCACAAAACCATTGCAAAACTTATTGGAATTTTGAATTTGTCATAACAGTAGAAGGGTGGTACCCACCTCGCACCCCATACTGCAGGTATCAGCTTCTTAAACTATTTGATAAAATGAATCTATGATAAATGATAAAATATATACCAAAGATTAAGGAACTGCCTATAGAAAAGTCAGCCCACAAGCCCTCCATTGGTATTTACACCAGAAAGCAATAAGACCATGGGGACAGCCCTATGCCCTGGGGGCAGAGTCCCGCAATTCACAAACTCACAGCAGGAGACAGTGCCCTAGGACGCCAGACAGAGCCAGGCTTTCAGAGGTACTGCACTGGCTACTGGGCCTGCATCATTTCAAGAGACGTTTTTTTTCTTTTTTAAACAGAAGGAAGGGAGAGGGATAAAGAGAGAACTACAAATCAGCTTCCTCCTGCATGCCCCCTACTGGGGATCAAGCCCGTAACCTGGGCATGTCTCCTGAAGGAATCAATCCGTGACCTCTTGTTTATGTGTTGGCTCTCAATCACACAGGCTGGGCTCAAGGGACATTTTTGTCCTCTGGGGTACTAAGTAGGAATTCATTCTAATCTCTATTGGGGCTCACTTCGCAGTTACTAGTTTTCACTGAAATTGCTATGATAATTTATTTTCTGTACTCCCACATGTAAGGGATGGGACATCATGTACCAGTAAATTTGTTTTTGTTTTATTGCTTCCTATGTAACAATATGCAGTGATATCAAAGTGTTTCTTTTAAGACCTGTGAATTTATGCTTTTTCATGGATAATGGAATATAGCAGCATGGAGATTTATGCTTACTGATTTGGTTCAGTATAGAGTATACTATACTGCTATTTACATACACCAAACAATATTATCCCTTCCAGACTATTTCAAAATCTCTTTCAATGCAAGATTTAAAGTGTTTTTAAATTGTATTCTTTATAAAATGTAAACCCATCTAATACACCTGTAAAATTGTATATGTCAGTTACATACAGTACATAACAAAATTCATGTATCTGCTACACAAACAATGATCATTGGTCAAAACAGTACTGCTAACATAACAGCTAAAGGACTCTATATACTTACTAAAAGCCAGAAAGTACACTTGATGTTTTCAATATTTTCCTCATTTTACCCTTACAATAACCCTATGCGCTGAGTGCTATTATTTCTCCCTTCTGTGCAGATGAAGAAAGTGAGACTTGAAGCAAATTTTGTCAACCTTGGCACTATTGACATTTTGGACAGATCGCTCTTTGATATGGTGGAGATGTTCTGTGCACTGTAGGATGTTTAGCAGCACCCTTGACCTCTATCTAGATGCCAGTAGGAGACCCCAGACCCAGATGTGACAACCAAAAATGTCTCCAGGCCCTGCCAAATGTATCCTTGTGGCAAAATCGCTCCCACCTGAGAACCACTGGTATACAGAAATTAAGTAATTTACTGAAGATTGTATGCTTGGAAAATGGTAGAGACAGGCATGCTGACACTAGAATGTATGCTATCAACGAGTGAAATATGGTGCTAGTCACTCTATGATAGTTTAAAGAACGTAAATTTTGCACTCATCGGTTTGGCTCAGTGGATAGAAGATAGCCTATAGACTGAAGGATCCCAGATTTGATTCCAGCCAACCCAGGAAACATGCCTGGGTTTCGGGTTTGATCCCCATTGGGGGGTGCCAAAGACTTCCTATGTGCTTCACATATACTATTTCATTCTGGGCTCCCAAGAACCCTAGGATGAAATACTATATTATTTCAAGTTATATTATTTCCATTTGACAAAGAAGAAACCAGTGTTCTGTTAAGTAGGGGAATCTACCCAAGCCATACACAGGATTTATGCTAGGACTCATATTTCAAGTTAAGTATAGGTGACTCCAGGCGACTGCTCTTGACCCCACCCTATGTCCTTCTCAGTTCATGGATAAACAAAGACTACAGACATGCCTCTTCCAAAGCATGTTCTCAACTTAGTCTACTCCCTCCAGCTTGCTTAGAAATTTTCATTCAGATCCCTTCCTCTGACATCCCAAAGTTTTGGGAATAAGCCCAACTGATGTGGCTCATCTGTTGAGCACTGACCCAAGAACCAGGAGGTCAGTGGTTTGACTCTGTGTCAGAGCACATGTTCAGGTTGCAGGTTTGATCCCCAGTAGGAGGCTTGCAGGGTAACTGATTGATAATGTTTCTCTCTCGTTTATGTTTCTACTTCCCTATCCCTATCCCTTCCTCTCTTTCTGTTTAAAAAAAAAAAAAAAAAAAAAAAAAAAAAAGGAGTGGGAGGACTGGAAGGAGGGGGAGGAGGTTTGGAGAGGCAAAGGAAAAACTTCAGGCAATGACCTCAAGAACTTTGAAAAGGGATTATCATATTAAATCAAAGGATAGAAAAATGAAAAATATAGAATTAGTTTTCTTTTATCTGGTTCTACTTTTGTTATCAACTTTTTATGCATAATGAGTTTTATATGTTTTAGGGTTTGGAGGGGCGAGAGTTTGTTTAAACTTTTTTGAGAGCTTTAACTTTTGGGTTGAGGCCAAATTTGAAAAATTTTAAGCATAAGATATCCTGATGAGAAAAAAACAATTGATGGAGTGGCGAAAGGAACTCTTTCTGACCCTTTGGTTTTATTCAGCAGAGTGGCTTCATGGGGATGGGGAGCTTCCACTGTAAAAAATTATGGAACCACTAGGGTGGAAAGATCTCATATCTCAGGACCTGCCTTTAAGTCCTAGCCCAACCCGTTCTCTGCTTGGTGACCTCAGTCAAGTGACTTACTCCCTAGTCCTTCATCTGTAAAACAGGATCACTGTGAAGATTAAATAAGATAATATATGAGAACCAGCTGGGACACAGCAGACACACAATACATTTAATCAACAGAGTGCCCTTCAGACATATCTGTGTTTTTTTTACCAAAGTTTGTGTTTTGGTCATTGTCCTTTTAATGACTTGATCACATTATTTGGGTGAAATTAGGAGTGTCTAAACCAAGAGTGATCTAGCTGGTGGCCAAAGGACCATCGCTATGGGGCCAGACTCTGTCACCCACCCAGGGACCTCCCTCCTCATCAGAAATGCTGTTTCTTGCCAGTGATTCAGTTCCAGGACACAGAGTGCTGGCCATCACAACAAATGCCATTCAGTAGTCAGGCTTTCTTGCAGGAGAATCTCAGTAATTACAATCAGAGAATATCATTTTTAAAATAAAGGAACCAGAGCCATATTCATGTCTAACCTCATCTCTTTACAGATGAGGACACTGAATTCAGAGAGGAGAATTTTGACACAGCTAACTTAAGGCAAAATACTAATCTGGTTCTTAATCTTTTACCTACACCAGTGGTTCTCCAGCAGAAATGATGTTACCCTCCGGAGGCCATTTTTGCTTATTACAATGAGGGGAAGAGGGGTTGCTACTGGAATTTAGTGAGTAAAAGCCAGGAATGTTACTAAATGCACAGAACAGCCCCCAACAGTGAAAACATCGGTAGTACCACAGTTAGCGAACTCTAACCTGCCCTGTTGGACTCCATGCTTCCAAGGACTCCAAAAGCTGCCTCTTAAGTTGCTACTGTTAGAGGTCGGACTTGCCCAATTTGGAAGCTCTTATCCATGATTGAGTCAATTGTGCCTCTTTAGCATTGAGGGCCACTGGGATTAAGAGGGATTTAGAGTTGCCTACTCAGGCAACTTAAAGTCTGGGTTTAACTTTAAAGCACAGTGATATGCCCAACGTGAGTGCTACCAATGTTTTAAAGACATAAGTGGGCCTTATTAGACAATCTAAGAAAACGGTTCTCAAACTATCTTGGCAAAATAACATAGAACAACCAAATAATGTACACCATGCAATTATTAGATATGCATTCCAATAGACCTTAAATAAATATACTAGATATTTGACCCTGCATTGAATACCTCCAGAATTTGTGATTTAAATGAACAAAATATAGAAATTGAAGCATTGATATAGAATGAAAGTATTCTCAGAGTTTCCACCCAAAGCTAGAATTCCATGTTAGAATAACTTAAATAGAAAAGAAAATCAGAGTCAATGATCCAAGCAAGCAATTATGTACTTTCTGATTCTTGCCCATGCATGCCATCTGGCTTGCTGACCTCATAGGACTCCACCCTGGCTAGTAGGAAGGCCAAACTGAGCCTGAATGTGGGAGTATTTGGTGATCTGCAAAAAAACACTTATGAGTCATCTATCAATCTCTGCTTATTTATCCACAGTTTCACCTAGTAATTCTGACTTTAGTTCTGACTCATGGTAGAAATATATGGAGCATCCCAATCTGATTCACTCATAAATTCAATCCACATTTAATAATTATGTCCAGGGCACCATGCTTTGGGGAACATATTCCCTACTCAATAAAATCACAATGATGTCAAGAAGAATGCACCCAACTAACTCTTGTACACAGAATCAGGACAACAGTAATTGGAAGAGCAAGATCTCTTTTAGGTGGAAAGATCAAGAAGGCTCCATGAAACAAAAACAAAAAAAAATGGTCTTTGAATTGGATCTTGAAGAAAGATGGGATTTCAGCACATAAAAAGAAAACATCCATGAATAAGGGTGATAGAAAACACAAGGCAATTCTGATATGACAGTCAGTGGGGCATATGGGAAATGAGACTGGACCATGGGAATGAAAACAATGAGAAGGAAAAGCCCACAACCTGTAAGAGACTCATGTATCATGGGTGACAGAGGAGAAGAAAAAGGTCAAGATCAAGTTGAAGAAATACACACAAAAGAAGAACATATAAATTGACTCAAAAGTTTGAATCCTAAGTGAGTTGGAGAATAGTAGTAATTATCAGACTTGAAAATACAAGAGGGAAGAAGATTGAATTGTGTCAAGATAATTCTCTGGACTCAGAAAATATCAGCTCAACACCAAGTTCATTCCTGCTACTAATACCAGACTCAGTTCCTGAACTACTTACTACATCTCAGCACCCTCTCTCACCATATCTAATTCCTAACTCCTGCTGCACAGTCTTTCTGGATCTATCTCCCTACATCTGCTCCCCACACTCCTGCTGACACAGCTGGAGAGTGACTGTAAGGCATGAGTGAGTGGCAGTTGCTGATACTCCAAACTCTAACCAAACTATCTAAGCAGACTCCCTCACCATCCTTTTTCCCCTGGCTAATACAGTAGTATTTATAGGCCCTTTCCCATATTAACTGCCTTGGGCATTACCCTTTGTGGATAATGTGTCCACCTGTGATCTGCATTCTAAAAAGACTCTTTCTAGTCTACTGTGACATCATATCACTCACTGCAAAATTGCACTGATTTAGTTGTCAATCTCGAAATGTAAACTGGGCATATTCTCATAGCTGATGCACATGTTCCTTCTTCAAGAATGTATTAGTCACCACAAATACAGGAAAATACTTTTTGAAGGACTTCATTGTTTGGAGGATCCTCTTGTACCTGATTGCATTACTAATCCTTAGGTGCTAAATGTCCATACTACTAAGGAAGTAGTAGTATGAGAGATTGGTTATCCATAAGTATGTAAAAATATGTGCCTTGATTTATCCTATCACCACTTTACCTTCCCCAACCAGTTATTTAGCTGTCATTTTTAATTGCAAAGGTAGAGGACAACAGTCCACAATTCTATGTTAAAGGTGCCAAAAGAGTTTCAGAATTCACAAGTCTTAACATATCCTAAGAATGAAACAGGGGCATAATTCAGCAGAAGATGCACCTGCTAACAAAGTGATACAGCTACTTAGAAGGCAACTTTCCCGAAGGGTGATATCCACTCACTTTCCACCCCCTACAGATGAAAATCTATTTTTAACAGCAAAGGTGGTGGTGCTGTTGATGACTCATAAGTATGCTAATTCATGAAGGCTGATCATGGACAGTTTTGGCTAAGGGAATTATTTGCTGGATTTAATCAATTATTGGGCTCATCAAATGTGATTACATAAAAATCCAAGTGAGAGAAGGCATTAGACACTTGGGAGGGAAAATAACTCTTAGTTTGCCTTACAACAGAGAGAAGTCATTCTATTACCTACATGTATGATATCCACATGACCAATTGTCTCCACATATGTTTGTGTCCTAGGCTGTCTTCCTCCTAATGTCCAAAATATTTTTCAACCATTTGCCCTTTTGAGAAAACGCCTAAATAATCAGCAAGATATACAATTTTTAAAGAATTAAAAACATGAAGAAAACAAAAAGAAAGGATTCTAAACTATCCTTCTAGACTTTATAATATTTTCAAGCACTATAAATAATAAGCAATAGAGTAGGCTATCTTTGTGATCTAGTGAGAGAAGTGGTTATCCTATATAATAAAAGCCTAATATACTAAGTGTCTGGTCGGCCATTCAACCAATCAAAGTGTAATATGCTAAGGCTGCTCAACCGCTCACTATGGCATGCACTGACCACCAGGGGACAAGACATTCCGACCAGTAGGTAACCAGTAGGTTAGATCAGGGTGATAGGGCGAGAGGGGCCAGACATGCCCTGGAGCCTTTCCACAGTACCTCCCTGGCTGGCCAACCTCCTACATCCCTCCCTGGCCCCAATTGTGCACCAGTGGAGTCCCTTGACCTAGCCTGTGTCCTCTCACAATATGGGACCCCTTGGGGGATGTCCGAGAGCTAGTTTCGGCCCAATCCCACAGGCCAGGCCGAGAGACCCCCCCTGGTACTCGAGTTTGTGCACCAGGCCTCTAGTATAATGTAAGTTCCTCCCAACAGACCTAATTGTCCTCAATGACCTTCAATACTGATATCTCTTACAGAGTTTACCAACTGCTATTATAACTATTTTGTTCATCTATGTCTAACCTACAAGCCCGTGTACATCTTTGCAGAGGGTATATCTTACAGATCTACTTCCAATATTTAGTTAAATATATGGCAATAGTAAGTACTAAGTAAATGGAAAAATTTATGTAAAGTACTAGCAGGTGACTACTGGTATTATATGATTATCAAAAGATGAGAGATGCCTTTGGCTAACTTCAATTACACATAGAAATATTTCTAGGTTTATAAAATGAGCATAGAAAACTGGACATGTGTCTGCAGAGGTCCTCGGATTTGTGACTATGTCTTTATTTGTACCTCTGTCTTTGGTTATGCTAACCAATCACACCATTCACTAACATAAAATCATGAGAAAATAAGAAAAGCTGTTTTAAACCATTAGTTTAGAATGGTTTACTACTCAACCATAGATTAGTAGACATGGATCTATCTCATATGAAAATAGGTGGGTAATCAAAAAGATAGTTCAAATCAATCCTCTACTATTAATACTTTGTACTTTATATGACTTCAGTGAAACTGGTACAAGACAATCTGGGTGTTGTTTTTTACGTCAATATAAAAAACAACATACATCAAATATGCAACAGCATTCTCATCAAATATGCAAAAATATGCTTTCAAAAATAATCAACATAGTAATTTGAAACTGAACAGATCCGAGCAAGTCTCTTATAAGACTCTCTCTTACTTGTCCATTGAGCTCTCCTTAAAATAAAGCTGAGACAACTTTGAAGCATCTCATACCCCAGGTTAACTACACATCAAAGTGATAAATTACCTCACTTGAGTGTTTAATTTACATCCTGCTCAGTGGTTCATATTCAATTACTACCATGTGTCCGATGAACCTGAACAAGACAAAATTATTTAGCCATCTGTATAAGCTCACTATATTTAGGAAAGACCAGAAATCTCTGGGAAGCTTTAAAGTCAAAAATTTCTCTCAAAGATTTGTGCACCTCTAAAATGCATATCAAATTATCACACTACCACTGTAGACTATTGACTTTATTTGGAAACCATACGACACAAGAGTCTCTGCTATAAAATGATATACAAAAATAATGCTTTCAAAAACAATTAACTTAGTAACTCCAAACTTGACTCATCAGAAAAGGTAACATTCACGTGGTCATTTGAAAGCATGACCACTTTGTCAATACCTTTTGGCATTATAACTGCCTCGGTGATTCTTGACCTGAATGTCATCTGTTTAAAGCTATGATACCAAAGTCAAATACAATCACTGAAAAGCACACATGAGCCTTTGAGACTAAGGTGTGGGCTTTCAATGCTTGGTGGACAAATGGCCTAGGCAACTCTACTCCTTTGGCACATGCTGTCCATCGCCCTCAATAAAACAGAGAAATGGAGGGCGATGATGGATGAGACTCTTCTTTAAATTGCCCTTTCCACAGTGAAATAGAAAAGATATCACTGCCCTTCAAGGAATTTGTACCTATGCTTTGAGCTCAACAGAACTTTGTCAGCAAAATGGGCAAAGAATAATTTTAGGCAAAGGAGAATTCAAACACTAATACATGTAAAGACCCTTTTGTGCTCTCATCCATAAACCTGCAACACACCCTCCACCTCCAATACACAGCCCCTCTCTGGCCAAGTTTTTAGCAAAATCACCAGACAGCTCAGCAGGTCAGATTCCCCAGGTCCACTCCCATGCAAATGTAGACACTCACCGTGCCATGTTGAATGCCTACGATCAATTTTTAATTACAACAGCAATAGCAACCCGAGATAAAGCTGGCAACTGAGAAGGGACCAAGAGACAATTTATTGCAAAGGAACGTCCACCATGAGCCAAATTTGCAGAGTTGTGCCCCAAATCTGCCCTTATCTCAGAAAGAGGCTCTTACCTCTGGGATGTTTTCTTATATTTCCTCCTGTGGGTAAAGAAGCATAAACACGTGTCAGGAAAGGGTTTGCGATAGGCAGTGGGTTAGAAAAATATAGCTTGAGTGGGATGGACAGGGAGGGGAACTCTGTAGAAGGAACTTTCTGTGAGGCTTGGGGGTCTCAAGTTAAAAGCTTTGGATTATTGTGTTATTTTGTGACCAGATGCATATAACCAGAGTCTTAACAGTTACAAAAAAAGCATCCCAAGAGCTTGAGGGCTCTGCCCCTTATGTTTTTTCCTTTCCCCTCTGTGGGCACTGCAACATCTTGGCTGAGGTCAAGCTTTAAAGATATCAGGATCCAGGTTCAAATCTCAGGTCTCCCGTTTACCAGATTCATGGGCTTGTTGAGGTATAAATGGCCAGAGGCTTATAAAATATGGCAAACAGTAAATGGTCAATGACCATCAGCTCTTAGAACTGTCACTATCTTTGCTGTTACCCCCATTGTCTAGCACTGAAGTTCCTTTAAAGATGTGCCTTTTAAAATGTAAATGCAAGGTGGCTTGGTAGCGCAATGGATAGCACATTGGACTTCTAAAATGTAAATGCATAATCATGCAGCTAAACCATAAGATCAGACACAAGGTCTTCAAAGAAGAAGGAAGGGAGGAGGGGACAGTGAAAGCAGCATTAGCACCATGTTAATGGCTCAACTGTGGGCTCAGTCTGGAGACAACTCCCCAGGAAACAGGAGAGACTGATTCAGACTCTGCTATTCACAGTCCCCATGTAGCCTCAGGCCAATCTACTGGACTCAGGGCTTCTTCATCTATCCATGGGCTAACGCCTGCCTGGCTCTCTCACCTAGGACACAGTGGCTATTTGAGGGGGAAATGGCCATGCAAGTTTATTTCCCAGGATCCCCATGTTGTTCATGCCCCGGCCAGTTTTTGTAGATTCTGAAGACCCTCAGGAGGACTTTGATCAGCTTTTCACTGGAGGGGATTGGAGGAAAGGCATCTCCAGGAAGTGCAATGCTTCCCAGTTACCCTCAGTTCCACACCTGCTTTCCCATTACAGTCACTGCACCCAGGAAGCCAAGCCACTGATTGGCTAACAGATCACAAGTTTAAATAAATAAATAAATAAATAAATAAAGCACAGCTGTTTCAAGTCCAGGATCCCTATGACCTGTTTCATCTCTGTCCAAATGGAAACATGCATGGTAGTGTTAGGTGTTAAGTGAAGAAACAGCATGCCACACAGGACCCACAGCATGATCCTGCCTAGATGTGTACTGACATCTATTCATCTGAAAGCAAATAGAGCAGAATGACAGCCATGACCCCAGGTAATGGGTGAATGGATCACTTCTTTTCACCGTATGCATTTTCCAAATTCTCTTTTTAAAATGAGCATTATGAATCAAATTGGAAAAAACAAAATATTCATACACCGATATATACATAGTCACATATAGAGATAGACATGCATAAGTAGGACTATATGGATCAACAGAGATATTTACATGTGTGGGTTAGATCATATAAGTCGGGAGAAGAGCCAGCTAACTGTGTAGCTATAGAGGAGGAATAATCAGAGCACCTCTCTCAGGAGGTGGTGGTGAGAAATGAGTGATAACCTTCCGAATGTCGGCTCCCCAAAGGCAGATTCTTTGTAAGCTTCCCCACTGCATCCCTGTATCTAAAGCAGTGCCCTGCGTTCCCTCCAAAAGCTGTGATGAATGTGCGCTGACCATCCACTTTCTCATACATGGACCCTATCGCCACTGACCTATCACTCACACTCTCTAGGCAGTAGCCAAGGGCAGAGGCTTCATCTACAGGCACAAAGCATAGTGAGCTGTGGGTGTGCCCTGGCCCATGGTCCTCATTAGAACTGTTGTCAAATGAACTGGACTGAGGAGTCTTTCGCAGGAGCAGAAAATAACCCATTGAGAGTGCAAGGATCAAAGCTAAGGGGGAAGAAACACCCGATGGACACCACTGGCTTCTACCCAGAAGCCCAACTAGCTCTATCAGCAGAGGGTGCCTTCAGAGGCCAGAAGAAAGCAACTTTTGCTCTTGGCTTCCACAGAATTATCCCAGCATTTGCCAAGCACTGTACAAAGGCAATGCTGGGAGCGCCAAGACAGTCAAAGATAAAAAAATAATAATAGCTTCCATTTTCCACACCTACCAGTAAGAGGCACTTAACATACATCACTAATCCTCATAATAACTCCAAGTTCCGCTCTCTGAAAGAATTTGAATTCTAAAAAAGGAAGTTAAGACAGGTACCTCAAGTATTGTTTTGTGATCATAACCAATACAAGGGTTGGCTAAGGAAGCTTTATGAAGTGGGTAGTCTAGATTGATGGGGCAGTTCAACAAGGAGAAATATGTTGGTAGTAGGCAATCAGGTAGGGAGGCACACCTGGGAGCCTCAAACCAGCCCACCCAGTTCAACCCAATCAGACATGGAGGGAAATAGCAGGTAATAAGGCTGCAAAGTGCCTAGGACAAAGTTTTCAAAGGTAATAGCATTTATACTTATCATTTTAAAAGGTGATACCTGGGAAAAGAGGTGACCACTTGTATTGCCTGTCTTATCTTTGCTAATGAGGAAAGACAAGAGGGCTCTGGAATGTGACAAACCTGATTCAAAACCCCATGTCCCCTCCTCCCAGGCATGCTCTACACAAAATCAAGCTTTATTCTCCATATCTATCGTGTAGAAGGAATGATCTCAGAGGACATAATGGACTGGATTTGCCAGGTACTATGCCTGCCACATAAAGGGCTTTCTAGAAAGTGTAGGTCCCTTTGCCCCTTGTTTTGAGCCTCTTGAAGTCAGGGATGCTGGTAGATGGATCTCTATGTCTATCCCAAGGCCTTGCACGTGCTTGGTACACAACAAACACCCATTGGCCAAACAGCAAAGTCATTTGCATCTGCCATTCACACCTATCAAAGTATGGGTCATGCATTTAGAAGACCAAAAGAGAGACCAAATCTGCTTTTCAGTCCAGCTCCCCTTCCTGCCACTCACTCCACCTCTCCAGAGATGCATTCTTGGCTTCCCAGGCCCAGGAAGTCTCCCTCCCCATCTTGCCCCTTTTAGACACCGATAGCTCCCAAATCAAGACGGGGCCAATCTGAACAGCATCATCTTATGCAGGAGTTGAAAGGTCAGCACTTAACGCAGAGGAAAAAAATCAAGTCCATGGAGATCACTCTACTAAAGATCCTACTCACAGATCACAGTGCCTGGTAAGACCCGTGAGGCCAGACCGAGCCCTTCTCATCCTAGTTCTCAGCTGAGACATCACTTCCTCCTGAGAACCTTCCAGGGCCTCCCAAACACAGAAATGCCTCTTTCAGTGTCACTGCATTTGTCACTCTGGGAGGTTTTTATCGGTTATGCTGGTGGCAAGAATGATGACTTGTCCGGAACCTGCTAGAGTTTCTCTCTTGCCAGACACAGTGCTTCGCAGATGCCAGATGCTCATTATATTGTTGTAGAATGAATGAGTTTATCAAGAAATTGATCCCCAAATGCTTTCTTTCTACCGATGTCCCCTGTTTGCTGAGGATTCCCAAGCAGTGAGGCATCTCCCACACAGGAGGGAAGTGATGAGAGAAGGCTGGGAGCTCGAGACTGGAGTTCCTCCTTTGACCTCCTATAGGTCCTGGGAGGTGCATCTCACATACGGGTGGCAATGAGGCTCAGAGATGTTAAGTAATTATCTAAAGATTCAGAACCTTAAAGTAGTTCAGACCAAAAGCTAACTCTAAGGCCTTCAAAGAAAACTGGTGATATTAGGCAAAGAAGTTGAAGGATGCCAGGAGGAAACACAGACACGAGATAAAATCAAACAAAACCAAAAACGAACAAAACCAACAACATTAGGACATAATGGGTTCTTTCCATCCAAACTCAGGAAATGAGTTGGAAAAGAAGCCAATTTATTTTCAGCCTTTTGTTTTTAAAAAACGTCAACAGAATCTACCCCTGGCCCACGCCCTGAAAGACTGAGCGAGTGTTTTCACGTGGTCTGTTTGGGTGTTTCAAACTTACTCTTGATGGGTAATGATTTTGAAACTTGGAGTAATGCATCACTACTCTCAAGATTCGTGGAGCCAGCTGGAGCTGATGGAGAAAGGAGAGAATGAATGGGAGCTGCTGTGCTATGGGAGCCAGCAAGATTGGGGTGGGGGGTGGGGGAGGAATGGAGAGAGGGCAGCAGCTGGGCCAAGCAGAAGACAGGTCATCTTGACGGGTCCAGGCTGAAAACCCCATCCATGGAGGCCCAGAGCAGTGACTTCCAAACTATACCCAGAAGGGTACCTGCCCTTCACACATAGGCACAAGTGTGCACATATGCACACACACACACACACACACACACACACACAGGCATAGCATTGTTTGTCTGTTTTAAGGAGAAGCATTATAGCACAATGCTTCAGATCTCTTGCCTGAGCTCAAAGCCCTTCTCCAATTTTTTTGTGTCCAATAAGCCATGGGAATTTTAGCAATTTCATCACGTCCCCAACCACCAGTCTCCTCAACTGTGCACGTGGGTAACAATCATACCTGCTCCACAAGGTGGGGTGAGAGCTGAATGGGAAAATGAATCTACCTATTTGCACTGGGCACAGAGCTGGGTACCCAGTTCACGTCACAATCAAGTCGGCGATTGTATTAACAACAACAGTACTGAAAAAACAATAATGGAGTGGTAATTCAATCAGTTTCCAACTTTTGTTTTTGGAAAAAAGCCATTCATTGATTTGAAAGGTAAAGAAAACATGTCGAAGATTGGTTTTGAAACTGGAAAATTGAAATCTCTCAACTCTCCCTATCTTAGAATACTTGAATCGCAAAGGAAATGGGTGCTAACCTCAGTCCTGCTAAGAGGAGGAGCTGAAACCCTGCCCAGCTGCCTCCTGTCCCCTGCATCCACCCACCAGTGGCCTCAGGCACCTGAGCAAAACCACACACTTTCCTCTACTTTGACATTTCCCCCTAATTTGACAAAGTAGGCCATCACTCTGATGGCAGGAAAAAAAGAAAGTGAAAGTGGGTGTTTAAAAATTGAACACCATCCTAATCCTTAGGAATGTCTAAAATTATCTTTCAACAAAAGATCCTTTTCACCAACAAGAACCCCTGTAAATTGCTTACAGAGAATTCCTAAGCATCCTCCAAAAGTTGTAAGCCCTGCCGAGATCACAGGTGCTATGACAAGAGTTATTGACTGGCCCGTATCCACTTAATTTTGCAAGCAAATTAAGACTCCTGGTCTTCATTGAAAATCAATGTCTGCTTAAGTTATTCTAGGAAATTGTGGATTTCCCAAGAAGTATTAAATGGGGTGTGCACAGTATGTGTGCACATGTATATGTGTTCACGTGTACATGTGCACATTCGTGTACAGACAAAGTGATGACCTTGGAAATTAACCCTCGAAGGCTTCAGATCACATTCTAACAAGTGGGTACTGAAATCATCGAACGGCAAAGAGCACTGACCCCCAATATTTTAAAAGGTCCCCAAAGCTCTCCATGGCTGTCAACCAGCTGAAACTTCTAGACCCTGAATTTCATGTTACCTCTACTGTCCCCAATCAGGGAGAGAAAGATGAAACTGAGCCAGTATCAGGAAAGATTCTGTCCATAGTAAACTTAGACCTGCCTGGGGGCAGAGTAGAGAACAAGAAAACAGCAAAAATACAGCCATGAGGTGGGAGAAAGGATGGTTCTTGGGGGCTTGGTTAGCTTTCTGATGGCTAGGAGTTCTCAAAGTGCTGGGCACACCCACAGGGAGGTTTCCCACGCTCCCAAGGCACACAGATGATTGGGAACCAGTCCTGATAGCTGGACACGTGAGAGTCAATTAGGCATTGATGTGAAATTACAAAGCGCCTGGCAGTCTTTCACTTCTTAAAAGCGCGTAGCTTTGAGGAAGAGCCATATGGGTGCTGCAATCATGAGGTTTATAAATAGGCTTAATATTCGAACAAGCTGGCTTAGAAAAACCAAAACTTGTGTTCAGTTTCTAAGTCGACAGCAAGACACCTCCCAGCTGGGCCCAGGAAGGGTTCCTGGTAGGGGATGTTGAATATGGAACAACTACACACAGGCAGCATGAGAAAGCCAATGCTGCCTGGAGCGCCCTCCGGGTTTTCTGTGCGATGATGACTCACTTGGTCCCAGATCCCACCAGATCCTGTCTCCATCCTTCCTTACTGAGGTCAGTACTGCTGCAGATGCATGACAGCTTTGGGAATTTGGGTTCTCAGCCCTCGGTTCCCTCGAGGGAGAGGAAACTGGAGGACAAAGTCAGACAAACAAAGAACACAGCAAGACTGGCAGGGATAGCTACACAATCACACAAGTGCAGGTCACATGTGGCTCACTCGTGGGAAAGTGCACGGAGATAAAATGCCACAAATACCCGTGAAATGAGAGAGGGGCTACATGATCATCTGATCCTCTGGTTTTGTTTTTCACTGGCATATGGGATGCAGGCTGAGCAGAACTGGATACCTCTAGAAACTTCTATGGAATAATGTGTATGAACGACTCTCCATGTTGCTGAGAATGGTCCTTGTGCATTTCTTTCATTCCAACCAGTGATTTCATTCCCATGAAACGGATGTTAAAGCCTAGACTTGCAAAGCTGTGTATATTGATTGTCTTATGGCCTTTCCCATATTTTGAACGAGTAAATGCCAGTGAGAAAATCTATATAAATTTGGTCTCCCAGCATTTTCCAGCAGACTATTTTTTCTTTTCTTTTCTTTTCTTTTTTTTTTGTGGGGGAGAACACGAGCGGGTTAAGAAGATACTAGAGAAACAAGAACCCCTCTTCTCTTACTAGTCCAAATAGTTCTTAACTGATGCTACAGATTTTAAAGTGGGCAGTGACTATATTTTCCTGCTTGGCCCAAGATCCAAAGACAAAATTTAAAAAATAACGAGATGGCATAAACTCTCTTTCACCTGGAATAACCCAATAGTTAGGAAAGGGCTGTTTCTGTTTGCATTTTCTTAAGAATTTTTCTGCTAGGTTTTCCACTGGGGGAAATGGTCCTCACACCCTCTCAGCCACTTACAAAAGGATGCTCATGTTCAAGGGCAGAGACTCCCAAAGCATAAGATTCAGACAAACCGGAATCGAACCTGCGACCTTTCAGTCTGCAGACCGATGCTCTATCCACTGAGTCTAACCAAAAGGGATGCGATGAAACAAATGAAGGAGGCCTTTGACAATGTGGTTTAGGAGCGAGGATGGCGCGTCTGACGAATGAGAGAATGCTCATATGAAACAGAGCCGTAAATAAGATGATCAATTTTTAACTTACTCCTGGAAGCAAACGTGTCTCTATCTAGTGCTGGCTGCGCAGTGGAAAGAGGAGAAACCTTTGAGGAGGAGGTTCCATCCAAACTACACAACCCCATCAGCAGCTCCCCCCAGGAAGGCCAATCTACTCCCTTTCCATTCTGCTCTCCCGCCCAAGCCCCCTCATGTGTCTGCAGACAGCTGGCCAGACACAGAAATCCAAAGCTCCCGTTCATGCCTGCTTCTCTCCTGGGCCTGGGTGAAAAATTCCAGCACTCAGATTACTGTCTAACGGGCCCCCAATTGGGATCCCTTCCTCTGAAAACAAGATGTTTTAAACAGACCAAACACTACATTTCCCTCTAGCTAAAAATCTATTACTGAAAGCTGGGCGATGAACTAATCAGTGGTACCAGTGGTACCAGTGAGGGGAAAGAAAAAAAAAACAGTAAGTTTTTAGAGAAAAAAAAGTAAATGTCACCCTTGTAGAAGTCCAAGGAGTACTTTTTTGCATAAATGACTTGCCCTCTAGTTAGAGCTACTTGCTTTGTTATAAGTGCAGCAGAACTTGTGTGGGTGGAAATGGAGAAGACGTTTTGTGACCTTCCTGGGAGCCTGGCTCCTGGTTAGATAAACATCAATGAGAAAAGCTGAAAACAAAAATACGTCTTCCTATCTGTGACAGCACTGTGAAAGCGGAGAGAAATCCAGAGGTTGAAGACAAAATGTCACTCTTCACAGACTTATCCTTGGGTTTAGGGGATGGGTAGGTTTTTAACTTTTAATTATCAAAAGAGTTGCTTCAGTGAATTCTCTGCTTGAAGGTCCATGACAAGAGCTTGATTCTGTCTGGCTCCTTGGGCCGTGGTCTCTTTCTGCCCTTGGAATCCTGGAAATGACTCTGCCTGCCCCTCAGGTTTCGGTTTCTGCTCCAAATCCGTATTTGTGGACATGACACCAAGCAGCCAATATAAAAGTTCCAAGCAAAGCAATGTACATTGACTGCTAACTGGCCTTGCCCATATGTTGAACAAGTAAATGGCAGTGAGAAATAGACATGAGTTTGTATATTCTATATACATGTGAAAAGGTAATAAATAAATAAATAAATAAATAAATAAATAAATAAATACAAACATGAATTGTGTCTTCTGGAACCTCATGTCAGATTATTTAGGGAGGATCACACTAGACTGTTCTCTACTTCTAAAATTTATAGGAATACTAATTTAGCATCATTCAGACACACACACACACACACACACACACACACACGTATATATTTTTCTTCATATTTTTGGGGCTGTACATTACATCTCTAATGCAGACCTTTCCTTTCATCTCCAGGCCCACTTATTCAACTGCTCATGCCCCCGCAACTCCTCCAGGACACCTGCAGGCCCCTCACACTCCATATGTCCCAAACTGAGGTCATGACCTCTACTCTCCATTCATTCTGCTCCCACCCACAACCAAACCTGCAAACTTGTTCCCACCTCAATGATCCTGATCTAAGCAAACAGCACCTGGGGATGTGAGCTAAACACCTGGGAGTCATCCTACATTGTCCTTCCCTCCTCATTCCCGTGTCCAAGTCCTATTGAGTCTCCCTCCTGAAAATCTCTCACATCCATCCCTACAGACCTGCCATGGCTTCCTGCTGCTATGGCCTTGGGTCTAAAAGATGAGGCAAGACCTGTCCCTGCCCAGGGTGGAGTGGAGGGGTGGGGGAGAAAGGGTTTATTCCCATAATAAGGGGGAAACTGGGGGAGCTTGCTGGTTAGATAAAAACAATAGTCCCTAGTAACCAATACTACCCTGTATATTTGTAAGACTACTGAGGCCCTAGGAGGGGGGAAAACCACATCATCTTAAGAGCGTTGCATAAGCATAAAGCATCTTCCACTGGCTACCTCTTAAGTGGGCAAAATGAACCCTGGCCAACTTCATTACAATTGTGAGCTTGCCAAGGAGGAGGTGAGACCCCGAACCTATTCTTTGCTTTATGTCCTCCTACATCAGGCTGGCCAAAGGAAAACTCCCAGGCAGGGCCCAAGGTACAAGTCATGATTCAAACACAAGCAGCCTGAAGCTCCCCCACGTCACCAGAGGAATAAAATGCAGTTGTTATCCTATGCTTCCTGCCTGGAAGATTCCAGAACAAAACAGCCATGCGGGGGGAGAGGGGCTCTTAAAAATTCCACCTACTCCTACAACAGAGGTTGACAGAAAAACATAGAGGCTCCTTCCCAAAACATCGGAGAGCAGCATCCTCTGAGAGAGGCGATTCAGAAAGCTCAGGTGTGCAGGGTTTTCGCTTTCCCATTGGACACGTGGGAGCGTGTGGATGAGGAGGTGGGAGCTGCAGAGGGAGGCTGAGGACCACAGCGCCAGGATGGTAGCGGGCCTCTGAGTGCCGGTGGGCGGGGAAGTGACAGTCATCAGGAGAGTAAACACCTAAGCTGGCAGGGTGTTGTCATCTCAGCTGGGGCAGACGGTGTTCAAAATTCCCATTTCCAATACCTGATGCTGCCACAGGGCTAGGCTGAGAGCTTTCTCTAAGTCTTTCCTCGACAAACATGGGAAACAACCACAGGTTTCAATCCTCATTGATAATTTTCTGCAACCCAGGAAGAATCATAGGGCTGGGGCTGCACCAGTGACCAAAGCAGGCCATGCAACCCTCTGTCCTCAGGGAGCTTATGTTCTAGTTACAGGAGAAAGACAACAGACATAATAAATAAGATAAAGTATACGATATTCAGATTGAAGAAAATGAAGAGTAAAAGAAGGCATGGGGGGAGGGGAGGTTTGTAAAGTACAGACTCATCTCCTGCATCCTTGGCAGACGACAGCCTCAGCAAGCCTCTTGCTGCTGGAGAGCCCACTCCTGGCCAGTGCAGAAAAGGGGACAGAGAAGGGGACGCTAAGACAGAGCCTGGGCACCCACAAAAGTGGGCTTCAGCCTTGGGCGGTGGCTTTGCCACATCCTGCCCAGACCCACCTCAGTTTAGATGTCAGTGCCCAACGTGGTTAACAGTGTCAATAAAACCTGCTTCCCCTCTAGCTCGTGGAATATCGTCTTGCTAAGTCACATGGCCTGTGAGCTGAGCCAACTATATATTACCTTCATTTCTAATATTAAAAGTTCACACTTAGGCCTTTATGCCCCTGTCATCACCTGTTGGCTGAGCACCTACTATGTGCCAAACCCTGTTCTAGTCACTGGAGGTACCACAGTGAGCAAGACACACAAGTGTCTGACCCCAAGGAACGTACAGGATTAAGGGAGGAGGTGACATATTCAACAACCGGTTCAACAAGGCAGATAGTGACAAGAAGGAGACAGATACCACTGAATGGTCCACACACGAGGTGATCAAGCCCTGGACTTGGCAGTTCTCAGATCAGCAGAAATGAACCCCTGACTACCTGTGGTCCCCTCAAAGCCCTTTCTAGAAGAGTGTCATGGCAACCGATTGATATGAAAATCCAACTGTGGCTCCTGGGTCTCCCTAAAATGTTGGCAGAGCAGCTTCCCTTTTCTCACTGAAAGTCTGTTGTGTGGACAAACACACACTTCCCTCCTCTGGGGCTTCTATTTTGTGAGCTGCAAAAGTGTTATTTAGAGTTGTATAAACAAGCATGTGTTTTGGTTTCCAGAGTCTTTAGCAGCTTATTATAGCGCTACTGTTATGTTTCTTTAAAAAAAAAAAAAGCCATAGTAAGAACCATAATTGTAGTAAAAAGAAAATACATATTATATATGTCATAGTAACAATAAGCACATGCCCTTTCCATAATGTAGAAAGGGAAGTGGCAGAGCTCCCAGGATCGCAGGGCGTTTCGGTAGGAAGGGTAAAGAGAGGGGTTCCAAACCCTACATTTGTAGAAGAACCAATCCACCCACACCTTTTATGTTTAACGACACTGGATGCTGAGGAGATGGGAGAGACCAGAAAACAAACATTCGGATAACATCACACCCAATGCCTTGGGGAGAGAAGCCTAACAGTCATGACACAGAGAACGCTACAAGCGAGCTGTAAGGGAGGATGCTCTGTGGCACAGGGTCCCCCCGCCCCCCAACCTGGCTGAATCGCCAAACGCTCTCTCCAGCCGGAGTAGCTGGAAGGAGGTGGTGTGAACTGAGGAGCAGCCAGAAGAAGCAGCTTCTGAGGGCGGGAGTCCCTCCACCAGGGATGGCTAGGAGGCCCGGCGTGACCACACTCAGACACTGTATACCTTGGACCCGGGCTTTGTGGATACAACACACTTTCTGTGTGCAGCAAAATACGATCAGATGCCATGTTCGTTCCGCATGACATGAGCTTACTGTAAACACTGCTCAGACCCTGGCACTGTCGCCTATGCCTCCGCCGTCAGGACAGCCTGCCAGCCAGAAAGAGAATTTCCAAATAAGTTGCAGCCGCTGCTTGCAGCAGCCAGATGCTCTCCCCTTCCCACCCCTCGTGCCCTGTTGTTTGGCCTGGTTTCCCATTTAGAGCAATAGCAGTGAAGCTCATTGAGATTGCTAAAGGAAGGGCTTTTATAAATTGCTCTTTAAATAGGGACCTCCCCCCCCCCCTTAAAGAAACAGACTACCTTTGGCTTCACTTTCAAATAGCCCTGTTGGGACACAGCCTACCTAAGATGGAACTCACACAGATCCCTGCCTTTCCCCCCCCCCCCCCCCCCCCCCCACAGAGAGAAAGAGAGAGGGATAGAGTTAGAAACATCGATGAGAGAGAAACACCGATCAGCTGTCTCCTGCACAGCCCCAACTGGGGATGTGCCCACAACCAAGGTACATGCCCTTGACCGGAATCAAACCTGGGACCCTTCAGTCTGCAGGCCAATGCTCTATCTGCTGAGCCAAACCGGTTTCGGCGATCCCTGCTTTTTTTATTTGTTTTTGTTTGGGCTTTTGTTGGTGCTTTCTAACTTCCAGGGTCCCCCACTGCCTAGAGAATGTACGTGAAGAAAACTTTTTCTTTTAAACAGCCCTGCACATCTGATGCCAAATGCCCGATGCAGCGTTTCTGGTCATTAAGGAAGGTGTCTTTGGGACCTGCCCGGCCACCTGAGAAGCAGACTGTAGACATACAGCCACCACTAGAGCTTATGAAACTGCTTCCCAGAAGACACCCCATGTTCTCAGGACCCCACTCCTCGGTTCTCGCAACCAGACAGCGCCCAAAGAAGTGACTGAAATGCAGAGATTTTATCTACCAGTCCAACGAGAAGCCTGGGGCCACTGTGCAGAAAGCAAACCCCCTACCTGGCTGTTCACAAGCTACTAGGAAATCCAATATTGCCGCTGGTCCCCGAATTCTCCAAAATAGCCCTTCCTTTCCCTGGCCATTTCCCTGCCAGAAAGAAGCCTGGGGAAACGCCGGAAGTTGAACTAGGCTGGGACCAGGGAGAAGAGAGTTTGGCAGCCCCACTGCATGTGGAGGTTGAACTATTGTTCAGTTCTGGGACCTCCTGCCAAGGTGTCTGCAAGCACTCTGCAGAGAAAATGCTTCCTGTGATTAAAAAATAAAAGTCTGTGACCTGAGTCCCCACACTCTCCCCTCGCCCCTCCCCCTGGCAAAAAGGACCAGAAACATCTCTGTGGGGACTGAGCTGCTACAACAGAAACCTAAAGACCCGTCTCCTTCCCCCAGAGAAAGAGTGGCTTGGAAACAGCCAGGCAGGCGTTGGAAGTCAGGAAGACAGGTCTCTGACTGAAGGAAGGCGGCAGTGACTGTAATTCAGAGAAGCAGTTGTGGAACTTCTGAGCTGTGTGAAAGGGCCCTGCGGGGTCCCTGAGAGCCGTGGGGAGCCCGGCCTGTGGGGAAATGCTGACGGCAGAGGGAAAGGGGGCAAGACAAGGAAATCGCTGTACTTACAGCCCTCGGAGCCGGAGCCAGATTTTCTCGATCTGTTCCGGCTGCAAGTATTTCAGAGAGTTGCTCTCAAATTCTTCAATCTCCTTGGTCGGGGACTCCATCGCTGCAGGTTAGCAGGGGGAGTGAGGCTCAGAGAGTTGGGGCTGCCCCTCTGAGCCTGCCCCTTGCTCCGTGCGCTCCCCTGTCTGTGCCCCCCCCAAATCCAGCCTTAAAGCGGGTTGGGATGGCGGGCTACCCCAGGCCGGGGTGCCCCGGGGGGTAGGCAGCTCCGGTAAGCAGCCATGGCCAGGGGATATGCTCCCAACTCAGGAAGAAAGCGCCTGGGGTCCGGCTGGAGATGCATATATTTTTTTAAACAAAGCCCCCAGAGCAATCGGTGTGGCAGCTGAAGGACTGGCGGGGAGAGGGCGGGCCAGGTGGGGAGGAGAGGAGGCGAGCAGGGGAAAGTGGGGAGGGAGAGCGGGTAGGGGGGTGAGCAGGAGGAGCTGGCCGCAGGCCGGCCGGCGATCTGACCGGAGCCGGCACCCCACTCCCCGGGCTCCGCCCTGCGCCCCGGCCCGGCGCCCCCGCCCCGCCCCGCGCCCCGCTCCCCGGGGCCCCTCGCCGCGTCTCTCACTCACCAGCAGCCGCTCTGCTGACGAGCGAGAACACGGACAACTGGGCAAAGTCGTCCGTCAGCGCCCCGGGCCCGGCCCCCGGGATGGCGACCGGTCCGGCACCCGCGGGCGCGGAGGGAGGGGTGCGCCGGGCACCGCGGTCCGCAGGGCGCACGCGGGGCTCCAGCCTCGCCCCCCGGGGCCCGCATATGCCGGGGACCCCACGGGTGCGTCCGGGCTCCGGAAGCTCGCCCTGGAGGAGGAGCAGGGACCGGGCGCGGAGATCCCAGCGAGCGAAGAGGGATCTGGGTGCTCCCGGCGGCTGGGGGGCACAGCGGCGGCTGCGAGGGTCGAGGGTCGGAGGGGTGGGTACCCGGGGGACTCTCGTTCACGGCCAGCGCTCACTCACAAGCCGCCAGGAGCCAGTTCCATTTTAAATTATCAAAGCAGTTGATGGGAACTAAAGTAACCACACATCCCACTTACAAAGTCCTCTCTCTCTCCCTCTCTCCCCCTCTCTTCCGCTTCCCCCCCCTCTCTCTCTCTCTCTCTCTCTCTCTCTCTCTCTCTCTCTCTCTCCTCTCTCTCCCCTCTCTCTCTGTCTCTCTCCTCTCTCTCGGGAGCACAAGATAAACCAGCAGTAAGGAGTAGAAGTGGCTGCTGGTCAATGCCGCATCTCCTCGTTGGGTGATGGGGCAGGTGCTGAGACCAGAAGAGTTTTTGGCTCCACAAAGCTGCAGCTCACTGCCATGTCCTCCTGGGTAAATGTCATTGAAGGGGAAGCTCTGGCAGGGGGAACCAGGTTGGAGGTTGGGAGGGGGATTAACGGGACCCAAGGCAGAAAAAGACCCCATGGGTGCTCACGGGATGGCAGCCCTGACACCACAGAACTGGTGGTCAGACCCCTTGTAAATGTAGCCAGGGCACACCTGAGATTCCTTAACCCTACTTCCCCTGTGCAGGTGGGGGGCCTCCTAGCTGTCTCTTACTAGCAGACATTCTCCTGCTTCTCCAACACAAGACAAACTTAAAGGTGAGGCACAGGTTCAGTCCTGTGCAGGGACCCGGATGAAGGAATAAGATCAGAGTGTCTAAATCCTAAGTGCTCACCCATGTGGTACCCGCCGTTCGCTTTCAGGGAATCAGAGGTCAGGGTGAGGGGAACGGCATGTCTAGCCCGCCCTCTCTAGTGGAGAAGGTGCCTTCCTCAAGGGGAGGTGACAGACCTTTTTGATGGAAAAGGACTCCACCCCCACGGGCCACCAACCTGGAGCCACCTCAATGAAGGGTTTCTGGAAGCACACACATTGTCACGGCGTTCAGGCGTCCCTGCCAGGCAGTAAGCAGCCCACATATGAATGTGAAACCCATTTCCCAGAATAAAACCAGCTGCCACCCATGTCACCCACAGGGGACAGTCACCTGGAGGAGAGGGAGAGATGTTGGCAGAAGAGATTATTTTAGCAACTTGTTTGGGGAGTGCAAGACGGAGGCAGGTCCTCAAAGGGGGTTGGGGCCCGACTGCGCACCTTGGACTACCTCTGCCTGAACCTGGAGGTGTGGTAACGATGACGATAGCTCACACGTGACAGAACTCTCTGTGGTCCCAGCACTGTTCTCAGGGTCCACAGCACCCTGAGGCCAACACTGTGATTATCATCCCAGGGTATCAGTAAGAAAACTGAAGAGCTAGGGACTTACCTACACCCAATCGCACATGAACTAGACTGGCAAAGACCACATGACCTTATGAAGGCCCATGACCTTATCCCATACAAGTTTGTCCCCATCACGGGATCCCATTTTCCACACCTTTAAAGTGAAGAACGTAGGCAGAAAGATTTTTTTAAAATATATTTTTAATTGATTTCAGAGAGGAAGGAAGAGGGAGAGAGGGGGGGGGGAAATCAATGATGAGAGATAATCATTGACTGGCTGCCTCCTACATGGCCCCAACTAGGGATCGAACCCAAAACCGGAGCATGTGCCCTTGACCAGAATCGAACCCGGGAACTTTCAGCCCACAGGCTGACATTCTATCCACCGAGTCAAACCGGCTAGGCCCAGGAAGGTTTTCTTATGTCTGGCCCACCTTTATGAGTCTCTGGGTTACCTGGAGATACTTGGGGAAGGAATTGTCAGAGAGAGAGATGCTTATTGCCTAATTCATACTTAACTACGTGAAAAGATAGGAGGGAGTGACAATGATGACGTCCGTCTTCCTGCCCACACCCTGCCTGTGACTTTTCCTGGCATTAGTGGGCTTTTGATTCAGTCAGAGAAAAGCAAATTTTGGAAGAAAAGCGAAGGGGGAGCCTTTCACTGTAATCAAGCTCATCCGAAAGGGAGGACAAAAAATATTCTTTAAGAAAACGTTTCTGAAATATGATTTTGCTTCACTTTTAAAAACATTTTTACAGGTTAAACATGTATTACAGACTATAGAGATATAAATTTGCTTTATTTTAGGGCCATAATAGCTGTTGCGGCTAGAAGAAACTTCGAGACAATCCAGATGAGAAGTTTTGGGAATTTTTTCAAGCAACAGAGTATTATATTTCAAATAACATCTCAGGGCTGCCAATGTAAAGACAGGGCTGCCCTGGCTGAATGGGGAGTGGCGGTAGCTGGTTCTTAAGAACCAAGTCCGCCTCTGCCTGCTTAGCTGGCCTCTGGGTGACAGTGCTCCCACTTCCCCGCTAACTGAGGCCCAAGCACGGCCAAGCATCCCAGGGGCCTGGCTGCTCAGCCAGGGTTCTTCCTAAAGCACATCAGGAAAAGCTTGTCCTCTGTCTGCCAGCAACCTGTCACTCCTGTAGCTGTGTGGTGTTATTATGTCACTGGGGTTTTGTTCTTTCTGTGTCTGTCACAGGCGGGGCGAGCCTGATCATCACCGCAACGTGACAAGCCCCGGTTCCTCCTGGCGCTCTGCTCAGAGGCAAGCAAAACACAGGTGCAAACCCGCCGAGGAACACAAGGTCTAAGAAAATGCTAAGTTACTCACAGCTTGGTTTTGGAGGTTCATTTCCCCTGTGATTTCCTCTCCCAGCCTTGGAGTTAGACTTTTTAGGAAATCCTATGTGGTCATAGATGACTAAATATATGCAGATGTGCATGCATGCATACATAAATAAATACATATGACTGCTAATTTAAAATAGTCCCCCAAGCCGTAGCCTGATTTGGCTCAGTGAATAGAGCGTAGGCCCGCAGACTGATGGGTCCAGGAACAATTCCGGTCAAGGGCATACACTTTGGTTGCAGGTTCCCCAATCCTGGTTGGAGTTCATGCAGGATGCAACCAATCGATGTGTCTCTCTCACATCTCTCCATCTCTCCATCTCCCTTTCACTCTCTCTTAAAAAAAAAAAATTAATGGAAAAATATCCTTGGATGAGGATTAACTAAAAGTAAATAAATAAATAAATAAATTACCTATTTAAAAATAATAATAATAAAATAAAATAGTCCACCAAGTAGACATATAGTAACTTAACCTATACACTAGCCAACCTCTGCATCTTCAGCACTAAGAATTACAAGATCAAAAAGAAAGTGAGCTCTCGGTCCCTGGGCAGAGTTCAAGGAGAAGCTGATGATTAACAAGCGGAGAGGAATCAGGCTTTGAAGGCATGAAAATGACCCCTGAGATCTCTTTGCCTCTAAGATTTCATGAGTCAGTAATAATTACATTAACGACAACTACTACCTTTACCAGTTGGCACCATGCTAAGCACCTCATAAGTTGGTTCATTCATCCTCAACAAAACACTTCAGAGGAGTTTATGGTGCCTGTTTACAGGTAAAGACACAGAGGCCCCAAAGGTCTGGTCACTTTTGCAAAGACATCCAGCTAATAAGGGACAGGGCCAAGTTTTCAAAACCAGACCAGCATGCAAACCTCAAATCTCTTAGTTATACCACCTCCCTGCAGACATCTAAAAACACAAGCAATGGGGCACGTGGCAGAGAAGGTGGGGCTGCAGGGGCACAGGTGGAGGGGTCACTACCACTGGGGGAAATTAGGAAGGCTGCATAGTGGAGGTGACACGTGAACTGAATCTTAAAGATGGATGAATGGAAGATACTTACATGAAGGTGAGTGGAGGCTGGTGAGTGGAGGCAGGTGAGTGGAGGCGGGTGAGTGGAGGCGGGTGAGTGGAGGCTGGTGAGTGGAGGGGGTGAGTGGAGGCGGGTGAGTGGAGGCGGATGAGTGGAGGCGGGTGAGTGGAGGGGGTGAGTGGAGGGGGTGAGTGGAGGCGGGTGAGTGGAGGGGGTGAGTGGAGGCGGGTGAGTGGAGGCGGGTGAGTGGAGGCGGGTGAGTGGAGGCGGGTGAGTGGAGGCGGGTGAGTGGAGGCGGATGAGTGGAGGCGGGTGAGTGGAGGCGGGTGAGTGGAGGCTGGTGAGTGGAGGCGGATGAGTGGAGGCGGGTGAGTGGAGGCGGATGAGTGGAGGAGGATGAGTGGAGGAGGATGAGTGGAGGCGGGTGAGTGGAGGCGGGTGAGTGGAGGCAGATGAGTGGAGGGGGTGAGTGGAGGGGGTGAGTGGAGGGGGTGAGTGGAGGCGGATGAGTGGAGGCGGGTGAGTGGAGGCGGATGAGTGGAGGCGGGTGAGTGGAGGCGGGTGAGTGGAGGCGGGTGAGTGGAGGGGGTGAGTGGAGGCGGGTGAGTGGAGGCGGGTGAGTGGAGGCGGATGAGAGTGGAGGCGGGTGAGTGGAGGCGGGTGAGTGGAGGGGGTGAGTAGAGGCGGGTGAGTGGAGGCGGGTGAGTAGAGGCGGGTGAGTGGAGGCGGGTGAGTGGAGGCGGGTGAGAGGAGTTGGGTGAGTGGAGGCGGATGAGTGGAGGCGGGTGAGTGGAGGCGGGTGAGTGGAGATGGTAAGTGGAGGTGAATGAGTGAAGGCTGGTGAGTGGAAGTAGATGAATGAAAGCAGTAGCTCTGGAACGAGGCACTGCATGAAAAGTTGCCCAGAGGCATGAGATGGGATGAGGTATCCAGTGACCCACAAGCAGAAGCGTATGACAAGGGAGAGCCAGAGAAGAAGCTGGAAGGGTGAGCCAGATGGAAGAAACCTGGGCTCTTTCCTTCAGAGGATAGGGAGCCCTGGGGGGCTCTAAGCAGAGGGAGGCCTGGTCGCATGTGGCGGGTACTTGCTGTCCTGAACATACATCATACACTCGGGTCCGTTCCCTGGGAACCTGTGTACAGCAACCACGGGACAAAGGATAACCAGGGCTCCCGAGGAGGAATCCAGTTGCCAAATGCAGACAAGCTCTTCAGGTTCCCAAGAGGGAGGAATCAGTCAAAGAAAAGACAGCACAGCTCTGTCTCCCATGAGCACCCATCTTCCAGTTGCGATTATGACCGCTACTGGCTTTGACCTCCACGAAGCCAGCCAGTGCCCTGAATACATCCTCCAGAACTTGGCACAGGGATCATTGAGGGAGTCTGTTGAGGGGAGAATTATGGAGAAGCATGTGGAACATTGGAAGCCACACCAATGGGCACAGCAGCCCCTTCTCCCCTCCCCCATCAGGTACTGCCCCCTATCACGCTGCCCACAGTGGCTCTTCTCCTCTGGCTTCCCTTTCCAGCTTTTCCCTGTGACATCTTCTCTGTTTGGTTTTATGATTTAGGACAGACTCTGTCCTAGGATCCACCTTCACTTCAGAAAAAAAAGTAGAGGAAGAGGCAGTGAACTGAAATGGGGCTCTGAGTAGCCAACATCTCAAATGTCCACAGAGTAGTCCAGAGAGATGGGGAGAAGAACTGGGAAAAGAAACAGGAGTCGCAGCTCAGGATGGTCCCATGGAACCTGTCTGGGACCCACAGTTTTTGCCCCTCTCTCTGGCAGGATCCTTCAGTTGTCCTGACAGGAGAGCTCGTGGAATCCTCCCAGTAGAGGTGGCCGAAGCAGTGGCATTGAACCACGTGGGACCTAGAATAAGACACTTTTCTTCTCCAGCCATGGCTGGGTTGGACTCATTGACCTCTGGGATTTGAATTCCACAACCTGGCCTAGGCTGACCAAGCTTTTCATGGGCCCAAAGAAGCTACAGGAAAACCAGAGTCTAGACTTGTGTGTCACAGACATATCCTAAGCTGGCCAATCAGAGACCTCCACCCGTACCTCTGAGCAAAGTGATTGGTCTGAAGATTACAGGTGACTAAAGCAGATCAAATCCTGCTTCTTTATGGAAGAGCTGATGTGGCTACAGGAAAGAGAGAGAGAAGGTCTATTTCTCTCTTCTTTGAGATAACAAGCTAAAAGACTTGAAGTTATCTCGGCTCTGGGCTTATCTTATTACCAGGTGGAAACAGTGTACCAGGAAAAACATAAATGAAACCAATAGAGAAAAACAGAAGGAACTAGAGACAAAGGAAAAGGTGTGAAAGAATCTTTTGTGCCCCTTGATCCTGCTATGTCTGAAGCACAGACTTTCAAGTTATATGACTCAAGTGCTCCCTCCCCTTTTATTTCACTTCAACTAGGCTGAGTCAGATTTCTATCACTGACAACTAAAGGAATCCTAATACAACTCGTCTTAGTGTGGCTCAGTGATGTGCAGTGGTTGAGCATCGACCTATGAACCAAGAGGCCACTGGTTTGGTCCTCAGTCAGGGCACCTGCCCGGGCAGCTGATCAATTATTGATTCTCTCTCATCATTGATGCTTCTAGCCCTCTCTCTCCTTTACTCTCTCTGAAATCAATAAAAAAAATAGGTATTTAAAAAAACAAACACACACACACAAAACAGCAAAGGACAATATATGGCCAGTGTCTTAAATAATGGAGCTCTCATATGATATTAGTTCCTCCTCCAACTCCTAAATCCAATGGGAAATGAAGGGAAGGAAACTGGAAAATGGTACAGGACTGGGCAGAGCACCCAGGGTAAATATAGGAGGTTTACTCTCTTGATAAACAGATACAGTAATAATTTTAATAACTTTTTTATGATAACCTATCGAAGCATGCCCTAATACAGGCATTAGCCCCTCAGAACAACCCTGAAACACACATGATTACTATCCCCAGTTTAAGAATGAAAAGGATGGAGTCCTAGAGGGCTGCCAGCTTCCCTCTGCCCCGTCTGCCCTCCAGCTAGTGGCCGGGCAGCATGGCTGGACAAGGTGCCCTGACCCCTGGCCCCGGGGGTCACTCTGCCTCTCGGAACACACTGCCAGCCCAGCAGAAGTAACCTGCCTGCGCTACTGAAGCTGAGACTAAGATTTAGTTCATGTAAAACTGCTGGCCAAAGGACCAGCTGAGCTTCTCTGAGGAGGACTGTGCAGTGCATTCGTTTATGGTCCGAGGTGATTCCCACCAAATAGACTATATGCAACGAGCAAATGTGGGACATGGAAACAAAGGACTCTTCCACTAGACCAAACACTAACGTGGGGTTACTCGGGAGAAAGACAATAAGGTTCTACCTAGTTACCTTCCGGTGCATAGAGGGTTAACTTTCCATCCTCTTGCAGCTGCCCCTCCACCCAGGGGAATGAGGGAGACTAACTGCTCCTGACAGGATTTTCAAGATTGTCCTCAGGCACATCTCCACGGTCCATTCCCGCTCCCGTGATTCTCAGAAGTGGAAGGATTTTTAAGACCCCGGAGAGTAAGAGAATAGCATCTCCATGGATGCCTCCCACCCACACGCTTCTGACAGATCCCCGCTCATAAAAAGGCCCTGAAGGCACCTCGATTCAGCCCATGATCCTTCACACATACAGACCAACAGGCCCGTCAGAAGTTGATAGAAGCGTATGTTCATCCTCCTGAGACATAAACAGACTCCTAGGAGCAGGGAGTGGGATTTGATTTATGAGGAGGAAGGGAAACTTAGAGGCGCAATTGAAAAGTAATTAGCATGCAAAGCCAATCTTAGCCAGAAACTCAGTGCCCACGTGCCCGCACACCGTGGGCCCCGGTGGGCTCCACCACCCGCACAGGAGCTGCGTGGCTTCCCGCTGCCTGGGTTAATGCACACAGAGAACTGAAAATCACTCTCCTCCAGGGAGATTGGGAAGTGCTGGAGGGTTTTAACCAAAGCATTGAAAGGAACGAGTGCTGAGCCCTTGGAAATGGCTCCAATCAAGTCAATTAAGATCCCATTAGAAGCTATTCGCCTTTCACTGTGGGCAAACCAAACAGAGCCTTCTGGATCAATTAGTGTCTAAATAAGAAAGACTTCACTGAGCACCTCCCCCTCTGCTCCGGCTCAGAGAAGCTGTACGTGAATCAGTCTCCACCCCACCTTCCACATGACAAAGCTGAGGCGCCCTCTGCACCCTGTACAGAGATCAGGCTCCTTCGTCTGGGGTCCAGATCTCAAGGATCAGATTACTCATTTCCCACAGACATGGGAATGATCCCATCTATCAGGGACCAACCATTCCTGCCAGATTCATTCTAAGTGGCCCCTACAGAGGCAGCTACCTGGCCACTTTTCCTCTGTTCGCTTTGCAGGATTTACCTGTCTCTCACTGTGTGCTGGAGCCGACTGATCAGGGAAGGAATTTCAAGGCATGACCTTTTCAAAGTCCAACTGGGTCAAGGACTTACTGGTCATTTACTCCTGGTGACCTCTGAACACCATTTGAGGAAAATGTGTTCATGTGAATATATTGGCAGGGAAACTTACATCATTCAATTTGATTGTAAATGTGGTTAAAATTCAGGGATAGCCCACTTCCTGTGGAAACTGGGATTAGTAAGGGCATCATTTAAAACATAAAAGAAAAGAGGGTGGGAAGAAGGAAAGAAAGCTATTCCTAAAAATGGTTACAGCATATTTCAAGGCCAAAAGACTTCTGCCAATGTAATGACTGGACTTTTCTTTTTCTCTCTTTGTTTTAAACCAATTAAGCAGGTGCTTACATTTGAGAGCTTATCGGAGTTTGCTCTTCAGAAGTCCCTGCCAAGGCGTTATTCTGGGCATCGTGGCAGCGGGCTGGCGGCCGTCCTTTCGGACCCTGCACACCTTGGGCAGGCCCACTTGTTCGGCGGGCGGGTTGCCCAGGTGGCTGGAGCCCCTGCAGCATCTAGGAGGCCCCACTTGTCCCAGCTGATGCTGACGTCGCACCAAATCAGTATCCCCGACAGAGGAACCTTCTCAGCCGCAATGGATAGCACCCCAGAGATTCCCAAGCTCCCTGGTGCCCGCGAAGCGGAGGAAAAGCCCTCTTTGCACCACCTGGCAGCTCTCACCTCGCTCCCACCCGGCGCGCTTGCCTATCTTTAATCACCCGTGAAATGGTGCGGAGGAGGCTGCATGGAAATAACCCACGGGACGACCAGATGTGACTCACACTTGTCACCTCTGAAGGGAGGTAACATTTTGTTTGGATTCTGCTCTGGCCTGCCTCGAAGGGACACGAGAGAGAATACCTCCCTGTTCCAGGCGGGTGAGGACCGTGCCATGCCGCTGAAGAAAAGGGCCCACATCCATAATGCATGTAGACCAGCTGACACATCCAGCTCTCTGAGTGGCTGAGGAGACGTCAGATGTGTGGACAGGCCGGCACTGCCCTCTGAAAGGGCTGGTTTAACCCCGGGAGGTACCCAAGGACACTGCCAATCTCTCTCCTTACCACAAATGTAAATACTGCTGCCAACATGAGTAATGATAGTAACGGCATTGATACAGTGCTAATACACATAGCTACTACTTATCGTATGTTGCATGGACTACCCTCTGGCAAGCATGACAGCCCATGAAACCTCACACTGAAACTTCACTCGCCCAAGATCATACAGGGCATGACTGAGCCGGACTTTAACGCAAGCCTGTCCATGGCCCACTGCGGTGTCTCTCAGGAGGAGGTGTTTCTGTGTAAGTCGGGAGGCTCATTCTAGGTGGTCTGCCAAGGGCCCTCTGACCCAAAGCCCTCTGATGGGGGTGCTGTGACTTTGCAGTTACAGACCACCTCACGCCGTCTTTAAGTAGCTTTATGAATAAGGCCAAGGAGGCAAAGGAGAGAGGAGACCACGAGCCCAAGGCCACAGGTGTAGACATGGGCAACACCACATGAAAAAGGAGCCGCAGTGAGAGCTCCCGGAAGCTACCCTCTCAGCAAATGTCGGTGCAGTACTCTCAACTAGAGCCGTCATGCTGTTAGGTCTCCGGAAGGTACTCATCCTGCATAAGAGAATGCCTTTGACCAACATCTCCCCATTTCCTGCTCCCCGCCCCCCGCCCCCGCCCTGCCAACCACCACTCTACTCTCTGGGCTCCAATGCTAAGAGAGGAAATTTTGTTCTCAACACTCACATTCACACACTTACACACACACACACACACACACACACACTCACACACATACACACACTCACACACACACACTCACAAACACCCACACACACTCACACACTCTCTCTCACACACGCACACACACACTCACACACACACTCTCTCTCACACACACACACTCACACACACTCACACTCACAAGGGGAGGTGATGGATATGCTAGCTTGGCTGTTGTGATCATTTCACAATGCACACATATCAAAATTTCACATTGTGTGCTTTAAATATATACAGTTTTTATTTGCCAGCTATACCCCAGTAAGTTGGGGGGAAAGGGAGTCTGACACTGTCAGGATGGAAACTGCTTCAATCGCTCGTTTGAGGGTCTATTAGCCCCTGAGAGCCACAGCTCCTCCACGCTAGGGGGGCAGGAGAGGAGTGGGGGAGCGGAGGGGGAGAGTCCTTCACAGGTTTCACAGGGAGGCAGGCTCTGTCCCCAAGGTTACAAAGGACAGAGGGAAACACCCAAGCAGGCTGGGCCATGGTGGCACAAAGTGGGGTCTGGGGCTCCAGGTGAGAAAGCCTGCATTGGGCATCCCCAGGAAAGCCCTCTTCCTGCTTGTGCCCCAGCAGCATTCTGTCCCCAGGAGGAGGCGAGGCCACAGGAGAAAGGCCACTCGCTTTACCTCCTGACGGCAGGACAACGTGGTTTCTTGGTACCATTTTCTTGCCTCTTAAACTCCTCTCATTCTGTTCATCTGATTTTTCTCTTGCAAGAAAAATCAAAAGAAAGCATTTCCCTGGAATAATAATGGAAGTAAAGGCAGAGTGATGGGGGCTGGGATGAGATGCTACCGAGCTGAAAATACATAACGCGTGGGGTATGTGAGCCAGCAGCCTATTGTAATAATAATAATAATAATAATAATAATAATAATAATATAAAATTGAACACCGCCACACTTCTGCACGTACTGCCCTTTGGGGCAGCCCTTTTCTCGAGCTCCCTGAATCCTAACGCAGAACTAGGCAGAGGCCAGAGGATTGCCCAGGTGGCCACCCCCGTGATCTCTGCTCGGCCTGGAAGAGGGAAGCATTCGCAGCATCTGTGCCTCCGCATCTTGCACTGTCATCCGGGCAGACTCGGCGTGGTTCCAGCTGCGTGGGAGCAAGCCTCCGAGTCCCAGCGGCACCAGGATTCCCAAGGCAGACGCGGGCCTTCCTCTCACCGCCCAGCAAGCTGAGGCCCAGCACCAGCACCAGACAAAGCCGTCTTCCCCTGGAATCAGCATTTCGGGGTTCCCATCACACGCCCCTGTGCGGAGAAGCCTGCATGGTAGACCAGCCATGGGGTTTGGGGCAAGTTCTAAGCTCTTACAGATCAAGGGCATCCTTGGCGAAGCTAATAAAAAGTTGCAGGCGCTCTCTGTACCTATTTCAATCTAACGTATACACTATGATTTGCATATATTCATATATGTTAAGAAGCTCTGGAACTCTGCTGGAGCTCATCCAGCCCCCTTTTCCAAAAATTCTGCTGTGGCTCAGTGTGTGTGAGTGTGGTGTGGTGTGTGTGTGTGTGTGTGTGTGTGTGTGTGTGATTTAGTTTGCTCTTCTTAGCACTAAAAGAAAACGGCATGAACTAAAAGACGACACACTAATAAAAGATATATTTAAGTTCTTCTAAAGGAGCACTGTAGTTGATGAGCATCAAATATACAGCAAGTTCTCTACCAGGAATAAGATACACATGCATGCATTTAATCCTCTTTACAATTTGAGTCTTTCCTATTTCCCTCGCTATCCCCAGTGCCATGCACGGTGCTGGTGCTTACTGAACACTTGCCGAGTGAGTGAATTATTACTATTTTATAGCTGAGGAAACAGCCTCTGAGAGGTCAAGTAACTGACACAAATCAGACAAGGAATACATGGCAATGGTATGATTTGAACTCAGGTCTGCCTGTTCCCTTCCCTCTATGTCTTGATGAACATTTAATATGATCTTCTCTGAGACTGAAGCAAAGACATAAAAAACATAATAAATAAATGATGTGCTGTGTTACTGGCAAGAGTTGTGGGAATCAGGAAAAGTCAAGGAGGGGGACAGGGAGTATGTGGCAGGCAGGGGGCAGGTTCCAGAACTGACCAGGGTGATCATTGTGGGCCTCCCCCGAGGACGAGATTTGAAGAAAATCTTGAGGAAGAGCAGAAGGTGAGCTATGCAGGGGAGCATGCCAGAGAGGGGCGGAGGCAGAAGTACACCTGTGGCTCAAGGAAAGGACCAGTTGTGGCTGGAGCTGGGAGACCAGGGAGAGAGACAGAGGAGGTGAGGCCCGCGAGGTAAACGGGGCTGCAGAGAGACCATAGTGGCAGTCACTGCAAAAACTCTGCCTTTTACTCGGCCTGAAATGGGAACGCATCTCGAGACCTGGAGTGGAACAGTGGCATGATCTGACTTCCATTTCCAAAGACCACTGTGACTGCTGGCATGAGGCCGGAGCGGGGCGGGGGCTAGGGCAGGGGTGGGACGCCACACTCAGCTGTCCAGGTTAAAGATGCTGGTGTGTGGCAGTGGTGGTGGAGAGAATTATATTCCAGAAACGTGAGAGAAGAGACAAGGCAAGGATGACTCCAAGGATTTGGCCCAAGGAACAAAACTGGCATCTGTTCAGGCTCCTCCCTCCCCTCTGAGAAGACAAACCTTGAAAGCCTGCTGTCTCATCCTCAAGGCCTCGAAACCAATCTGAGAGGAGTAATATGATATTTGCAGTTTCCAAAGATCTTTTTTATGTGTGTGTGACAGAGGTGTTTCTCTGCAAGCCTTGTTAAAAGAAGAAAGAAAGAAAGAAGAAAGAAAGAAAGAAAGAAAGAAAGAAAGAAAGAAAGAAAGAAAGAAAGAAAGAAAGAAAGAAAGAAAAGAAAAGGAGGAGGAGGAGGAGGAGGAGGAGAGGAGGCGGGAGGAGGAGGAGGAGGAGGAGGAAGGGAAGGAAGAAGGAAGGAAGGAGGAAGGAAGGACGGAAGAAGGAAGGAAGGAAGGAAGGAAGGAAGGAAGGAAAGAAAGAAAGAAAGAAAAGGAAGGAGTTTCTTAAAAATATATATGTTTTACCTGGCCAGAATGGCTCGTGGTTGAGTGTTGACCTATGAGCCCAGAGATCACCGGTTCAATTCCTGGTCAGGGCACGTACCCGGGTAACAGGCCTATTCCTCTGTAGAGGTCGAGCAGGAGGCAGACGATCAATGATTCTCATCGTTGATGTTTCTCTCTCTCTCTCTCTCTCCCTCCCTCCCTCTCTGAAATCAATAAAAATATTTTTAAGTGTGTTTTTCATTTGATACAAGTTTTAGAAAGCAAGCTTTGGAAAGTGTTTTCTTTGTCTTATTCCTCACCTTCATATCTAAGGCTGTGTGGCCTTCTCTCCTGCTCTGCTGGCCAGCAGGTCAGTATTGGACACACCTACACCACCCCCTTCCCCACCCTCCCTGCTGGCCACTCAGCTGTGCTTTCAAACAGCTTTCTGCAACTGGGAGCTCTAAGCAGACACTGATTTCCACGTGACCAAATCTGACACTGAAAGTGAGAAGCCAGGGCTGTCCCCTCTCCCTCGTGAAAAGCGGAGGCATTCCAGGTTCGCCTCGGCTGCCAGGCATATGTCTAGCTGTCAGCTCTGGACACAACCAAGAGTGAGTCTGGAGCTCACTTCCGGTCACACTGCTCAGCTGAGGAGACTGTCGACAGGTTAAAGCAGAAAATGCCAAAGGGTTTGCAGAGGGCGAGTCTCCCCCTTCCTTCCTTCCTTCGAGGGTTTGCTTTCTAAAAATGCTAAAATGCAAAGGCCACGATGATAGAAAACCTGTATTTCTGTAAGGAAATACTTACTGCACACCCACTGTGTGCCTGGCGCTACTGTCCCAGGAAATCTACACGACACTGCATTGTCCTCGCCATGAGAAGAGTAGAGAAAAGTGAAGCAAGTTGCCCTAAGTGATCCGGCGAGTCAGCTCAGATGTCTGACTGCAGTGACAGCTTTCACCATAGCGGCGGTAAGCGTGACCGACTGACCGCACCTGCCTGGGGCTGAGGGCTCCCGGGATGCTGGATGCTCCACTTTATTTTTTTTTTAAATATATTTTATTGATTTTTTTTTTTTTTACAGAGAGGAAGGGAGAGAGATAGAGAGTTAGAAACATCGATGAGAGAGAAACATCGACCAGCTGCCTCCTGCACACCCCCTACTAGGGATGTGCCCGCAACCAAGGTACATGCCCTTGACCGGAATCGAACCTGGGACCTTTCAGTCTGCAGGCCAATGCTCTATCCACTGAGCCAAACTGGTTTCGGCAGGATGCTCCACTTTAAAGGCAGGAGAGTCTCAAATATACCCAGATACGACAGTCACCCTGGCTGCCACTTGAAATAAAAATACGTACTTAGAAACTGTAGTCTTCAAGAATACCTTGATAAGTCAGTAGAATAACTGAAGTCTTTTGAAACATCATTGAGAGCATTACTGGTAAAAGTGTGCACCCTTCCGTAAGATACACGTAGGCTCCTTGGGGGGTCACCTTGAAGTCAGGAGCACATTTCTTTCCCACCCCATTAATGGCCAGTCTTCTGCAATCACAGAGGGAGGCCTTGGTGAGAATCTGCAGCAGAACATTAATCGCCAATTTCCTACACGGTCAACCCTGCACCAGTTATCATCAATTCCTCCAGCTGACCCAGAGCAAGCCTTCCAGTTGGGAGTGTTGCCAAATCCAGTTGCCTTTGCATCTGTTTTCTGCAGAAAATCACCGGCATCTCTTGAGCTGGTCGTTTCAATTTATATCCCTGACTAATTTACCTCCGGCCTCTGGCCAGCATCTTGCGGAGGGGACATCAATGAATTCAGCCTCTTGGGATGAGGTTCACCTGCTCAGAAAGGTGTGCTGCTTCCACAGAGCCTAGTTCACACCGCTTGCTACTGCTGCTCATTCATCCACTCCACAAACATGTTCGCCAACTTAGGGCCACGCCTAGGCCTACTCTCTCCCTGTGCCTGGTCAATTAGGAAAGAACTCCCCCGTCAGGGAGTCTCCTTGGTGTGGTGCCCTGAGACCTAGACAGTGACAGGTGGTGACACAGAAGACATCTCCCTTCTCTTTATCATCCAGTGACCTGAGCAAAGATGCTGAAGGACAAAAAATAGCTGAAACTATTGAAGAGTTGCCCTGGGCCTGTGGGCTTTGAGCGGCCAGCCCAGGGTGCCTGGGGTAAGGGGCCCTTGACACAATCTTCTGTGCTCTAGACACTGCTGGCAGGTGAACCGGGGACAGGTGAGTCCTTCCCTCCACTTCCCTCCACAGGCTGGGCACACAGCAAGGCAGTCTTCGGCCCACCTTCTGATCTCGGGGATAATTTCCAATGGAAAGGAAGGAGAAGGTGTCACTCTGACCCAGAAATAGATGGAAAGGGACTCCTGCCGCTCTAACAGGAGTGTTTAGGCCCCCAACCTATCTCTCTCTTCTCATGCAAGTGTCCCCCAAGACAATGGTGTGCTGGTAAATGTGTAACAACTGGCTCTCTAAGGGAAGGGAAGAGGGGCTCATTCGTAGCATTTGCTCATTTCTGGCATGTAAGTATTCCCACCATGGCCAGTTTCAATCTACCTACATGACATCACTGAACACAGAGTTGGGAAGAGATGCTAGCAATGGTTCTCACAGCACCTCCAGTGCAGAACTACTCAAATCCCCACACCAAGAACTCAATCCCTCTTCCTATTCTGGAATGAGGGAGGAGAGGGATTGTGTTGCAAGAATGAGCAAGCAACAAGAGCCTATGGGGGCAGCACATGACATTTTGCTAGACTGCAAAGGAGGTTGTGTGGATTTTTACTCCTTAAGGTCAAGTACACTTAAAAAGATGCTATGATGCCCTAACCAGTTTGGCTCAGTGGATAGAGCATTGGCCTGCGGACTGAAAGGTCCCAGATTCGATTCTGGTCAAGGGCATGTAACCTTGGTTGCGGGCACATCCCCAGAAGGGGGCGTGCAGGAGGCAGCTGATGGATGTTTCTCTTTCATCCATGTTTCTAACTCTCTATCTCTCTCCCTTCCTCTCTGTAAAAAATTTTAAAAATATTTTTTAAAAGATGCTGTGAGAAAGAAGCAATTATTATTAAACAGATAAGAAGACCATGTCAGAGTGGTCTATTTATTATTTATTTATTTGTTCACATCTCCCCATAGAGGAGTGCAAGGGTTCTGTCTACAGCGTAGGTATGACGATGGGGCTCCCCAGATTTAAGTCTTTCAGTGGCTCCCTATTACTCATAGGATGAAGTCCCCGATAAGTGGTGTGGCATGGAGGCCATCTTTGCCCGATCCCACCTTCTCCCCAGCTTTATCTTCTGTTTGTCACCTCTCTTCACCACCCTGCCACCTTGACTCAACTCCAGCCACGCTGCGTGGAGTTCCCAGCTCTGGCCAGGAATCACAGCTTCCCCCTCCACTATTTCTGGAACTCCTCCTCTCTGCCCGCCTCCCACCCCCAGCTGCCATCCACATCTCTTTCTATTGATTTATTGTCCTTATTTCTTTAAAAGACACTCTGCCCCTCTATACTAACTAACTCTTTGAAGGCAAGAGCTGGGCTAATTTGTCCTCCAGGACGTACAGGAAATGTTGAATAAATGCTTGCTGAAATCATCTTATTTCATTAAGAAAAGTAGTCTCACTGCTCAGATTTTTGTATGTTCAGGTTGCCTGAAGACTGAAAATGTTCTTGGAAAAGAACCCAGACAGGGTGGTTTCTCTGATGAGGCTGCAAGTCAGACAACAAAAACTGGTCCCCTCTGTGCCGCACAGCCAGTCCCTCCTGCACCCTCGGTTTCCTCCGTCCAGACAGTGGCGCCGGAGATGTGTCACTCCCAGCAGCCTTCCTCTACGAGAGCAGTCTGCCCTTTGCTGCTGGGTCACAGTAGGCAGCTGCAGAGGTTATGTGGTTTGGCTAGAATCACACTGGCCTTGACCTGGGTCAGGGAATGCTAAGTGAGACACAAATGTTTATTATCATAGCTCCACGGCCCACTTTGGAACTCAAACAACGTGAGGCTTTGCTTCATCCTAATATATCCAATATGCTGCTCCGGCACGGATGTTCTTCATCAACTCAGTTTGCAGAGTAAGATTGCTGCTTCGGGGGAAGCTGTTCTTTCCACTTCTTGCACTTCAGAAATATGGTGAGTCAGACATCAACTATCTTACGCAATAGTAGATATATCCTCCAGAGCTTCACCCCAAATGAAACCTAAACAAACTCAGTTATAAGGAAATTGCCTACAGGATAACTCAATACAACAAGGTCCTGGACAACAGGCCCCTCTCCAGCCTCAATAGGTACCAAGTCCAACCATCTATCCCATGCAGTTTCAATGTTTCCCATAACAGTATGTTGCATGGAATGATCAATTGGCATCATAAAAATGGCCTCTGGTCAAATAAGTTATAGAAATGCTAGGTTGCAAGATATGAAACAGTTCCCTTACTGCAGGACATCAGAGAGCTTTAGCATGCCAAGATGTATTATCGTCCTCCAGAATGCAGTAAGGTATGCCGTGTTCCCCAGACTTAATGAACCGTGGAAACCCCACTTGCCTCCTTCTTTGATGGATCACCTTTAGGCACCGATGCTCTCCCAACAGCACTTTGGGAATCCAGTTCTAGCCTCAGGAACTCACTCAATCACTGAGCAGGCCAGGCACCTCAACCAAAGCCAGGGAAAGGAAGCATCAATGGTTTGGGGGGAAATTTTTAAATCTCTTGTTAGAGGAAAACACAGGATGAAGTCATACAACAGAATGTTAAAATATCTCCAAAACAATAATTTGCAATCCCAAGAATAGAGCCACAGAGAGCATCCAATACTTCCAAGAGAATAAACTGTTCATTTCTCCAACATTTTATGATTGTCATCAAAGTAGAACTAGCACAGGCTTGGGAATTAGATACACATGCATTCAAATCTTCTTTTCACTGGTTCTAAACTTGCCTACTGTAGGACTGTTGAGAGAATTAAATAAAATAATGAGTACTATCACATAATAAAAAGCAATTAATACAAACCTAAACCTTCTATGATATAGAAAACATCTCACTATGTCTTATGCAAATAACCTATGCTCTGTCTACATAGAAGCTATGGTTCTATTCCAAGCTCTGGTACATGTCCTGGTGCAGAATAAATCTCTATTAGTCAAGGCTCTCCAGATACACAGAATCTATAGTATATATATCATTGGGTGGATGGATAGGTAGATATAGATATAGATATAGATATAGATATAGATATAGATAGATAGATAGATATAGATATAGATATAGATATATAGATATGAGTGTATATATGAGTGTATAGATAGATATGATTTATTATAAGCTCTCATAATGACTTCTTGGCTGAGAAGATATGCAGTTGGCAAGCTGGAGAACCAGGAGAATCAATGGTGTCATGTCCAATCTGAAAGCCAGCAGTCTTGAGAACGCAATAGAGCAATCGTTTCAGTCCGACACCAAAGGCCAGAAAAGATCAATGTGCCAGCTCAAGTAGTCAGGCAAAAGAAGTTCCCTCTTGCTCATCCTTCTTGTTCTATTCAGGCTTCAATTGACTGGGTGAAGAGCACTCACACTGGGGAGAGCCATCTGCTTGACTCAGACTACTGATTCAAAGCTAATCTCAGCCAGTAACATCCTCACAGCCAAACCCAGCATATTATTTGGCCAAATGTCTGGCCACCTCATAGCCCCATCAAGTTGACACATAAAATTAACCATCACAACATCTAAATACAGCTACTGAAATAACAAGGATGAGGAAATGTGGAATTTGGAGCTGTCATACAACCAATGTGTCAAGCAGCAATGCCAAATGACAACCCACAAGTCCTAAATAACTGGAGAAATCATTCAATAATCTAGATAAAATGACTATTCAATAGTCTCATCTACTGCCCACTGACTCGCCCCCTAGATCAGTAGATCATGGTTCCAACTTCAATGGCAACATTGGAGAACTATAAATAAAAGGAAAAAATGCTTTGAGCCATCAAACACTAAGAACAATGTTTTTCTCACCAATCAGAAAGGATATATGCACCCCTATATTCATAGCAGCACAACTTACAATAGCTAAGATTTGGAAACAGCTAAGTGCCCATCAGCAGATGAGTGGATTAAAAAACTGTGATATATCTATACAATGGAATACTACACTGTTGTAAGAAATCAGGAACTTTTACTATTTGCAACAGCAAGGATGGACCTGGAGATCAAGCTAAGTGAAATAAGCCAGTTGAAGAAGGATAATATCATATGGTCTCACTTACCTGTGAAATATATAATAAACATCATAAACTGATTAACAAAAATAGAGCCAAAGAAAAAAAAATATTTTAGAATATAATAGAAGTAATCCTGTTATTTGCAGTTTTAATATTTCCTACAACTTGTGTGATATTATACTATGTTAGTACAGTTTGGATAATATTACTATATTTAAAATATTTTTTCTTGAAATAATAATGTTTATTGCATAAATTATTATACTTAAAATTGTTTTTTTCTTGGAAAAAAAAAAAAGAACAATGTTTCTTTGTTTGATTGGTTGTCTTAGTCATATACCCTTATGCTATTGGTGCCTACTAGAAGAAGAAACAATGAAACACCCCTCAAACTTCTTCCAGCACACACACAAAAAGAAAGAACTGTTAAGGAATGTAACTGAGATTACCACTGGGAAATGGGTGGGTAATTAGGAAGAACAGTTGCTACAAGCACTATGATTTCAATTGATGAGACTCTAACTACAACCTTCATTCTGTTGGCTTCTTCACACTCCACTTTTAGGGGCAGCACAAGTCACAAGGTAACAGGGCAGGAAAAGAAAGAAAAAAACTAACAACTGCTGGGCACTGATGTGCCAGGGACTGTGCCAATCCTTTTCAAGACATTGACCCACATAATTCCCACCACGATCCGGAGGCAGGTAAGCATTGATGTTCCCCACTTTGTAGCTGGGAGAACTGAAGGGAAGCGATTTGCCCAAGGTCATAGAACCTTGAGGAGCCTTTCTCCTTACGGAGAATGAGTATTATATAAATGACTATACTTGCCCCTTTTTTAAAGATGCCACAAAACTCAAATTCAAATAAATGATCATAACACAATCTCTGCTCCTAGATTTTAATTTCTATTTTTCATGCATTCTTATAAGCCAAATCAAATCCTTTATGAATCAAAGTAGAATAAAGACAGGTAGGAAGATGGGTGCCACGGACAATGATAGAGATTTATCTGATTCCAAAGATGTTAGATTGAAGGGACTGAGTTGAACTGGGTTTGTGCTTTATTTTGTTTTGTCTGCATCCTTCAGGATTTTCTGGAGTGAATCTAGATCTCTTTATCTGAGGCTTGCAGCAGACCGATGAGTAATTCCCTCTAAGACCATCCCCATCTTCTCTCTCCTATAGAATGGGCCCAGGGTTCTTTTTCCACAGCACTGACCTATCCGAACAGGTTGTATGCAGCCATCTTGTAAGGGCATGACAGTCAATTTGCATATTAGCTCTTTATTATATAATAGAATGGCTCCTTCGTCCATTAGTCTGTGCCAGGGAACAGCCCCTGAGACTCCAATCCTCTCCTATTACCCAGCAGACCAGGTGGCACATGGCTACCCCCTCAGTTTTTACATTCAGCATGAAAGGGAAAAAAGAAAAGGAGAAAGAAGAAAGGAGTAAAGGACTAAGGGGGAGTAAGTGGGAGGGAGGGAGGAAGGGAAGGAGGGATGCAACATTTCTGTATGTCAAACTTCAAGCTGTTTTACTATGACATTCCTAAGAAAGAATTTCTTATTTGAGGAAATAAGTGGTATAAATTCTGCAATGTTTGATAGGAAAATCAATCCATAGTTCTGGTTGTTCCCATTAGTTGCCCAGTGCCATAAATTAAATGCCTGCTTGTGGCATATTAATCTACTTTCCCTTAAATTACACACTCATGCCATATGCTTTGATCTGCCAATCTCTACTAAATTAAAGCAAATGCAAAAATGATGTTTTACTCAAATTTTTCAGTAAACTATGTTAATATTTCAGTCTTGGCTAAGGCCTTATAGAGTCAGGCATTGACCTTCCCTTTTCATCAAGACTGGCCTATCCATGACCCACCTACTTGCCCGAATAAGAAAGATGAGCCCAAAACATCCAGCAGTTTCTGGTGTGAGCCTGAGATGACCACCCATGCATGCACACTCGTGCACAAATTCATTCTCTCTCTCTCTCTCTCTCTCTCTCTCTCTCTCTCTCTCTCTCTCTCTCTCTCACACACACACACACACACACACACACACACACACACACACACACACACACAAACACACTTTCCTGCTCCTGACTTTCTCTTTGCTGCCTCTTTGCTGAACCATTTAGTCCAAAACTCCATCTCCACCTGGGGCCAGATGTGGTCTTTCTGTTTTCCCCAGTACCTGACAAATGTTCCGGAGAAAAAGGTAGAATTAGAAAAACATGCCCTTAAAAACTGATTGTTTGGGGTGCCATCACCTTGTTCTAACTAACATGGCACAGAAGAAGGATCAATTGAATGTTTGGATCACATTTTAAGTCACTTTCCACAACTGGATCCCCTGACTAAACATAGTACTGTAGTGCTGGAAATTAGGAAACAAGATTCAGATCCAAGTTATCTCGCCCCATCCAAGTTGTTTTTCCCTTGCTTTTTTAAATATTATTTTTAAATTATCACAAAAGGAGGTGGTCAACCTGTTTCTCCAACATATGAATGTGACTTCAACCAACAAAGTTATTCTTACAATGGAGTCCCCACAGAGGGAATTACTTAAAAGTCATGACAAAAATTTGGTTTGGGTATTCTCAGTTATCCAAGATATAGTTCTTGGTTAAGGACAATTGAAGGTTGGTTAGGTATTTAGATTTCTGGATTCTTCTAAATAATGATCTATAATTCCAAATATTCTTAAAGTTCTATGGTAACTAGAAAAGGGGGGTCCTTCCACCACATTTGTTTACTCATACCAAATTTATTGAGCACCTCATGGTACCCTTGAGGTTTCCTGAGAACAGAGGTCTACTTTTTCATCCACCATGGTCTACTGGAGGCCTACTAGGTTTTGAAGCTTGGCCATTTTAGGTTCAAATCCCCATCCCTCGGGCAAATTATTTAACCTCCATGAGTCTCAGCTTGCTCCTCTACAATATGAGAGTAATAATACTATTTCTCAACTGGTTGTTAATAACTATAAGGTTAGCAACCTACATAAAGCACCTGGCATAATGCCTGCCTCATGTCAACTCCTTATTTTATCCCAACAAGCTAGAAAGTAGTCCTTGGGGTAGGGAAAACAGAACATCTCTGGAGGGAGAGAGGGAAAGAGAATACCTAGCCCTCCTCCCCTTTAACTCCAAGCATGTTGGAAGATGAGCATTTAGCTCACAGGTAAGACACTAGGAGATTCTCCTCTGAGAAATTCTGGAGCAGCCCAAGGGGGGAAAGAACATATATACTGATATCAGACATTCTTCCCCCAAACAGACAATGGTAAAGTCCACAATTTATAAGAACTATCCCACTTCTCCCTCCCCACCCATATATAGAACTTACCACTGGTATTTTAATTTTAATGCCTTCTCTTAAATATGAACAACTGCTAGAAGAATGCCAGACATCTAAAGAGATCTATAACATAAAAGATGGGGAGGGAGAGAGAAAGACTGAGAGGAAGGAGAAGTTTTATAATGAGATGAAAATGTACATTTTAAAAAAGAAACTACCACCTCCCACATCTTACCAACACATCAATAGGGCTCCTGTACAATGAAAAGGGATTAAAGCTAAAAGAAGGGCAAGACTCACACCCCATTTCAAGAGGCTCTAGGAAAACCCAAAGACAACAGGAGAGACCGAAACAAAGACATCGGAGAAAATGTTAGTTTCTGACACCTCAGCTACAATAAACACAATCTAACTCCTAAAGAATTGGGCTTATCTACTTCAATTTCTTTTTTCTCATACGTAATATGTGGCTTTCAACTCAAAATGACAAGTCATACTAAAAGGGGGACACGGTATGTATCTATGTAAAAGTCTTTATGTGTGTGATGTGTGGAAAGATGACTCTATCATACATCAGACAGGAAATTTTAAATAGCTATTATTAATATACTAAGGGCCCTAATGGGAAAAGCAAACAACATGAAAGAACAGATGGATAATGTAAGCAGAGAAATGGAAATTCTAAAAAAAGAATCCAAAGGAAATGTTAGAAATTAAAAACACAGAAATAATAAATGCCTTTGATGGCCTTATCAGTAGTCTGGACATGGCTGAGAAGAGATGGGGAAAAATGAGCATGAATATATGTATGTCAATGGAAACTTCCAAAACTGAAATGCATAGGGGGAAAAAAGAATGAAAAAGACAGAACAGAATATCCAAGAACTGTGGGAAAATTGCAATATACAGGATGGGAATATCAAAAGTAAAATAGAGAAAGCAACAAAAAATATTTTAAATCATAATGTTGAGGATTTTCTAAAATTAATGACAAATCACAGGTTCAGGAAGCTCAGAGAATAATAAGTAGTATAAATATCAAAAATCCACACCTAACAATATCATATTCAAACTGCAGAAAATCAAATAAAGAGAAAATCTTGAAAAAAAGGAAAGGGACAGGGGATGGAGGGACCCACCTTATCTACAATAATAAGAATTACATGGACTTCTCTTTAGAAACCATGTAAGCAAGGAGAGTGAAGTGAAATATTTAAAGCATTGAATGAAAGAAAACCCATCAATCTAGACTTCTATATCCTGCAAAATTATCCATCAATAGTGAAGGAGAAATATGCTTTCTGAGACAAACAATAATTAAGGAAATCTGTCACCAGGAGATTTGCCATGCAAGAAATGTTAAAAGAAGTTCTTTAGAGAGAAGTAAAATGAAATAGTTCTGAAACTCATAAAGAAAGGAAGAACACACTGGAGAAGAAATAAATGAAACATATTTTCTTATTCTTAATTGATCTAATAGTTAACAGTTTGTCCAAAATAATAATAGCAATCATGTATTCAATAATTATACCTTATAGGTAAGTGAAAATGAATGATAGCAAAGTTAAAAAGGATGGGAGGGGGAAATTGGGAATTCTTTATTAGAAGAATAGTATAACTGTGAAGCAATATAGTATTATTTGAAAGTGGAATCGGATACCTTGTATATTGCAAACTCTAGAACAACCACTAAGAAATTTTTTGAAATACTGATATATTAAGACAAGAGAGAAAATAGAATTATATAAAGAGCTCAATTAAAATGGAAAAAGTAAAAAAAGAATAGAAGATCAAAGAAACAAAGAATAAGGGCAACAAATAGAAAAGTTATAATTATGGTAGATATAGTAAATCAAACTACAGCAATAATGACTAAGAGACAGAGATTGTATGAGTGTTAAAAAAGACCCAACAACAACAAAACTATCATATTTACCTCCAGTGAGATGAGGAAATAAGAAATAACTCATAAATTAAAGATATGATTAAAACTATTAATATTTCAATCAAAGCATCACAATATAGGTTTAGGAATTCTTTCAGAAAAGTGTAGAAAAACAAACAAACAAAAAGCACCAGGAACAGAAATAGAGAACAAAAATATTAGAGGGTCAGTCCAAGAGATAGTGAAGGATCAAAGGCTTGCCTAGGCCCGATTCCAGAAGAAAATTATAGAGATGCAAAACATATAATGTCAATCCTCCCCTAAGCATACATTGTGCACTTATTATGTTTCCAGTACCGTGGCAATCAACATTTGGCTCAAAACCTGTATCAAAGTGCTGCCTCCTTGTTCTAGTAAGGATATAGGATGCACAGCATAAATGTTCATGATTAGAAAATCTGGCTGTGGTTTCTTCTTGATCTCACATTGTCAGCAACCAGCCCAGAACCCCTCTAGGCTGGTCCATGCCTACAGAACCAGACCTGCGGGCTGTGCCAGAGCATGGAGATTCTAAATGGAATCTGAGTCACTCAGCACAATATGCCGGCTAACGCATGCTTCTGTGCCAATATTCGTGCCTTCTCTTCAGTTCAGCTTACTCCTGGCACACGTATATTCTGACTCATCTGGTCCTCACTCCAGGACCTGAGGTAAAATTAGGGCCCTGGGCCAAAGGAACAGACAAGGAATTAGCCACAAATACTGCAGGAGCAGAGAGGTGAGAAAGAACTGAAAGCTCAGTCTTGGGGTACATTTATCAAGTGTGAGTCATCAGGGTGCAAATTTAACAAAAGCAGAAATATTGATGTACAAGAATTCTCCTCATAGTGTTCATGACAGCAAAAAATACAAACCTGGAAATAACCTAAGTATCTTAAAATTTAAAGCATAGCACATGAACACAAGCTTTAATAATAACAGAAGTGGACCCTAGCCGGTTTTGCTCAGTTGTTAGAGCTTTGTCCTGAAGATCCAAGGGTTGCAAGTTCCATTCCTGGTCAAGGGTATGCACCTCTGCTGCAGGCTCAATGGCAGGCCCAGGTGAGAGCTGTACAGAGGCAACCAACTGATGTCTCTCTTACTTCGACCTCTCTCTCTCTCTCTCCCTCTCTCTCTCTCTCTCTCTCTCTCTCTCTCTCTCTCTCTCAAAATCAATTAAAACTATCCTCAGGTGAGGATTAAAAATAATAATAATAACAGAGGGTGTGTGTACATGAATAGATGTTTATCACTACATGGGGGAAAAGATGACAAAATGATTCCATTTTTTAAATTACATATAACACATCTACACTGTTTTCCCGAAAATAAGACAGTGTCTTATATTAATTGTTTCTCCCAAAGTTGTGCTAGGTCTTATTTTCGGAGGATGTCTTATTTCGGGGAAACACAAGTAATAGGTCTAAACCAGGGTTTCTCGGCCTCAGCACTGACATTTGAACAGGATCATTTTTAGTTGCAGGCTCTGCCCTGTGCATTGTAGGAAGTTTAGCAGCATCTCTAGCGTCTGCCTTCTTAGTGCCAAAAGCACCTTCCCTACTGTGACAACCTCATGAGGCTCCAGACATTGCCCAATGTCCCTGGGGGCTAGAAAGTCCCCAGTTGAGAGCCCCCGGCCTGAATGAAGAAGTCTGGCAGGACACATAGTATATAGTTTGATGTTTTCTATTCAGCAAATCTTCACCATGACTGTCCCTTCTTGGTAGAATAGCAGGAGATTCATTTTTTTCTTCTCTTTAAAGGAAAAATGTCCTTTTTCTTTCTCAGGAAACAGCCAATTGATGATTCTCTGTAATCATGTATGTTTTTCTCTCTCTCTCTCTCTCTCTCTCTCTCTCTCTCTCTCTCTCTCTCTCTCTCTCTCTCCCCCCCCCTCCTCCCTCCCTCCCTCTCCCTTCCTCACCCTAAAATCAATATAAAAATATTTTTCAAGAAAAAGCACACACCCAAGATTAAGACACAAAAGTGAGATCAGGTACACCTGCCTTTAAAGCCCATGAACTTTCTACTAAGTGAGATTTATTATCAAGAGCTCAGGCCATGCCTAGCACATAGTCAGACACATACATCAGCATTATTTTCATTACAAAGTCCTCGGGCCTTGCATGAAGGAACCATGACAACTAAGGAAGAACAGGTCTCTCCCATGATTGACCAAAAGAAGACAGTAGCTCCACATGGGCCCTATCAACGGCCGCTCCCCTGGCCCTTTCTGTCATCATCTCTTCCCTGCCCCACCTTTCCCTCAATCGCCGCCTAGTTTAAAACAAAAGACTAACCTCAGTCTACACACCACTGTCATGATGATGCTGATAGTTCATTGTCCCTCAAGATACCGCCAGTACCACCAACCTCGCAGTCTTTCAGAGACTGCCATCTGATCAAACTCCATAGATGGGTGTTATTTTCCGAACAATTGCACTTAAGATTTCAGAAACAGGTGGGGAAAGTGATGGAGCTTATTAGCAGATGACTTCAACTGCCTGAGAGGAAACTAAAAATCTCCTTAAACTCCCCAGGGAAATTTCAGAAACTCCAGAGCAGCTCTGAGCACAACTACAGATTTGCTACAAATCAAACATCTCACCGCGACTGTGCTCTCATTAAGCAACAAAGCTGGAGGGTGCTGTTGGGAGAGGCGGGGGGAGGCGGTGGACTAATGCAAATGAAACTCCTAGGAGGCCTGTCACACACGCCACAGCAGGAAAAGGGCTGTAACCAGATGGCAAAACAAGGCTTTGAATTAGGCCCGAAAGTACGAAATCTCTTAAAAGTCTGAAACGATGTAAGCCAACGGAATCAGAAAGTACGAAAGTTACACATTACTAGTTCAAAGTCCCAAGTGTTCAGGCTTGGAGCAGAGGAGCAGGTGTAAAGTGACGATAAGGATGCTTCTGAGACACCAAAGAGGGCAGGTTTGTTATAGATTCTGAAATCTTCTAAAGATTATCGTCACACCCATAACATTTTAAAGACATATCATAAAATTGTGTGGGTGTGGGGTGTTGGTTCTATTAAACTTCTTGGAATCCCTCTCCCATCATGAAAAATGGTGCGGGAAGAAGAAGTGGAGTGAGGTGGCAGACAAGAATGGCTTCTTCTTTGTCCCCAGGACAGAAAGGATGAAAGCTGTAGGAACAGGTTCCCAAGAGAACAGCCATCAGAGGGAAGAACTACATCTCCCAGGAGGCTTTGCATGGGTGACTTGTCAGAAGCCAATCAGGCAAAGCTGCACATGACTAAGGGAGCAAGATGGCTGGGACAAAATGGCCTGGATGAGACAAGTCAAATAAAGTGGGAGAAAATCCCAAGAGATTGGGGTCCTAAAAAGAGAGAGGATGAAGAGTTTTTAAGAGTTTCCTTAGTTAGATCAAGCCCTTAAAATTCCTAAAACACTAGAGAAGTGTGATTCAAGAAAGTTTTGTCCATAAATGGGACATGTTCCTGGGATGAAACTACAGGGTGCTCTGAAGCTTCACCTTAGTGGTCAACCCATCCCCCTTTTATTTCTGCGCCCAGGCTTGCTATGGGGTGCTCACACACTACTCAGTTTATGGAAGATTTGACATACTTCTCTTCCCAAACCTACCTTGTTGCCAAAGGACACTCCTAATGTGCTCAGCACACCCCCTAAGATAACACACCTGCTATTCTCAGGGGATGGGAGAAGCGTGCCTTGCTGCTTCTGATTAAAGCTGATGCATCATAATAACCAAGAAGCAGGCAGGGGTTTGCTAGATTTATTCCAAGTAAACACTTTAATAGCCTCCCCAACTGGCAGGGGGCTGCTCATAATAGACACATACATATGTAAAACAGTAAAAGAGAAGGTGCCAGAATTTTTCTGCCACCTGTACTTTCCTTTCCTGATTCCACCACCTGGGGTGAGAGGGCTGATGAGCTGCTGGAAACACAGAAGGTGCAGTAACCTTGGAAAGCTGGGAGTGAAGGCGCAGTGAGCTGGAGAATGAGAGGAAGCCAAACGAGAGAGGCTGGTCTGAACGCCTTTTCAGTACACAAGCCCTACTAGGTGATCCATGTCCTCCTTTGCTATAGCTTTGGACTACAGAACTATAGGATTATAAAACGTATGCCCTGTTATAACCACAGTTATTTCTCCCAGGAGCTTCAGTCACATCTCTGGACAAGTTTATCAACAGCACCGTACAGCCCATTTCGTGGCAATAAAGGGGTATCAGAATGGAGTGCTAATAAAAAGTGGGAGAAAATCCCAAGAGATTGGAGTCCTAAAAAGAGAGATGATGACCTTCTGGACCATAGAGGAAAAGCATTTTTATGTGCAGGTTATTACACAACTGTGTGAGTGAAAATTCTCTGTTTTGTAAGCGGATGCAAGCCATAGACATCAAAAACTTTACTTGGTGTGCTTCTGGAAGCCAATCAGAAGGCAAACATTCTTGAAATGTCTACCTCCCTTGACACGATCAATTTTTCTTTCTATGCAACCTATTGGAGAGATCTTGTTTTAAAGTGCAAGAGGAAAACGTTGATCTCAAGCAGTATGGCTGGGCTTTCCAAACTATTTGACCAAGAGCTATTTGACAAACTCTGCTAATAGTATTAACAACTAAAAGAAGACTTTTTCTTATGCAAATGGGACTTTATATAAAGTCCATATGGTGATTTCATGTATATGATTCCCTATAGGTGCAGGCTTATTATACTCCTTTATAGATGATAAAACTGGGCTCATTCAAAATTATTATTAGAACTACAACCAGAACCTAAGCCTCTTAAGTCCAGTATAGCACCCTTCCACCTTTTTGGGTCTTTAAGTCTTTCAAACTTATTATAACAGGTGGTTAGTTCACCACATATGGTGGGAACACACATGGGCACATATATACATGTGTGTGTATCAAGACCTATAATAATGTCCCTTCTTTTATTCCTAATATTGGTCATTCATCTCCTCTCTTATTTCCTTGATCAGCCTGCTAGAGGTATACTTCTTACGGTAGGGTGTGGTCAAGAGTGTTCAAAATCCACTGCTCACCTTTTCCCCCTAAATCCTCCCAAAAAAATCTGGACTAGAGTGAATTATTGAAAAGTTAAATTGGTATCATGCTTTTAATTTAGGAATTAGGATGTTTTTATAAACTCATTAGTCGAAGAATTAAAGCTATTTTCCCTTTCCTCTTTAGAGAGGGAGCTGGGCTCGGGGTGCTTACAGGTTGGTTTTTGTAACCCTTAAGGAAGAGTTAACAGGATAATACCTTAGGAGAGATTGTCCAGAGGATGAAGGATGGACAGGGTGGACAGGATGGACAGTGGTGCAACAAGAGGAAGAAAGATTTGCCTTTTCCCTAAGTATTGGAAAGTCATGTGAGTATGTTTCAGGAAGTAAGAGATAGGGAGGAAGAAGTGGAGGGTTGCATAGCATCACAATGGTCAAGCCTGCAATCATTGAGGAGAGATCCTATGAGCACAGAAGCAGAGCCTGACAGACGTGGAGAACCAGTCTCAACTGGAGCACATAGGAACAGGTGGAAGGATATCAACAATGTTGACCATCATGGACTTAAGATCAAATCCCTCCTCCATCTCCTAAGACACACATAGCTGCTGAGGGCCTTGCATAATTCCATAGAGAAGAGAGAAATCCCAATAAAAAATGAACATCAGAATCCATCCCCAGCCATAGCTAGTGGAGTTTAAAGCCAAGTTTGACTTCATTGAGAAAAATCAGACATGACATTACTTGTACCTCTAGCTCAAAGCATTTTGCAGTTGCTCCAGGCTGTTTATGATACTATGGTGATATGATTGACTTCTGATCCTACCCAGAACTCCCAGAGGGACTGTCCCAGGATAGGGAGTAATACCAAATGCCAGGCCAGATCGTGTGTCAGAGGGTATCCCAGGCTGAGGATCTGGGGAGCTGAAAGGTACCAGCTCCAATAACAAACTGAACGTGAGTTTTTATTTTCCCCTCTCTCACTTCCCCACTGAATCCCTGCTTTTCCCATTGATCATGGATACACTTGGACAGCCTCTGTTTATACTAAAATTCCAAGTCTACAAAAAGCTTAAGAGGATTCTCAGGAAACTGAAAGAAATAAAGGGAGACTGAAAACACTCAAGCCACTAAGCCAGAACTGCCAGCTAGAAACACACAGAATGACACTGAAAAGTCCCAGGTGAAGTCAAAGCCTTAAATACAACTTCAGGTTTGCCTCATTTTAGGCACCGACTGGGATGTAGGGGTCCTATAAAAGCAACAGCTTACTGGGAAATGTTCAAGTTTTCATAACAGCCTAAAACAGGCCCACCCGATAGTAAGACCCACCTGCCTCACTACCTTGTGCTAGGATATTGGTACTTTTCTGCCTCCAGCTTTGAACTGCTCTTCCTGGGTCTCAAGCCTGTTGGCATTTCAGCTGGAACCACATCATTGACTCTCGGGTCACTGGCTTGCCAACAACAGGTCTTGGGACTTGTCAACCTCCAGAATCACATACACCAATTCCTTATAATAAACCCCTCTCTATATATACATCCTGTTGGTTCTTTATCTCTGCAGAACTCTGATAATACGGGGATTGATGTGGAAGACCAATTTAAGAGCTCCTGAGAATTCAAAGAAAAACAGAGAGAGTGCTTTAACATAATAGACCCTCTTGATGAAAGAGCAGAACCAATGAAACAAAAGTAGTAATTAAAGATATAATAAAAGAAAACTTTTCTTGGTTGATCTGCAAATTATATAATTGTCTACTAGGAAAACTCAGGAAAAAAAAAAGTAATAAAATGCATTATAAAAAAATAATAACTGTCCTATGTACCAACAATAATCAAGACAATATAATGTAAAAGGTGGGGGTCTTCTAATAATAAATACAAAGTACCTAGAAATAAACATAACAAAAACCATATCAAAAATTGATAAAGCCTTCTAATAAGAGAGGGCATACCAATTCTTTCACTGAATCAATTTTGTAAAAAATGTAAATTATCCCCAAAATAATCTATACATTTAATGCCATTTCAATAGGACTTTGGGGATGTATGTCAAAGATATTCTAAATTGTTCATAGAAGTTTAAATGTACATTGATTAAGATGTTTCTGGGGTGGGGGGAAAGAACATAAATGAAAGGAGACATATCCAACCAGATACTAATAGATATTTTATTAAACTACAGTAAATAAAACAATGTGAAGCTAATGCAGGAAAAAGAAAGCAAATTAATGGACTAGAATTGGAAGTCAAGAAAGAACTGAAGTAAACTTCAAAAGTTGGCATATAGAAATAAAACATTTAATATTAATGGAGTTAGAATTTTAAGAATCACTATGCATTAATTATATAGCAGTTTGGCAAAAAATTTATTTAGTGCCTATCTTATGCAAGACACCAAAATAAACAACAATGTACAATAGTAAAGATATAAATGAAAAAAGATGGAGCCACAAGAATGCAAAATTGTAAAAGTTCAAGAAACTCTTTACATGTCATGAAAATAGAAAATTTATTTAGAAAATTTATTTTCCTGAGCATGAAAATAAAGGATTGAGAAATTTTACTTTGGAAGAATTCCTATATATTGACACACAATATAAAATTAAAAGTAAGCAACATATGAGTGAGAAATTGCAACATGTAATGGCATGCAAATAGGGTAATGTCATAATTCTTCCAATTCAATAAAATATACCTTATCAAGAGACACATATAAAAAAAGAAATTCAAATGGTTTATAAGATTATAAAAATGTTCAACTTCATTAAGTTTTAAAATGTAAATAAAACAATGATAATGATTCTCTACCATCAAATCGGCATCGATTTTTTTAATGATCTCAGCCTAAATAGACCGCAGACAATCTCATAAACTCCTAGCAATAGTAACTACTGGTATGGCACTTCTGGGAACAATTTGGCAACAGCCTAAAATCAATGTACTGCTAGTACAGAGTGATGGAGTCATTCTATGTCTAGAAATTTATTGTAAGATAATAATCAGATGGGGGGGAGCTATAAAAATATTTATCACAATATTACACATTACGGTTAAAAATTAGAACCTAAATGACCAACAATGAGAATTTTTTAAAAACATTATAATTCATACAATCATTAAAAGTGATTGTGTTTTTCCTGACATAAGCTGACCGTCTTCCCTCCCTCTTCTTCACCATCTCCCTGCCCCTTAAGAAAAAGAACTGATGTAGAATACCACTATCAACATACTTCATCCCTCAATTAGGCTGGGGTAAAAAAAAGGTTAACACTACTGCTGAAGATGCACACCTAGTTACACAGAAAAAATGTTCCAGATACAGTGTTCATGCAAAGAGCACATTATAATTGGCTTTCTAATTTAAGTTTAATTATAAATTTCAAGTTATAATTTAAAGTCTGATTAATAATTTAATTTTAACTTTTATTTTAAAATTATAAAATTATATTCAGAAACACATACATAACTAGTAAAAAGATATAAAAGACTGCAATGGTTATATATGGGTATTGAAATTATCTTTTTAAATTTTTCTTCTTTTGCTTAGGCTTATAAAATATATTTATATACACTTATTTGCTTACCAAACTCAGGATGTTAGTGAACATTTAACATAATCTTTCTGCAATAGGTAAACACATGTTTTAATTTGTTAAAATATAATAGATAGTGGCATTCAAGTTTCAAAAAAACAGTTCCAATGCCCTCACTTGCTTTTTCAATTGCCTTGCTGTTAACCAGTTTTGCTCAGCTTCAAAACTTTTTGTTACTTTCTTTGAGTCACTCCACATTAACTTGAAATAATACAAAAATAGTCTTGTAATAGTGTTACTGCTTTATTGCTTTCATTCAAAGATCCTAGATTGTTTGAATGAGTGTATAGTTTTTTTCCCTTCTCCTGAGTTAAGACAGAAACAATCTTCCCAATGACTCTGATATCTCCGTTCAGGATTAAAATAGCGCACACACTGTTCCAATATAATTAAGCCTAAGGTTCTTTTAGGTGGTACTTGACAAAGATTCTAAAATTATGGTTCTGGGCTAAAAAGAGAGAGAAGGACTTCCATTCTGTGCTGTGAGATAGAACTACTTTTAAAACTGCCACACTCCCTGGGCCTGGCTCCTGGGACGCTCAGTAACATCAGAGACATAAAGTCTTCACAGAAGAGTTCACAGCAGAGTGAGGGTCTTTATGGTTGCTTCCCAACATGCCAATCTAGAAGGAACACTAAAGCCTCAAGGACAAGGTAATCCAAGGGAGAGACCTGCATTCCAGAACTCCTCTCCTAGCAAGGCCTGTTGGGTGGTTGAAAAGAACGCTTCGAAAAACCTTTAGGGGCAGTGACAGTGAGAAACGCAGCCTGGAAGGGACATTTTCAAGGAAATGCAGAGAGCCCTCTGTGGTCCACCCTGCTAACTTCACTCTAATTCATTCCACCATGTTTCTTCCTCGGTGCCTAGGTGTGCCTGGGACATAATGAATGCCCAATAAATATCTGTTGAAAAAATGAATTGGTTCCAAGTGGCTCAGACTCTTTCTTATAAAAAATGCATATTGAGTTACAAAGAGAGGGGGCCAAAGCAAGCATCCAGCAAGAACAGCAATGCCGAAGTTGCTAAAACATTGACTGGCGTTGAGGTAACTTTAGTTCAGTCCTTTGCTCCCAGGATGAATCAATATCACAATCGTAAACAGAGGAAGTGTCTGGGCCTAACAGAATCTAGAAATGTCTGCCTCCTTTTCCAAAAAGTTGCCTTCGTGTTCATGCCGAGTTCACTTATTTAACTGCAAGTAGTTTGGGGGTGTTTTTTAGCAATCCACAATAAAAAAGAAAGAAGTAACTATACCCAGGAGATTCTTTTTAACTAGCATTTACAAAGCACTGTCTTTTCCTCATGAGTTCACCCTTACTCACAGTCATGATTTCATTCATTCATTCATTCATTCATTTTATTCCTACATATAGCAATCCAGGATGAGCCATGAGAATATAGTGTTTTCCTACGGTAATAGTCTGATTCAATAAAGACTCTACAAAATACTAACACAATATGTTTCGTGAAGGAAAGTTTGCTTTCAGAAACCAGCTTTCGTGCTGCAGGCAAAGCTGCACAGCAAGCAACCACAGCAATCTAAAAATAGAGCCAGGTGCCCTCCAGCCCAGCGCGCTCCATCCGCTCTCCATCCTCTCCCTCCATTAGGAAGACCGTCGCTTCACCTGGCTCTTTAAGGGCTGGGCGGCTGCAGCCCCTTAGAGCCCACGCTCTGTTTTCTGGACAATGCGAGCCAAATAATCCCTGTCATTGGCTTTGTATGGGTGTCCCCGTCATTAAAAAGCAACGTGCAGCCTGCTTGGGAAAGAGCTGATGAGCAATCGTGGTTAAATAAAGACCCTATAATTGAATAATCAACCAGGTAAGGGATAGGCTCATTGCAGAAGGTAAACTCCTCTGTCCCCGGAGAACCAAACGGGAGGGGGTGGGTATGACCAAGGCCGCTCATCAACAGATTAAATAATTAAAAAGGCAAAAGTCACTTTCCACTTCCATATTTGTTATCTGATCCATATTTGTCTACATCAGTGAAAAGAGTGCTTCCTTTCTGGATGCAACCTTAACTGAGAATCAGGAGGGAAAAGGATCGTGTCTGTACATTTGACTCACTATCTCCCACGCCTGCCCTCCACTTCCTTTGACATCATCCCAACACTTGCAGAGTTAATAGTTCCTTATAGTAAATAAGAGGCTGGCAGCCATCCATGTGTTTACATCTCTGATTGAAGAAGGAAATTCTATTACTTTTTATATACCTTTACCTAATTATAATTTAGTACACCTTTTATGTCAAGAGCCCCAAGCTCTTCCATGATTGCTTCTAAATTGAGTCCACTTATTTTGTATTTCACAGCTTCTTATGACAGTTTAGTGTGGCCATTTGTTAAATAACTCTGGCAAACAGAAAGATACAAAGATAAAGTAGAGAACCAAGAATGGTAGCCAGGGGTGATATGAATAGCACTGAATTTTGATTCAGGAGTTCTGGGTTCAAATTCTAGTTTTATAATTTTTTTTAAACATATCTTGTGTGTGTTCAGTGAGAGAACCAAATTTTTATTTCTTTCAAAAGCATAACCCCCCACTAATGTACCACATCACATAGTAGTAATCTAGTCTCTTTTCTTGTATGAAGATAAGAATAATATAATAACTAACAGGTTTGCTGTGAAGATTAAATGGAATAACACGTGTGAAAGGGATATTGCAATCTAAGGTACTATTATTAATTCAATCAATGGATGGTCCAAACTCCTTATCTGAACCAATGTTCTCCCACAAAAACCTTCATCTGAGACACTGACAAGCTATCATTTTTCTTTTTCTTTTTTTCTTTTTTTTTAATATATTTTATTGATTTTTCGCAGAGAGAAAGAAAGAGGGATAGAGAGTTAGAAACATCGATGAGAGAGAATCATCGATCAGCTGCCTCTTGCACACCCCCCACCGGGGATGTGCCCGCAACCAAGGTACATGCCCTTGCCCGGAATCAAACCCAGGACCTTTCAGTCCACAGGCCGACACTCTATCCACTGAGCCAAACCGGTCCCGGCAAGCTATCATTTTTCACTATTTGAATTTAATAAGCTCTCCTTTCCCCATCTTCTGGTTGATGACGGTGTTAACAACTGGGAAATGCAGAGACTGGGTAGGCCAAGAGAAGAGAAAAAATGTCAGAAATTAGCACTCCTGGAATGACCAGGAGTTGAGCTTTGTAGGCATAAGTGAGTAGGCACAAAGTAAGTGAAATACCAATTAATTAAAACTCACGTTGCAAATGGAGGCATATTGAGATTCATCAATTCTAGTTTATGTAGCTCAACTGACAAATAACTTATGGAAAGAATTTCTAAATGTTGATTCATAAATCATTTTTATTTGTTATTTTTTTCAACCAAGCAAATTATTAAATACATACATAGAAGTATGTTTTCCTGAGTTTCTTGCTTCTTCAGAATTTTAAAACTGGGAAGGTCTGGGAGGATATCGATAGCAGTGATATAGAGCAGAACCTTCTGCAATGATGGAAGTATTGCATGATTTGTGCTACCAATATGGTACCTACAAACACTCAAAATATGCCTAGTGCAACTGAGAAACTAAATTTGTAATTTTATTTAACTACAGTTAATTTGGGTGTAAATAATCCCCTCAAACTATAACCCCAGGATTGATTCGTCAGAAATCATTCAGTCATGCTTCAGGGAGAGATTTGCGTGTACTGGTAGCTAATTCAAGAAGAGAAAATAATCATTCTTTAGACTTGCTTTAGAGAGATTCCTTCCAACTCTAAGATTCTACAATATTAAAGAATCAACCAAATGATCCGTTTAAAGGAAAGGAAGAGATATCTACATTTTAATCCATCAGGCAAAGATTAGCCTGATTAATTATCTGAGTAACCTTATATGCTGCATCTGCAAAAGTTCTGACATATTGAGATGTTCCTCCTTTTTAACAGAACCCAGACCTTTCTTTAGGTAAAAGTGTGGCCATTACATCAAGGAGGCTGGATCAGCATTTGCCTCTGGAATAGACCCTGATTGGCCTAAACTATCTTCGATGTAATTCCAGTCAATAAGACTTAAAGTGTAGTCAACTGGGGAAGGAAGGGAGAGCGAGGCTGCCTTTGAACATAGTCTCCTCATTCTGAAGATTTCATTTGCCTCTGGATGTCACCTATAAACTCGATGCCTGGAACTTCAGCAGCCATGTTATGACTGTGAAGAGAGCTACTCTAAGAACGAGCCCATCCTGCTGAGGATGACAGCGCAGAAATATGGAAAGAACCTATGTTTTTTATGACAATATTGAGCCTCTCCCAATCCCAGCGTAATCCTACTACTGCTTTTCTATTTATGTGAAATAATATAAATACTCTTTTGATGTTTTTGGCCACTTGGGGTTGATTTTCTGTTACTTGCACCTAAAGCATTCTGATGCAAGTCACCTATCAAGTGCCAGGTAGGCACTTAGTAGACATTATCTTATTCAATCCTTGTAACAACCATCCGAAGAAAGCTTCATCAACATGTTGCAGCTGGGAAATCTGAGACTCAAGAGAGATGAAGTGGCCAAGGTCACCTGACTAATAACTGGCTGTCAAGACTGCAACTCAGGTGTGCCTGACACCAAAGCCCACATACCTCTCTTCCAGCTCCTGCCCTCGGAACTGAATGTCCCCACGAGCATGTGGATTAGCAGGCACGTCTTAAAGTGGCCTGGCTCTTGCACTCAGCTGCCTTACTTTTCACATCATCTGTAGATCGTCCCGGGAGAATACAGGGATCTGCCTAAGTGATCTCACCCAACTAGCTTAAATTTGGAAAACAATTAGAGCTGTGATTCATTTCAACTTTTATTTCAAGGCACTCCCTTCACACTCTTCCCGACAGCTGAGAAAGCAGGCTATGAGGCCAGAGACTCCACCTCCCATCAGACTTCTGTGGCTTCCTCCCTGGCGCACCTGATGCTCTTAGCTGGCTCGGTAGGGAGTGTGGCCGTGACAGCAGCAAAAATGCACCCTCCTGCCCTCTTTCCTTACCTCCCAACAGAGCACCTCAGGACGCTGGCCTGCCCCAAATGCTGAGGGTAATTGTGAAAAGCCCAGGAGCCTTGCTCCTCTAGCCCTGAACGGGGATGTACATTCATGAATAATGGACGCAGCGAGTGACTCACGCAGCGTGCTGTGGTTATTAGCTATCTCCACGGTGTGTTACTTCACAGAATGATGATATGCTAATGGGTTCATTTGCTCGCTTTGTTTTGATTCCTCGGGATGGACTCTTTCGCCTACCAGTGGAATAAAAATGTTCAAGGCTTTTCATTTAGTTGTCAGGGAGATCGCTTCTCAGGCCATGATTTATGTCTGTCGTTGAGGCTCCAATCTGTTTAGAGACTTTGAAAGCATTTAAGTAGGGAAGCTTAAAGAATAGGCTGCTTTAAATAACGTTAAGTAGATGCTCACCCTTCCAGGAAGTGGAACTTAATCCCATCCCCCTTGAGTGTGGGCAGGACTTAGCATCTGGTATCCAATGAATAAGAATATAGAAAGGAGAAAATAGTAGCTATACAGTGGAGAAATCTACCTTCAACAAGTGATCAAGTTTATCATAAGAAGTGTTACCCTGGGGAAAGCATGTACTCCCTGAAAGAATGTGATGAGGAAGGAACTGCATCTCTGTGGTCTTCCTTCCCAAAAACCCAGACCCCCTGAAATAAATCAAGTTACCCCAAATTGAGAGACAGTCTACACAACATCTGACTAGTACTCCTCAAAACTGTCAAGGTCGCCCTACCCGGTTTGGCTCAGTGGATAAAGCATCCGCATGCGGACTCCAGGGTCCCAGGTTCAATTCTAGTCAAGGGCATGTACCTTGGTTGTGGGCACATACCCAGTGGGGGGTGCGCAGGAGGCAGCTGATCGATGCTTCTCTCTCATCAGTGTTTCTAACTCTCTATCCTTCTCCCTTTCTCTCTGTAAAAAATCAGTAAAAATATATTTTTTAAAAAAAACTGTCAAGGTCATTCAAACTAAAGAAAGACCGAGGAACCATTACAGACCACTGGAGACAGTGAGACAAGAAGTCCCCGTGCCGTGTGGTGTCCTGACTGGGACCTGGAACAGAAAATGGACATGGGCGGGGAAAATGGCAAACTCCAAAGAAAGTTTGGAATTCAGTTAACAGCAATGTACTATGGTCATATGTACCATGTTTCTTCATTTTGTCAAAAGTGCCACAGAAATGTTAAGATATTAACATTAGGGGAAACTGGTAAAGGGTATATGGAGACAATCTGTATCATCTTTGCAACTTTTCTGTAAATCTAAAATTTTTCCCCAAAAAAAAATTTATTTAACTCTTCCTCCCACCCAAAAAAAATGAATAAAAAGAAATAGAATAATTGCCCTCTTTCCCACCTGCCCCAAAACACACACACATACACACACACACACACACACACATACACACACATCCTTAGGCTTTTATAACTGGGTTTGGGGTGAGGATGATAAGTAGGTTAAGAGAAGGCAAAGAGAATAAAAAAAAAATTCAGATGGTAAGGAGGAAAGATATAGAGAAAAGAAGAAGGATGTGGAGGAGGAAGAGATGGGGTGGGGTGGGGTGGAGAAGTGGGGAGAGGAAGGTATAAAGGTGAAGGCCCCCAAGGTTTTGTCCTTCCTCAGAAGCAAGAAAATAAAATTACAGTAGCAAAAGATAGTCTGAACAGTGCTGCCCATTTCACTGCCTGACACATTGGGGTACTTTGTTTAGAAGAGTGTAGAAATGATAAGACTCTTTTCCAGCATGGAGGTAAAAGGGACAGCCAGAGGCTCACCAACCCCATTCCCTCTTCCAGGCCCACAAGAAAACTGCATTTCCCATCACCCTTGCTCTTAGACTGGTACCATATGACTCAGTTCTGGCCAGTGGTCTGTGGGTGGAAATAACATGCACCACAGTCCAGCCTCTATAACATCTCACACCTCCCACCATCCTCTCTCTTCCTCTCCCGATCCTAAGACAGGCAGTTGAAAGCTAAGGCCTCTAAGATAGTACAACTACACCAGGGAAGAAGCTCAGACTCCAGAGTCTCTGCCCGGAAGCTTCCAGACAGAAAAGATGTCCAAGCTGCATTGGATGGTGGCCAAGTGAGGAATCAAGTTCCGTTGCAATAGGCCATTGGAATTTGAGGCTTGTTTGTTATGGCAGCTAGCCTATCCTAATACAGAATGGATACACAAATAACTAATGGCAAAAACATTCTAGGGCAGTTGAGAGTGTGGAAAGCAAACGAGGTGGCATTCGTCTGTCGCTTCAGCTCTCCAGCTTTTGGTCTGGCAGCGTTGGGAATTGAATGTTACAGGTGGAGAGATCTACCTAAGAGAATGACCAAAACAAAAAACAGTGGCACATGGTCCACAGCCCCTGCTGGCATATGGCTCACTTCAGGGAAACACTACAGGGAAGAATGGGAACACGGGGAAAGGAGGCTGCGAAAGACCGTCCAGGCCAGACCCTAGCAAGTCCTAGGCGCCTACTCTACATAGATATCAAATCTCCGGCATCATTCTGACCCAACTTACAGAAAGAAGTGTGTATGAATGCAAGTAGGCGGGGAGCCCTGTGAGAGTATGGGTGCAGGAGTCCAGTGGGGGCGGGGCAGCCTGAGTCAGGAGATGGTGAGCAGGGAAGAGCCCTGGGAGACACTGCTGGGACTGACATCCCCTCAGCTGGTAGGAGTGTTTCAGTTGTGCGGGACACAATGTCACTGATGGTGACTCTATGTGACTGAACGGTGCTTCAGCCTCCTTTCCTGCCATTCCCAGGCGCTGTGCTGAATGTTTCCCATCTAAGGGCTACGGTATATCTGCAGCTGTCAAGTACAAACAGTTCTCAGAGAAAGAGATTAAATAGGTTTAACATGTTGCTATCCAACAAGTTGTTCTCATCTTCCTTTACCCACATTTTGAAGGACAAAGTGTACTTATTCTCTTTATTTCTCCCTTTCATTACTTCTCTTTTTTTCGGCTTAGTGCAGGTCAACAAATATTTATTGTCTCTTCACAGCAGCTGTGTGAACTGTGTGGGATATAAATTTAGGTAAGGAAGAGTGTGGAGCTAAGGATTGCCAACTAAAGAAAGACTGAGGAACCATTACAGACCGCTGGGGACAACCCAACACACATGTTACTAACTGTAAGACCTCACGCAATGATCTGTGTGACCTTGGACAACAGGAACAGGAACATTCTGCCCAGGTCGGCTGGAGAGGCAGCGGGATGTCTAACCACAGCCTGGACAGACACATAGACCATTGCTGGGTTGAGAGATGAGGAGGGGAATTCCAGGCCATGAGCAAAAACACATCATGGCAAAGAGCTTGCCAAGGTTTACAATGGTAAGAAGTTCAGAATACTTCGTTTAAGGTGACTGAAACTGAACTCAAACTGACTTAAACAAGGAAGGCAGACAGACAGACAGACAATATACCAGCTCATAAAACCAAGCTTAATCTAACTTCATATGTGTCCAGGGACTCCCGTTCGCCACCATGACTTTGTATCTACCTGTCCCTCAGTGTTCCTCTCTTCCTTGGATCATACTCATGTAGGCCTTTCCCTGTGGTGGCAACACGGCCCCTGGCAGGTGGGCCCAGACATACATCCTACCAGCTTGGCACCACTTTCCAATAATTCCTGCAAAACCACAGATTGGTTCTTCTTGGTCCAGCTAGAGGCACCTGCCCATCTCCTCCAACCAATCCCAATGGTTGGAAAAATCTTGTACCTCCACTGGCCAGGCATGGGTACCCAGCCCAGCGTGGGAGGTTGGAGGAGGAGTCAGCCTCACCCAAGCCATCAAATGTCACCACAACTGGAGTGGCGATGGCAGGAGAGGTGAGGTGGTGGGAGGGAAGGATCAAGGCAAAAATAAGGACCAGATCACACATCCCTTTTATGACATTCAAAGGAACAACATGGCTTTTATTCTTCAGGCTACTGGTTCTCAACTACTTTCCTCCCACAACAGAAATGATGAGTGGCCCCGTCTGCAGGCACATCCGGGCATTATTCGGGATTTTTCCACGCATTAGCTCTAACTCCACCCTTCTTCTCCCACGCTAGACAGCAATGATACAGTGAACCTTGCTCTAATTGGTTTTTAAAGAGTAAAACAAAAAGAGAATAAATTATTCACAGGCTCCTGCTCTCCAATTACCAGCAGTAACAAATTACTTTGATTCAACAGGGTCTCCCACTGCCTCCTCTGAGCACAGATGCTGTAGGCACTGGGGAGACACCGAGGGTTTTTAGACGTGGAATGGGTTGGACGAGGAGATTCTAAAGGCAGAGAGGCCAGTGGAGAGGCTAGTATGGTGGAAAGGTGAGAGGTGCCAAGGACTGGAGCCAAACTCATAGCTGGAGTGAATGGAGAAGGGGAAAGTAATTGCAGAGATATTGCCCAGGGTATAGGTACTTACTGACGGCAGAACAGCAGGGTGATGTTTTGGCTGGGCTGACAGCTTCCAAACCGTCCCTTTTCACCCCTCCTCCCTCCCACCCTCTCCCCCACCACCTGCAGACCAGCTGCAACACACACACTGAAAAAGCCAACGACAGCAGCTGGACATGGGGATTCCGGCCTGGCAACGTTCTCACTCTCAAGTCCCAAGGAGTGTTTCTTCAAAACTGCTTGTTATATGTGTGCCTTAAAGTACAATGAGATAATAATTTATGATAATCATTTTGGATGATTTTTATGCGATTATTAATGCTTAGGTGGGTGTTGTTAATAATACCTATAATTGTAATGGTTAATTATTATAAAATGATTATTACTAGTAACTGTTCAAAATAATGCCTCATATTGTACGAGTATACTTTACCACTGTTTACATTCATCTATCTCTATTTTATTTTCACAATAATTCTGAAACAGCTATTATTGATCCCATTTTACAAACCGGCAAACTGACCAACTCGCCCAGAACCCGAGCAATAGCTGGTGGCAGAGGCAGGGCTGAAACTCCCGACGTCTGACGCCCAGGATGGTGGTTCCCACTGTTTTGGTGCTCGCTGTTTGCAGCAAAAAATAATAAATACAAACCGTTTTCAATCTGAGAACAGGATTATCATTTAGCTTTTAGATCTCCAGCTACTCGCATTTTCCCAGGAAGGAATTTCAGGAAGAGAGGAAGGAGAAGATGTGGAGAGTTTGAGGGGAGTGGAAAAAGCTCCCAAGGCAGTTGGGTCGGTTCTGGCACGAGGTTATCAATGGGGTTGCTGCTGGCATTTGGGCAGAACAATTTTTCCTGGTATTGGACGGTCCTATGTATTTTAGGATGTTAACATCCTCCCCCAGCCCCCACCTCCAGGCATTGTGACAACCCAAATTCCCACCATGTTCTCTATCACCCTCTGGAGGACTGGGTGGATACTGCAGGATACCTGGGCAGAGTGGGGGCCTGAGAGGACTCTGAATCCCTGAGACTTCTCATAAGACAGAAGTAAAGCTGGTGGCTTTATTATTCTTCTTCTTTTAAACCACCATACTTCCTAATAGCAGTCCCTAAACGTTCTCTGACCCCTATGCTTTTGCAAAAGCTACTTCCTCTCACTGGAGCTTAAGCCTAACTAACCATGAAAGGAACTAGCGATCTTGCCTTCAGGGCCCAGTCAAATGCCATTGTTCTGGAAGCCCATGGGAAGGGGCTCCTCAGGGCTCTGCTTCAATGTGGTTTATAAAGAGTGAAGATGCCCTTTGAACTAGTGTTTCCACTTCCAGTTCCTGACCTGTGGATTCAGCTTAAAATATAGGAATATCAACCAGCCAGTGTGGCTCAGTGATTGGGCATTGACCCATGAACCAGGAGGTCACTGTTGGATTCCAGGTCAGGGAACATGCCCAGTAGGAGACAGCCAATCAATGATTCTCTCATTATTGATGTTTATCTGCCTCTCCCTTCCTTTCTCTGAATCAATGAAAACATTTTTTTTTAAATATAGTAATATCCAGGTGACTGGACATTTTTATCATAGCATTCCTTTCTTTCTTTCTTTCTTTCCTTCTTTATTTACTTATTTTTTATAATGCTGGTATTGAAGCATTTTTATTTTTTTATTTTTATTTTTATTTTTTAAATATATTTTATTGATATTTTACAGAGAAGAGGAAGGGAGAGAGATAGAGAGCTAGAAATGTCGATGAGAGAGAAACATCGACCAGCTGCCTCCTGCACACCCCCTACCGGGGATGTGCCCGCAACCAATGTACATGCCCTTGACCGGAATCGAACCCGGGACCTTTCAGTCCGCAGTCCGACGCTCTACCACTGAGCCGGTTTCGGCCTCATAGCATTCCTTTAAAGAGAGAAAAGCTGGGAACAATTTAAATGTCCAACATACATTCACACACACACACACACACACACACACACACACATTATGTAACACTATTAAAAAAAAACAAAACACTACGATAAAATGTTCAGGGGGTAAAAATAGTATATAAAATCGTATCCATGCCATAATTGCAACTGTAAGAATAAGCCATAGATATAAAGACTTCAGGAAGGATGCCAAATGATAGTACAGTTAATATTCACGACTTTTTACATTTTATCACTGATCAAATGTTCTACGAGGGAAGCATATTATTTTTATGATGAAATTGCATTTGGAAAAGAACAAAGAAAAGAGGACGGGTGACCAAGAAGCTGGGCGATTCCTCAAAGTCAGTCTGTCCAGAAGGTGTGCAAAGCACGCTGCCATTGGGAAGAGTGAGCGAAAACAGCCAGCGCCCCGCAGGCTCCTGAAACCTGCACGTTTCGCATTCCCCGAGGAAAACACGCAGTTGGCTTCCGTTCTGCTGAACTGGCTCTTGGAGAGAGACAGCATAAGGGACATGTGGTGACCCTTCGGCTATCCTAAGTGGCAGGGACATATGGCCGGTCCCGGGGTGGGAGAGCTCATCCTGGGATCCAGACACCGGTGCCCATAAACACTAAGAAGCGAGGCCTGCGCCGGGGACGGGGTCAGGAGAGGCCGTGGTGCTAGAGAAACGGCCCAGGAGGCAGCCGCAGACACCAAGGGAAACTGGATGTGGGGGATGGAGGGGAGAGGGGGAGGCTGGAGGGGAGGCAGTGGGAGCCTGCCGTGCTGAGGAGCACCGGCTCCCAAGACTGGGGACTCAGCACAACCACAGGAGCTTTGAAAGCACACAGCTGCCTGGGCTGCCCCCACCCCAGGGTGCCGGTTCATGCTGTGCGGCCCAGATTAAGAACTTCTGAGATCAAAGGTAGAAACGTATTTTTCACAAGTTTTTCCCCAAATTGCCCTTGCACTCTCCAGGCCCCGTAGCTGTTCAAACCCAGGCTATTCTCCCACCCCATTCCTCCCTCTCTGCTGCAGCCCAGACACCTTTATTTTGATGCTCTATGTGTTAGGACTGAGACATCCTCTAAAATAAAAGGCTAACATGCAAAGCAACCAAATGGCAGAACGACTGGTTGCTATGAATCGCACTGATCACCAGGGGGCAGATGCTCAATGCAGGAGCTGCCCCCTGGTGGTCAGTGCGCTCCCACAGGGCTCAGCCAGAAGCCAGGCTCATGGCTGGCGAGCTCAGTGGTGGTGACATCTGTGGCAGCACTAAGGGTGTCTGACGGATGGTTTAGGCCTGGAGGGGGCCTAAGGCATCAGTTGGACATTGCCCTAGGGCTCCCAGACTGCGAGAGGGTGCAGGCCAGGCTGAGAGACACCCTTCCCCAGAGTGCACGAAATTCATGCACCAGGCCTCTAGTGGAAATATAAGCTCTAATTGTGTAACTTAATGAGATAATATGCAGTCCTTCCGGCTTCCCCAAAGGTTCCCAAGGGTCTGGGGAGCGAGAACAGACCATCCTCCATGGTCAGCGAGGCCCCCACAAGGTCCCGAGGAGGCTGGGGAGGCAGAGAGAGCTGGGGTGCAGGTCTGACTCCCGGGAAGGAGAGACACTTTCCCAGCACTGTCTCCCTTCCACGGCCTCAGAGGCAAACCCAGCAGTTCCTTCCACCCAGGCCAAGTCCTCCTGCCTCCGACCCGGCCCATCCTCCACGGCCCGGGTGGTCGGTCTCACAGCCACGCCACGTGCCATCCAACACCCTCAGGGCTCTGTGTACAGCCCAGGGATGGGGCACGGGTGGGTCCAGTTCTCTCCGAGTGGCTCCAGCCAGACACAGGATGTGACGGCAGCCTGTGCACTTGAGAGGGAGGGAGATCTGATCCGTGAGAGATTCCGATAAGAAGGAAACCGCTCCTTTCCTGTTAGCAAGGGCAGAGCCCCTGCCCTGACGCTGTGAGCGGGGACAGACATGTCTACGGAGTAAAACCTAGAGTCACGTCCCCAGGAGGTTACTAGCGGACCAGGGCCCCCAATCAAGGGCGATCCAGAGGTGCATCATCACGGGGCCCAGTTTTAACTCAAGGGTTTGTTGTATTTTTACGTCAGGTGCCTTCATTTGACGGCAAAAGAAAAAATCAGTAAAGTCATTCGTCACCAAAAGCTTATAAGGGACAACCCAAGTGTATTTGAGCTATTTCTCAGCGTAGGTGCCATATCTGTCTCTCCACCACATCCACCACCAGGCCTTAGCTCAAGGCCGGGTTCCTGGGGGAGGAGGCTGCAATGCAGGAGAGGAGGCCAGCCAGAAGACAGCCTTTCTCACGTGGGGAATTCCAGGGAGAAGGGAACCAGGGCAGGAGAGGGCAGGGGTGTGTGTGTGTGTTCCCCCCCCCCCCTCTCTCTCTCTCTCTCTCTCTCTCTCTCTCTCTCTCTCTCTCGACTTCTCCCCACCCCCACACTGGAAGGTCTACATCCCAGTAAACTCAGTGGCCAGGAGAGGCAGGCAGAGGAATCTGGGGTTGGCTTTCTCAAGTTCACTCTCAGGTTCTGTGTCGTTTGGATGAGCCCCGGGTGCTCCCACAAGCCCCTGAGGCCGAACCTCAGAAACCCCTTGGGGTTGGGATTGGGGGGTTGGCCAGGGAGGCTGATAAGGAGACCACATCACCAAGAGCTGAAGACTGGACCACCATATTCAGAACCATATAACCCTCACAACGGATCTCAGCGGGATCCACGCATGTGGAAAGGGGTGGGGTAGGGGGTGTCTTCCTTCATTTAGAGAGAACCTCAGGGATTCCCTGTCACTCCAGGCCTCCACAGCCCGGGGCAGAAGTTCCTGTGCTCCTCAGGAAGCCCTGGGTGGGCCACACTTACTGGTGGAGAGGTCGGGTGGAGGCTCCCAGCCTTCCTCCCCCACCCCCCTGACAGTGCAAAGCTTCCGCTCCTCCCTGTGGGTGAATCACTTTGCCTTTGCCACATGGGCTGCTGGGAGTTATTCTGAGGGGTCGGGGGCACCGAAGATGAGCCTGGATCCCATGTGTAGAACCCTGGATTCCCCGGAGCCAGGTGAGATGTGTTTGGTTTGAAGAGGGATGCCCTCCCTACCGGAAGTGAGCCCTGGAGACAGGTCTGCTGGCTGGGAGCCGGAGGGTGTGTCCGTGAGCGAACCGTCTGGATGGAGTTCAACGTTTAAGATACTTACTTCCCTTGGACAATAGAAACAGCAGTGTTGGGGTCTGATTTAAAAGCATCCCCTTTTATGGTGCAATTCCTTTTGTTAACCCCAAAGCTTCCGCTGCGTCTCTCAAATAAAAGTACAAGATGCTAAAGAAAGCTGTGGCCTGTCCCAGGCAAACCCCACCCCCAGAGCCCGAGGGGAGATACAGCATCAAACGTAAAACATAAACTGAAAGGAAGGCCTGGGTCAGGCTATCTAGGCCAGGAGCCTGAAAGCTATGCCCACTGCATAGAGCTGGCCATGTGGGCCAGCCAAGATCGCTGCACGGTGGGACGTTGTGTTAGCCAGGGGCCTAACTGTGTTAGACAGAATTGGACATGCAAGAAACTGACCATGTCACGTGTAAGAGAAAATGGGGAAGGAGTGTCTTAGTCCACAGTGCAGTTCTAAGAGAAGTTCAGCAAGGCCATCAGGGAGTCCCTGAGCCAATGTCACCACAAAGGAGGCCCCCAGGAGCAGCCAGCCTTAGCATCCCTGACACTCAGTCATTGGCGGGGGTACCCTTGGGAAACCCAGCATCAGCCATCACAGACCCATTTCCTCGCCCAGAAACTGGGGCCCTGGGTCAAATACGCTGCCCGGGTTGAGACGCATCCACAGAGCCGCTACAACAATAAACCCCTTCTCCTCCCAAATGAAGGACAGGAAGAAGGCGAGAGGAATGGCTTTAACTCCCAACAGTGGAAAATCAGTCCATAAACATCTACTTACAACAAGAAGCCTACATATTTCCCTTGTGGGAAGCCAACCCGCAAAAGAAACTCCCCTGAACTTTAAAAATTCATTCCTTCATAGTTCACTCAGCCTCAGAATGCGTCCTTCCATTGTTCTGTTAGCAAACTGGAGGAAGACTCCACTGATGTGGATTAGCAGAGACTACAGCGGGAAATGTCAACTCCAGGAGGCAGCACTGAGTCAGGGAAGTAGGTGCCCGGAAGTTCCCAGCGGGTGACCAGCATAGGGCGCTAGAGAAAGCTGTGTGGCCAGACTTCCCGTGAGCTAACAGAGGATTTTGACCTATGACTCATCCCGGGGTGGGGTCCGAGCTGCAGGGGACGCCACACCGCCTCACCAGCCAGATTGCACATTTCCTGAAAGCAATCCAGTCAGAAGCCGGCTTCTTGGCAGCAGCCCCCGGTGGGAAAATGACTGCCAAATGCCAAAATGAGGATGAGTGCAATGATTTAATTCTGCGTGGAAAACACAATCCATTAAATGGGACCTGACAAGGCCTTAATCTCATCCTCGGCCAAGGGTGTTGGCTCTGCTCTGGGCAGTGCATCCTCAGGAAGCTATGTATAGAACCAGGAGCGCCTTTGCCAACGCCCAAATAAGTCCCTGCGACGTGGTCATTCTCCAGGGAGTGAGCGTGCTCTTCTCCCAAAGCACCATTACCAAAACCTGCCAACTCCACCTCGTGGGGAGTCATACAATTCAAGGGAAGTAGCTGAGATGGCCAGTGCCCTGGAGGGCTTCAGTGTTCCCACTGCCATGCAAGGAGGCCAGGCCAGTGGCCAGCCTTGCTCCCATGCACGACGGGGTTCTCTGCACAATCCAGGCACCGAAAGGGGGTGTCAAGGCGTGGAGGCCCAATCCTCTCCTAAACGCGGTTCTGAAAACAGGGGGAAGGAATTGGGGGCTGTCCTGCCATTCGCCCACTGAACCCTGGTAACCGTCCCCAAGGCCTGTGTTGCTATGTCACTGTCTCCATCTGTAAAATGGGGAAACTGAGACTCCAAACCATGACTCAGATGATGTAGTTTAGAGGAGTGTTGGCAGACGCACAGCCAAGGCATTCCAAAGCCCATGCCCCTCTCCTCAGAGGGGGTCCTCGGGCCATCGCATGCCATGAGAGCCGGCTAGAAATGCAGAGTCCCAGGCTGTGAGCCAGACCCAATGAGTCCGTGCCTGTGTGTGATAGGGTCCCCCACGGACTTCATGAGATATGAAGTTTGAGAAGCGCTGAAGGAGCTCCTAGCCAAAAGGGGCAGGTGCATTCAAAACCTAAGTTTACACTAGAAAAGGGATTCAAGGTCACAGAACAGGGTCAGTCTCACAGAAAGAAGCATCAAAGTGTGTGTGTGTGTGTGTGTGTGTGTGTGTGTGCATACACAAACTCCACATCACGCTATCTTATTTCACCACCAACAAACCCGGAAGCATAAAAGCCAAGGTGAGCAGGTTAGAGAGGGCGTAGCTTTGGAGCCTGAGGTGTGGACTGAGTTCTCATTTCCAGCTCCGCCACCTGCGGGGTGACTTCGAGTGAGTTGCTTGATCTCCATGAGACTCCGTTTCCTGACCTGTACACGCAGGACAACATCACTCCCCTTGCCAGGGCTCGGAGGGATTAAATAAGCAAATGGATGTTCCTGGACATAGCAGATGCCCAGTAAACACCGGCTTCCCTGGCATTTGGGGCCATCTGGGCTGGGTCTCACCTGTGCCAGGGTGCACGCTGGAGGCTGGGAAGAGAGATGGCTCCCAGCAGCCAACTCACCCAGTTCTCCTGCGTCCTCCAGTGGCCAGCACTGAGCTCCCGTCACCGCTCAGATGGGCTGGACTTGTCTGTGTTCCCCAAGCTCCAGTTCCATTTACTTTCTTCTCTTCTAAGAAACACCTGTGTGTGTGTGTGTGTGTGTGTGTGTGTGTGTGCGGGTGTATATAAAATTAGAGGCCCGGTGCATGAATTTGTGCATGGGTGGCCAAGGGGAAGAGGACATGGGCAGTTGGCCAAGGGGAAGAGGACATGGGCAGTTGGCCGGCCTGCCTGCTGGTCGAACTCCTGGTCGAGGGGACAATTTGCATATTAGCCTTTTATTAATAGGATATGCACTGAGTGGCCAGATTATTATGGGTTCAGAGATCGTCAAAATCTGGCCACTCAGTGTAATTCAGAGCTCAAAGGGAGAGTCGATACCATCTAGCACAGGGCTCTCCAAGTGCAGCAGCAGGAGCAGCACCCAAGCTTGTTTGAAAGGCCCATCCCAGGACCCCACCCAGACCCGGAGGTGAGCCCGACCACCTAGCAGCCCCCAGGCCATGGTGTTACTACAGAGTGATCAAGACGGTGAGAGCCGCTAGGGGCCACTGCATTGGAGGCTCCCACCCTCTAACATTGCCGGTGAAATCTACTGCCTTCCTCGGAAGGAAGGATGGCTCCAGACTAGCACGCGGCTGCATTAAGGAGTTAATGAGTGAACAACCAGCGCCAGTGGATTATCAAATGAAGTCCATGGTCACCAGTACCTGTTCTGTATCAGAGAGCTCCGAGGGAATGCAAAGAGAGGGGGTTCCGGTGATGATGGTAATAGAGTTGGGCTAGCACAGTGGTCGGCAAACTCATTGGTCCACAGAGCCAAACAGCAACAGTACAACGATTGAAATTTCCTTTGAGAGCCAAATTTTTTAAACTTAAACTTCTTCTAATGCCACTTCTTCAAAATAGACTCGCCCAGGCCGTGGTATTTTGTGGAAGAGTCACACTCAAGGGGCCTAAGAGTCGCATGTGGCTCGCGAGCTGCAGTTTGCCGACCACTGGGTCTAGCAGACAAGTTGTTCTTTTCCTGAGAGTAACTCTGTAGCTCTTCCTGATGAACCTGGTCTGGGATGAGTAGCTACAGGAAGACTGTATGTGAAGGGGTTGACCCCACCGCACGCTCCGAGACGAGAACACACAGACCCAGAGTGGCATTCCCCCCACCCCAGCCCCTGCACCGCAGGGAACCGCAGAGAATCACAGGTTTATGGACTGTACTTCTCTCTACCTCAATGGGTTTAATTTTGTTTAAAACCTAAACCCATATGATGAATAATAAAAGCGTTTACCTTGCAATTCTCATCCCGCCCACTGTATCCAGCACATTCTATAAAGAAATCCAACCCCTATTCATCACTCCTTTTCAGAACTCATCTATAATTCAGCCTCCACTAAGAACCTTCGCACAATGAAATGGCTTTTACTGAGCGATTACACACGTCACCTGGACGCAAGAGAGCACATTTTTCAAACGCATTTCATGGACTCCGAGGGTTGTCTGCACTGTTTGGTGGGGAGGAGGGGGGACTTTCTGTGAGTTTTCTATGTCCTACCAGCCGTGTGGAGACTATGAAAGCATTGCCTAATGAAAGGAGTAAAATCAGGGTAACCAGGAGAAAGGGCGGGAGGAAGGCAGGCCAGCAAAGTCATTAAATCTTAACTTCTGACACCAGTACTTCTGTGTATTTCCAATGTGGATTTGAAAGGCCCATATGGAAAAAAGAAATCATTTTAGGCGCTTCACCCATACGCAGACCGGTTCCCATTTAACGTGGTGAGAAGGTAAGGGGCAGTGTCATGATGAAAGTAGAGCACAAACCAGAAAGAAGACACGGAGCCTTTGCAGGAGGATGCAAGCCTGAAGGGAAAGCCAGAACAGAGCAAACAGCCACTCGGAAGCCACGAGAGATGCTCCCTTCCTTTCAGAGGCAGCACCTCACACATCTCTCCCAACCAGAAACTCCCCCTCCCTCCCCACTCCCTCCCCCAGAAGACTCTAAAGGCGCAGGACTGCATTCATTTCCCCTTCCAACTCCTGCTTTTTCTCCGCGCACTTATCTTCATGCGTCATCCTCCTTTGAAGCAAAAGACTCATTAATCCAATCCAAATTGCCAACTTCAGTAAGTCCTTTGCCTCGGCATTTAAATGCCAATACCAATTAAATGCCAACAGCAACTTAACTACTGGTACGATCTTCACCACACGCAGGAAACCCAGCCAGAAGGCCGGCTCCCATGCATTCCCACACTCGCCCCTCAATGCTAATTTACTCAGTGCAAACGCGTGAGGTAATCTGCTGGCCACGCTGACGATGCATCCAACTGGGTGGAAGTAACTCCACAAGCAAATGAGAAAGAACCAGCCGGGGTGCAAACCTGAAGGACGTCTTCACCAAGGCTTCCGGGCTGTCCAGCTGAGGCAGCTCGTCGGCGAGGATCTGCTCCGGGGGTCGGGGGTCGTGGACGATCGTTGGCCGCGGCTTCTCCTTGACGTTCCCCGTGAGCCCGTCGATGATGGAGTTCCACAGACAGCTCTGCGACTTGGACCCTGAAGCGTGAGGGGCGACAAAGGGGTGCAGGTGAAGGACCAACCGATTCCGTGCCCTGCCTTGCCCGACGCAGGATTTCAAAAGCAGAGCAATGTACATAGTTCTCACAATCACTACCAGCATCGAGGGCTCTCAAGGATACCGGTCAGGCAACTTCTGGAGTAAAAATTTTAATTTTTTCATTTCTATGCAGACAATAGGCCAACACTCTGGATAGTTGGCCTCATAGCTAGTATAGTGGATATTATATATACTGTCTTATTTCAGGGGTGATCAACTCCTGACAGAGCTGTGGGTGTGTATGAATATATTTATCCAAGTCTACAAAAGACTACTATTTTAGAGAACAGAAGGGATGTTCAGACACAAGTCTCCCCTATGAACTCAGCTTGCCCAAGGCCTGGGGTTCAGGACTCCCTTCCATGGAAACACCCCCCACCCCCGAGGAGGGCCCCGCCTCTAAGAACTAGAACTCAACACAGGCAGGTTTGTCCTCTGGAAGATCAGGACCCAGGAAATGACGCTGAGTGCGTGCGGCCGGCCCACCCTGCAGATACCTCCCACATCAGACGAATGTGGAAGGCAGACAGGAAATGGACAGACCACAAAGCAGGGCTCGACCTGACAGGCAGTCAAGGTCCACATCAGCCGTGATGCTCCATTGTCATCAGGCCCCTTTGAGCTGATCTGAGGGAAATGTCACTGTACCTCAGAGGGCTCCCTTCCCAAAACACATAACCCCCTGTATTCAGTGCGTTTCTAGCGTCTGTGAGCGTAATGCTTTAACGTCTGCCATACACGCACATCTCAGTCATGCCTTGTCTGGACAACCCAATATCACGCCTGAGCCACCTCACCTGAGCCTCCCTCATCGCTCACCTCCTCCCTCCCCTCAATTCTTCAGGAAAGCCCACCTCGCAGGGCCATGCTTTTCAAGCACAAACCAGAATCCACACCCTGTCACCTCCCTTCTGAGCGTCCACCTTCCGGGCCACTGTCCACCAGCTCCAATCACCCAGGACAGGCACCAGACAACTAGGGCAGCCCTATGTTTCAGAGCCACAGAATTCCTCAACCAGCCCAGTGGTCGGCAAACTCATTAGTCCACAGAGCCAAATACCAATAGTACAACGATTCAAATTTCTTGTGAGAGCCAAATTTTGTAAACTAAAACTTCTTCTAATGCCACTTCTTCAAAACAGACTCGCCCAGGCTGGGGTATTTTGTGGAAGAGCCACACTCAAGGGGCCAAGAGCTGCATGTGGCTCGGGAGCCGCAGTTTGCCGACCACGGGACTAGCCAATGCTAAGCCTGCTCACCCGGCCTTGCCCAATCCTCCTTGCAAAAACCACAGTAAAGACACTTTGCCCAGAGCTCCCCACCCCCAGCCTCAGACCCCTCCAACTCCTGAAATGCAAGACAGCTTTTTATTGTAAAAACCCTACACATCTATCGTAATGAAATCTAGTGCTCTGAACGAAGTCTTACAGTAAACTCCCTGCCCATTTCCCTTCTCTCTTTTACTTATTCATTCAACACGCACATATTAATTCCCTCATATGCCAAGTTCCATTCTGAGCTCCAGAAATAGGAAGATAAATGGGAATGTTTGCCTTGGGAACTAGTCGACTCACAAGCAATCGCAACAAATGGGCAATGCACACCTGGTGCTGTCTGGACCCAGCAGGCCTCCCGCATTCCGCCCAGGGCCCTGGGGGAAGCCTCACAGGACCAGGACATCAGAAATGGGCAGGAAGCTGGCAGACCTGCCGCAGACAGGGGAGAGAGAAGAACATCCGGTGCCAACGTCACATGCCAGGCTCAGAGGCCTAAGAAAGCAGCTTGATGATTAGGGTCAGAGCAAAGTGAGAGGGGCAGTGACCAGAGATGGGGCCAAAGGCTGGGCGGGCCAACTGTCCCTGAATAACACGCTGATCACTGCCGAACTGCTTCTGCGGGTGCAAAAGGACTGCAGATTTCTAAGAGAGGCTGCGGTGGCGTGACCACCTCAGAGTTTCAGAAAGCAAAGTGGCAACCTGAGGAGAAGCAAACCCTGAGGAAGGCAGGGATATGAGAGGGGTTTAAACCCCTGGACCCGTGTCATCTGTAGACAAGACAATGAAGTTTCACATACATGTGACTGCGTTTTAAGTATTTGCAAATGCAAAAAAATAAACTACAGATTCATGCAAAAGCACCTATTATACTAGATTTTTTTTGTACCATTTTCTCAATCAGTGAATCAGAATGGTCATGTGACCTAAGCTAACTCCCTATTAGGGCTCCCACATGGACAGGTGATGACCCCTTCAAAAGTTGTAGCAAGAGCTACAGAGATACTCTGGCACGTTTAAAAGAAGATTGTGGTCGAAGCTATAAATAAGATCCGCTCAACATTCATTCCCAACTCCCATTTCCCTTGTCTTCCTCCTCTAAAGAGGCCATAAAACAACATATTCAATTTTCCAGCCTCTCTTACCGCTATGGCTAACCACATGTTTAATCTTGGCCAAGGAAATGTAGGTGAAAATTCCTGGGGCTAGTGTCTCTTGCTGAATAAAATAAATAAAACATTTTATCGAATAGTCCCTTTAAAATTAGTTTTCCTATTTTTTCCCCTTTGCCCTCCTTTCTTCTTCCTACTGGAAGGAAGACTCGGTGTTGGAGCTCCAGCCGCCATCTTGTGACCGTGAGGTGGCAAGCATTACGACAAAAGCCTACATCTTGCATGTGGAAAGTGAAAAGGTGGGAAAAACCTGGACCCCTGGCAGCACAGCTGAACAGGTCCCCTGATTTCCAGGTTTCTTGATGTCAGACATACATCTACTCATTACACCCTTAGGTCTTTGCTTGTAGCCAGGTGCATTCCAAAATGGTACACGCATGCTCATCACATCACATAAAGGTGTTCCCCGTATAAAAATGGTACCATCTATACAGCACTAGGAATTGATATTTTAATAAATCTTCCAATTATCTTGTGAGAGGCATAAATTCTCGTGTAAAAACTATTAATTCGTTAAATGGGAACAGTTGAAACGCATCACAATTTTTATAAGCTATTTTGGCGTTTCTTCGCTTTTTTTTAATATTCTGGGAAGCTCAACAAATGGGAAATAGCCTACGTTTCTCTTGACCTTTGAGAGTTCAAAGAACAATTACTCTCATGGGTAATGTCTGTGGGTTTTTTTGTTTTGTTTCATTTTGTTTTTAAACATTAAGGGGGGGCGGGGAAGGGGGGGTGGGGAGACGGTCTCTGCTCAAGAACATGTTGGGAACCAGCAATAGTTACGCTCCACCTGGGAGCTGTGCGTGAGCCCGCACCGGGGGATCAGCTGGACGGCCAGTCAGCGTGAGGAAGCGCGGGCCTGGCAGAGTCTGTGATGGAGAAGACACAGAGACAGGGCGGCTTTAGGGCAGCGGTTCTCAGCCTTCCTAATGCCGCGGCCCTTTACTACAGCTCCTCATGTTGTGGTGACCCCCCAACCATAAAATTATTTTTGTTGCTACTTCATAACTGTCGCAACCCACAGGTTGAGAACCGCTGCTGTAGAGCCTAAGACCATCGGAAAACACAGATATTTACATTATGATTCATTGACAGTGGCAAAATTACAGTTAGGAAGTAGCAACGGAAAATAACGTTATGGTTGGGGGTCATCACAACCTGAGGAGCTGTAATAACGGGTCGCGGCATTAGGAAGGTTGAGAACCACTGCTCTAGAAGCATTCAGAACCATAACTCCGGCACATCACGCTGTACTTCATTTGTGAGCAAATAACATTCACACAGTGTAGATCAAGCAGAATGTTCTTCTTTTTTTTTTTTTTTTAATCCTCACCAGATGGTATTTTTGCCATTGATTTCGAGAGAGAGGAAGGGAGGGGAGAGAGAGAGATGGAGAGGGAGAGAGAACAACATCAATGAGAGAGACACATTGATTAGGTTGCCTCCCACAAAGGCCCCGACTGGGGTTGGAGAACCTGCAACTGAGGTACCTGCAATCGAACCCGCAACCTGTGACCCTCCCGTCCGAGGGCTGGCACTCTAACCACTGAGCAAACCAGACCGGACATGTTCTGCATCTTTTTACAAAGCACACATCCTTTTTCGTCAGTAATAAGATACACCTTATTTGCTACTAGGGAGAACCTTGACTTCGCATGGTCCGCTTGCATGGAAGCAGTTTGCAGCTTCCTTTACTGGTAAAAAAATAATAAAAGAAGTTCAGGCTGCAGGAGGAGGTGGATAATATAAGGTGAGCTTGACGGGTTGAGGAAAGACAAGAGAGTGAGAAAAGGAAGATGAGAAAAACCCGATTCCACAGTAACTACCGATTCGCCCTGAAGTGTGCCTGACGGGGGAGCCTGACAAGCTGCCGGCGGGAGGAGCCCAAGGTGAGGTGGAATCCCATTTAAAGCTGACAGGGGCTCCGTCAATGAGGGCCCGGTTAAAAAAAATGAAATACACGGAGATTACACTGGCTGAAGGCTGAGAAGGCGGAGCCCTGCAAAGCCAGGAGGAAAGAAGAGACTTGATTCTCCTAAAGATTAAAAAATAAATTCTTGGAGCCTTTCAATGGTATCTGTAACAAAGGTGTGTAGGGTGTCTCCTACTTTTAGGAGGATGAGGTCCTAGGATGCCCAGCAGGGGAGAAAACTGGGCCAGCACACAGGTCAGGAGGGAATCTAGGAAAGCCCAGGGGAACAGTTCTAGGCCCACTACAATAACACAGTAATGATGGTAAGAAAACGAAGTCTCAACAATGTTTTTAATATCTTTAAATCAGTCACATAGCCCTGTTCCATTCTTTCTAATACTCTAATTCTTGGTTTTAGAAACTTTTCAGAAACTCTGTCTCCTACAATTTAAAAAAGATTCGACCATTAACTCCATTTCAGAAAGACACACCGAGGTTGCAGGAAAGGGAGTAGATCCTCCTATGGAATGTAAGAACACAGCTTTGTGGGGGCATATTTTAAATTCTCCGATACAGTAGGGTGTGGGGTTTTCTGAGTTATCCTATTAGAGCACCCTGCTGCTTTTTTGCACAACTGGGTCCCGTTAGTCCACCTCTAGCCCTGTAAAATCCACTAACGTGGGACAGGGACAGGCCTCCTCCCGCCGCATCTTAGCTGTTCTTCCTCGCTTACGTCTCGAAGGAAAGTTTAGTTAAAATCACTTCGCCAGCTTCTAAAGCGAAATCTCCTTTTTGGGTTTATATTGAGATTATATTTAACAAAAGGATGATTAATCGTTTACTTTTTTTTACGGAAAGAATTTTCCACCTCCGCAATATATCACGCTCTCATCTGGGTCCATGACTGGCCTTTCCTGTATGAAACATCTGCTGTATGTGTTAACTGGGGTTCGTACACCATCTCCTCGCACTTAGCCCTCTCACTGTGTTCTGAGAACATCTCCTCCCCTGTGGCTCCTTCCCCGTGAGCCAGGAGGCTCTCAGCGGTGTGGCCCCATGGCCCTGTCCTCGGGGATGAAGTCCAGGAGGAGGTACAGGACCCTGGCTTGGATAATCACTGTTCTTCGTGCCAAAACCAAAAGGAAAGGCCCTTTCTGTCCTATCAGACTGCTGGGCTAGGACCCACATCCCGCACACGAAGGAGCCTGAGAAAATGAAGCTAGCACCCCAAGGAAAGCAGGGGGGAAAACAAGGAGTCCTGGCCGAAACCGGTTTGGCTCAGTGGTAGAGCGTCGGTCTGCGGACTGAAAGGTCCCAGGTTCGATTCCAGTCAAGGGCATGTACATTGGTTGCGGGCACATCCCCGGTAGGGGGTGTGCAAGAGGCAGCTGGTCGACGTTTCTAGCTCTCTATCCCTCTCTCCTCCTCTCTGTAAAAAATCAATAAAATTTATTTTAAAAAAAACAAGGAGTCCTGGGGGTGACTCTCCTCTACAGCTTTGCAGTGGGATCATCGGTTTCCAACGCTAGCTGGGATTTTACCTCCCAAAGTAAAAGAGGCGAAAGCTGCCTCCATTTCCTTACTGCTTTTGACACCATTATTTTCTTCTCAAACACATGTCTCAGGAGAGAAATTATTCTCCTTTCGTTTAGGGAAGCAATCAAAACTCCAGGATGGACTTGCCCTGCTCTCAAGCTTCGGGTCCAATGCCCTACCCCCACCCCCACCCCGCCATGGTCTCTCCCAGTGCCCTGGGCTCTCCTTGCAAAAGCTCCATTGGCCTGAGGTTCCTAGAGCACTTACACATCAAATGCTGGGCTTTGCTGCCACCGTGCGGCCATGTCTGAGCACTACATGTGGCCACTATTCCTTGAAAAGTTATAGTGGTTTGTTTTTGACATATAACATTCTATTAGTTTCAGGTGTACAACGTAATGATTTGATATTTGTATACATTTCAATATTATTCACCATAAGATCACAGAAAGTCCAATTAACAGTTACAATTTTTTTCTTGTGATGATGAAGATCTGTTTCTCTTAGCCACTTTCAGCTATATACTACAGTATAATGAACACAGCAACCTTGAAGCACTTATTTTGTACTCCATGACTTTCGTTTTGTCCTTAAGAGTCCACATGTGAGTGAGATCGCACGGTCTGTGCCTTTCTCTGCCTGACTTCTTTCACTCAGTACGATGAACGCGGGTCGTCCTTGAGTGTTTGCTACCATTAGACGTTTCCTTCTCTGCTTGTTAACCCCAGCTCACTCCTGAGGAGATGAAGACCCACAGAGACTGAAGCACACCTGTCACGCCCCCTGAGGAAATAATGATGACTCCAGGTGGGGGGGGGAGGGGGATATGAGAAGCGAATGATTTCTGACACCATTTGTGACACCATTTCCAACATGTGAGCACTTAGGCTTTCCTTATCATATGCCATTACAGCTTCATAAAAATCATTCCTGCCCTAGCTGGTTTGGCTCCATGGACAGAGCGTCAGCCTTCGGACTCAAAGGTCCCAGGTTCAGTTCCGGTCAAGAACATGTACCTTGGTTGTAGGCACATACCCATTGGGGAGAGTGCAAGAGGCAGCTGGTCAACCGATGTTTCTAACTCTCTATCCCTCTCCCTTCCTCTCTGTAAAAAAATCAATAAAATATATATTTTTAAAAATCATTCCTAGCCGAAACCGGTTTGGCTCAGTGGTAGAGCGTTGGTCTGTGGACTGAAAGGTCCCAGGTTCGATTCCGGTCAGGGGCATGTACGTTGGTTACGGGCACATCCCCCGTAGGGGATGTGCAAGAGGCAGCTGGTTGATGTTTCTCTCTCATCAACGTTTCTAGCTCTCTATCTCTCTCTCTTCCTCTCTGTAAAAAATCAATTAAAAAAAAAAAAAAGATACTTTTTTTAAAAAATCATTCCTAGGAATTGACCCCAAAGTGCTGACGCCTCCCAAAGGCAGCATAAGAAGCCGTGTAAATGGGGAAATTATCGTTCCAGCCCCGCGCCTGGTGTCCAGGGAGGGTCCGCACTCAGGACACGGCTGACCCGATGTGAATGACGCAGGGGCCTGTGCAGCCCTCCTGCCAGGACCTCAAACAACACCGTCTTTTTCTAAAGGGGGGAGCTGAGCGTGAATTTCCCAGCTGTCAGATGAGAAAGCCGAGCCCAAGGGGGGCAGGTGGAATTGCTTTACGTGAAACAGCTGGTAGTGCTGGTGCTGGAAACGAAAGTCCAGCCAGCCCAGTTGGGTGGCCCAGTGGTTGAGCATCAACCTCTGAACCAGGAGGTCACTGTTCCATTCCAGGTCAGGGCACAAGCGTGGGTTGCGAGCTCAATCCCCAGTAGGGGGCATGCAGGAGGCAGCTGAACAATATTCTCTCTCATCGTTGACGTTCCTGTCTCTCTCTCTCTCCCTTCCTCTCTGGAATCAGGATATACATTTTACTTGTTTAAGGCCTCGGAAGGAGCCCGGACAGGAGGGAAGGTCTACTCACGGGAGAAGCGGGAGAAGCGGTTGAGCGGCCCAGCAGCCTTGTCTCCGGCTTCGTTTGCAACTGGGAACAAAGGAAACAGAGAGGCGTTAGGAGCGGGCACCTCTGTCAACCCCACACGCCAGCCTGCGGCGGGTGCTCCGGAGGGTTTGACAGGAGCGTGCCTGCGAGTCTTGGTGAGAGCATTTCATTTCGGCTCCTAATTTTCCAATGCTGCCCCACCTCCCCCTCCCATCCCGTCTAAGTGAGGTCGAACGTCCGCATCCATTTGACTAGAGAGAGCATCCAAAGGGAGCTGGGGAGGACCCAGACGACACGGAGCTTACAGGGCTGGGGACCAAGCTAGCCCGTGTCCACTGAGCAAGAGCCGGGCAGGCCCGGCTTCCGAGGCAGCGCACGGCGGTCCTTCTGCCCCGAGCGCCCTCCCAGCAGGCTGTCCTGGCCCTCCACACACAACTGCGCCCCAGCCACTCGCCCTGAACCCCACTTCCTCTGGGAGCATGGGCAAAGCCACGGCAGGATGTCAAGAGACGGCAAGATTGGTTAAAATATATTTTATTGATTTTTTTTTACAGAGGAAGAGAGAGGATAGAGAGAGAATCATTGATCAGCTGCCTCTTGCGCACTCCCTACTGGGGATGTGCCCACAACCAAGGTACATGCCCATGACCGGAATCGAACCCAGGACCCTTCGGTCGGCAGACCGACGCCCTACCACTGAGCCAGACCGGTTAGGGCTTGAATACCACTTGGGAGGCCATAAAGGGGATGCCTCGGTTGCTTTGAACATACACAGTCAACACAGGCCTACACATTTGGGCCCGACCTGAGGGAACGCCCAAAGCAATCAACTGGAAAACCCCATTCGCTTCAATTTCAAGGGGAAAACGTTGGTGGGAGGAAGGAGGTTGGTAATGTAATCTCTGCTGTATGAGGTCACAGCGGCGGGACGAGAGAAGCAACTCCTTCAGAAACGCATGCCAGCATTTTGCAAAGAATGGGAGGAGTCAGAAAACCATTTCACCTTCTCACAAAGGTAGACCCTTTACATTTATGCCATGTGCCCGATTTATTTAAATTAGGGGATTCGATTCTCTCAGCCTACGTCTGTGTGTCTGTTACTTGCATTGCCCCAGGTCTCCCCGCCCTTCGTACCTTTCAAGCCAAGAGTTGCACACAGTGACCAGTAGGGGGCGGTGACGCTGCACCCCACTCCCATGATCTCACAGCCCAGCCGTTCTCAGAAAAAAGAGAGACAGAAGACAGCCGGACAGTGAGGAAGAGGGAGATGGGGAGGAACCAGCCCAAGTTAGGTACAGACATGCGTTTCCCTGGTCTGGAGTCCAAAGTCTAAAGGAAGAAAGAAAGCAAGGATTTTTTTTCCCCAAAATATTTGCGGGAGGAATGGATGGGCTACTTATTTAGTGGGACTGCGAAGGCCACTGCAGTCGCCAAGGATGCCAGCCACCATGACAGCGTCCACCATGGAAGCACACGGTGGAAGAACAGACGTGCGGTGACGCCTCTGTCACTGTCACGGACACAGCAACCACTGCTGGCACGCCCCTCCCCACCGCCCTCTCCGAGGGTGGGACTGGCTGACCCAGATCCGAGTCACCCCGGGAGAGGCTGGGCCTGAGATCTAGGCCAGTGAGGGCCAGGAGGGCTGTCCCTGCCCAGGAGGCATGGGAACCCTGCCACCAACATTGCTTTCCTGCACCAGGCCCAACGCCACACAACCGTCAAATGATGTCCATCCCCCTAGGAGACTCAATCGGCCAAGTGGCCTGGTGTCGGACCGGCCCCACCTCTCCTCAGCTCGCAGTGATCCCCAGAGCATCCCTGTCCCATGTTCCCGACCAGCGCTCCCGCTGCCCCTCCCGGGGACACCCCTCCCCCAGGACGCCCTCCTTGCCTGGCCAACTCCCTGAAGGCCCAGGTGGGACCTCTGATTTCTCAAAGGCTCACCCAACTCCCACTGTCCCTTCTCCAGCGCACAGCCCCCGGCCCCCGGGTCTGACTGCCTTCCCCACCCTGTTCTCAACCACCAGGGAGGCGGTGGGAACAGACCACAGGCTTCGCTTACAGGCAGATTCTGATCCAGTGGGTCGGTTGAGGCCCAAGTACGTGCACTTCTACCGAGTCCCCTACTGAGGTCCGGGCACACCCCGATGTGAGAGCAGCAGCATCTCTCACCCCTCCACCCCCCAAGGCAAAGGCCGTAGCTTCTCATCTTTGCATCTCAGCCTCCTGGAGAGTTAGTGGCCCGCAGAATAATGCCTTCCGTCGATAGCTGAGACCTGAGTGCGGGAGACTGAATCAATACCGGCGGCCACAGACGCTCGGTAGATCCAGACCTCAGGCTGGCTTCTGGGGGCCGTAAAATGCCCACGTCCGTGTGTTTTGTTTGGGCTCAGTTTTTCATTTTAAACCCTCAGCTGTCTACATTTCAAAAACCAAGGGATTTCAAAAACAAATGCAGAGGGTCGGCTTCTCTCGATACCTGGAGAACGGTCCAGCCCACAGGCAGCAGTGGGTGGCCCTCGGGACGCCCCCTTATGGGTGGTTCCACCTCCTGCGCGTTCAGGGGGCAACTGTTTGCTGACTGCACTGGGCTTGCTAAGCCCTTGGCCCGGTGCGGAAGGCAAGTGAAAACAGGACTTCTGGCAGAATGAACACAAAAGAATGAAACTAAAACTCAGCAGAGACCAGCCCTACACAAAGGGGTGTGGCCGGGCGCCCTAAGCCCTTCCCTTCCGACCCTGGCTGCAAGCTGCCCAGACCCGCCCCACACACTGCGTGTGCTCGCCAGCTTCCGGGCCCATGGAGGGCCTGCCCGCCAACAGGCTGCTGGTCTCCTACTTTAAAAACACACAGCACGCTTCAACAGGGAGGCGGATGTCCCACTGACCAGGTGTACTGAGAGCCGGGACTGGGCAAGATCTCACAGAAATGGTCCTGCAGGGTTAAGGGAACTATCCATGTCACACTTTGGGCAAGCACACAGACCCAGGTGTGTTACTGGTTTTGTTGATGTGGAATTTCATGTCTAGGTCACATGAGCACACGGGCACAGAGCAGTAAGTGGCACACCAGGTATAGTGACAGCTGTATCTTCTGAGTGCCAGCATTTGGGGAGATTTTTAGCCTCTTTTGTACTTTCCTACATAAACTCAATCATTTATGATAAGCATGTACCATGTTAGTAATCATTAAAAAATGTTTTTATTAAAGGAACAGAAAACAATTTACTATTATTTTACATAGTAGAGGCCCGGTGCACAGATTCATGTACCAGTGGGGTCCCTCAGCCTGGCCTGTTCCCTCTTGAAATCTGGGACCCCTCAGGGCATGTTGGATAGCCAGTTTTGGCCCAATTCCCACAGACCCGATCCAGACAGGAGGGAGCCCAATCCTGTGCATTGAGCATCTGTCCCCTGGTGGTCAGCATACATCATAGTGACCGGTCAACTGGTCATTCGGTCACTTAGGCTTTTATATATAGACTAGTGACCCAGTGCATGAAATTTGTGCATGGAGGAGGTGTTCCCTCAGCCCAGCCTGCACCCTCTCCAATCAGGGACCCCTGTGGGATTGGGCCTCACCTGGCAGTCGGTCATCCCTCTCAAAATCTGGGACCGCTGGCTCCTAACCAATCATCTGCCTGCCTGCCTAATCACCCCCAACTGCCTCTGACTGCCTGCCTGATCACTCCCAACTGCCCTCCCCTGCTGGCCTGGTTGTCCCCAACTTCCCTCCCCTGCCAGCTTGATCTTGCCCCTAACTGCTCTCCCCTGCCAGCCTGATCTCACCCACAACTGCCCTCCCCTGAAGGCCTGGTCTTGCCCCCATCTGCCCTCCCCTGCCAGCCAATTTGGTTCTGATTGGTCAATTTCTATGCCAGTCAGTGTCAAAAACTCTGCCTCCTAGGCAGCCATTAGCTCCTCACAGTTCACCCAGTTTTGGTTCTGATTGGTTGGTTTCTATGCCAGTCAGCGTCTCCAGGCCTATCTCTGGGCCTCATCAGAGAGGCGGAGCTGATCAGCAGCCCCCATGGAGACCGAGAGAGAAACAGAGACATGGCTGCTGGTGAAGCCCAGAGAGAAAGAGAGAGGCAATGGCTGATCAACAGCTGCCACGGAGGCTGCAGATCAGACCCTGCCTCTCTCTTTGGGCCTCTCCGGGCCTGCTCCACAGCCCCCTCAGCAGTCAGTGCTGGGTCGTCCTGCAAGTACCAGTGGCAGTCAGTGCTGGGTTCCTGTCACTGACTGCAGGACTGACTTATAGTGTTTGGTGGAGCCTTCGGTCGGTTGTTATGGACCCTGGATTTTTATATGTTCGGATAATTTTGGATATTGTCTATATGTTTGTGTGTTTATATAAAGTGTGTCTTGGATCTCAGAATCCAGTTACTTTCATCTCTAGTCCAAGAGGACATCCTGTAAACTCAAGAAATGAACCTCCCAGCCTCTCTCCATCTGTCCAAACACTATAGGTCAGTGGTTTGCAGTCCTGGCTGCACTTAAGAATCACCTAGCAAACTTAAAAAGTCCTGGTGGCCAGACCACACCCCAGAACAAGAAAGCAGGACCTGGGGGGTGGGAGGGAGGGAACCAGGCAACAGCACTTGTTCATCTCCTGGGTGGTTCCAAAGAGCAGCCAAGGCTCAGAAGCACTAATAACTGGGTGACCTCCTGAATCTTCATCCAAGCAGTGGCCAGGAAGAGGTGAGGCTCAGGTTCCTTCCAAAATAATTACCCTGTTCCGTTCTGGTCAGGCTGCTCTTGTTTTGTCATTAAAATCCTCAACAGAGACATGACTCTCAGGAATTCAACTGTTGAGATTGCAAACATGACTGCGGGGTCCATCAATGGGCCGTCCCTGGCCCTGTGAGGGTTCTTCCTAAAAAGGTTCACCTCCCTTGCCTCCACCTCCAGTGTGTGTGCCGAGTGCCGCCTGGAGCTGGATCTGCAGGGGCAGCAACAACAGGCTTCACTCGCCTGACACCCAGGGAGCCAGGGCTTCTCAGTGGTTTACTCAGGTGTGATCAGCTCTGGGACTGACTCTAAGGTGATGATGATGGTGGTGATGATAATGATGGTGGTGGTGGTGGTGGTGGTGATGATGATGTGTGATGATGATGATGATGTGTGATGATGATGGTGATGATGATGGTGGTGGTGGTGATGTGATGGTGATGATGGTAATGATGATGATGGTGGTGGTGATGATGTGATGATGGTGGTGGTGATGATGTGATGATGATGATGGTGATGATGATGATTGTGGTGATGATGTGATGGTGATGGTGATGATGATTATGAATCCTTGGTCCCGTTCCTGACCCACTAAATCAGAAACCCTGCAAGTGGGAACAGGATCCTAGGTTTTAATCAACTGCCTCGGCAGCTACATTCTGATCTGAGGAGAGCATGCTAAGTGACGTTTTCCCTGGCTATGTGTGTTGTGTGCTGCATGTTCCCTACCCCAATGCCCACCTAAAAAATGGCTTGAAATAAATCTTGAAATAAGGGCTTGTCATGGAGATGAGTGGGAGGGAGGGGAGGGAGATGGGACGTTAACTCGGAGTAATGGGCATCTCACCCAGGCACAGAGGCGGCTCTAGTGACCCAGCTACACCGCCAACACTGCAGGCCATCCACCAGGGCGGAGGAGGGCGCGCCCAACAGCTGCGGGGGCCTGAGCAGGTGCGCACTGCTTTGTACCCAAAACCAGCACCCAAAACACGGCCACCCTGTTTTGAAAGCCCTAACACCTGGGTGAGCGTAAACGCAGCTGGGGTGCAGGGTGCCAGGGCAAACACCGTGCGTGAGCTGGGCGAGGCAGAGCCCGGCTCCTCAAGGAAATGTGCCTGGCACTGCCGGCTGCGTGGCCACAAGCTCTGGGCCACACCCCAGGTGAGGTCCTTTGTGAAGCCTGGTGGCTGGAAGGCCAGGGGCAAGGGACTCCTGCAAAGAAAAAAGCCTTGGGGTGAGGCTCGGGAAGTGCGGGACTCGTGGAGGCTGGGCCTTGGGAGCACGTGGACATTCTCTTCTGAGCGCTTCTGTTTTCCCAAGGAAATCAGAAGGTGCCCGGGGCCCGGGGTGGCTGGGGGCGGCTCATGGGAGTGGAGACGTGGAGTCAGACGGATGGGTACAGTCAGAGAAGGATGTATTCTGGGGAGATGGTGATGGGTGATCCAAGCAAGGTCTTTGCATCTGGAGGGCCAGACACAAATGAGTTCCTCCTGGTGGACAGGGAGAGCCAGAGCGCCTTAGGCAGACTGGGGGGAAGGGGGGGAGGTTTGAAGGGGGAGCAGGTAGGAGGAGGGAGAGCGGGTCATACACAGGTCACACAGCAGGACACTCTTACACAATGGCCATGCGCGTGGTGTACCTTTTAGACAAATGGGCCTGAGGCCCGGAGCTTCTATAAGTGAGCACTGTGAGAGGAGCCTCCGGCACAGGGCGGGGGGTGGGGACGGGGGCGGGGGGCGTCCCCCGGGCTGAGCCTCACAGGCTGCTTGCAGGACAGGGAGAGAGGGGGCCGCTCAGCTCTCGGCCCCTGGAAATCGAGGAGGAGGAAGCTGACGGCACTGGTTTGAAATGGGATGTGGAAATTCTCTGTGGTTTTCAGTGATTCACACTTTCCTTGACCTGCCCTGGGAACCGGCTCTGGGGGGACTTCAATGGTTCAAACTGGACACAAGAAATAGCAAAGCAAAGTCCTGCCCTCCCTGCCCCTCCCCCTCCCCCCCACCCCACCCCAGCCACATGGACCCAAGGGAAGTCATGTGTTCAAGGGCTGGGCGCTTCCTCCACCTTGGAGCGGGGAGGCTGTGGGAGCAGGACCTGTGAGGACCAGCCCGCCTGGAAGGTGAGGTCCAAGGCCATCCGAGTGGCATCAGAGGGGCCCCCGGACCCACAGGAGCATGGCTCTCCTGAGCCTGGAGGGGTTTGTGCGGGAGACGAAGCTGAATCCTCTCCGGGCAGACGTGCTGGTGTGCGCAAAGCAGAGACAGCGCATGCCTCCTGGTGGCCGACAGCCAAATGAGAGCCGTGCTCATGGGAACAGTGGGTGGTTCGTGCAGAATTCCAAAGCCACCTCCCGCTAAGGCCGCGGACGCGGGATCTGTACAGTGCTGCACCCGTAAGGACGCCGACTCACTGAAGAGCGAGTCAATAACAGCGGGTTTGTTCTCTTGTAAAAACAAACGTGTGGCTGGGGTGGGAGGTGGTAAGAGTAGGGCCTGGAAGAGTCTTTCGAGGCTCAGCTGGAGCCCTGGGCCGTGTGGCTCAGTCGCTTGGGCATCGTCCAGGGCACTGAATGGTTGCCAGTTCGATTCCTGGCCAGCGCACAGGCCCGGATTGCGGGCTGGATCCCCAGTAGGGGTCATCCAGGAGGCAGCCCATTGATGCTTCCCTTCACATTGGTGTTTCCTCTCTAAAAAGCAATGTTTTAAATTTTTCTTTAAAAAAGCTCAGCTGGAAGTAAGAGCCGGCTGACGTGGGTCCAAACCCTGGCTTCTTCCTGGGGGAAGTCAGGTATCCAAGCCTTAGCTCCTCTGCCTTCAAGTGTGGGGGATGGCTCCTGCGTCTGAGAGCCACGGCCATCGGCTGTGAGGGCCCAATCAGGGCTAGGTGCCTTTACCACCTTCTTTTTCCAGAGAAATGCTGGAATCTGGGACAGACAGCCGATCAGAGAGAAAGGCAGTGTCCTCCTCCCCACCAGGAAGGACACTGAGACCCAAGAGCCCCAGAGCTGGCTGAGGAAGCCTTTGAGAGGAGGGTGTACGTGTCAGCCGGTTTCCAAGGAGACCGCTCTTACAAAAACTACTATGAGACACACTCCCTCTATGAAGACAGGATAACACCAGGCGTCTGCTCCCGGCGTGATCCGCCTGCAACTGACAGGTGACAGGAGCGTGGGAGGAGAAGCCTGAATGCTGGGTGGCAGGCAGCACCCCACCCCCGGTCGGTGGAGCAGAGGAATGAATGGGTGCTGTGTTTCAGCTTCTTGCAGGGCCGGGGGCCAGGACAGGAGAAGGACGTGAAGGAGTGGGCCCAGGGGACCGAGGACAGAGCACAGGGGCGGTCGGGGACATGGTCGCTGGGCCTGGGGCCTCAGTAAACACTAGATCACCAGGAGCGAGGCAAGAGCCCAGGCTGGCTCTGAAAGCCTTGGTGCACCCCAAGGCAGTGCAGCCAGAACCCCAGGGGGAGCTGGCCTCCGTGCACTCCAGGGGTTCCAGAACCAACCGCCTGCCCAGCAGTCCTGCCCGAGGCAGATGCTGAGAGCGTGTCCCTGCGCCCTGGCCCTGACCTGGACACGGAATCCACGCCAGCTCTCTTTCCTCTGTGGGTGTTTATGATTTCCACTCGGTCACCAGGCCCTCGGCCCAGGACACTGTTTTCCAAGGAGAGTCTGTGGAAGGCAGCACCCCACCCAAGACAGTCCCACAGGAAGGGGGCCTCGCCAGGAACCTCCAGACTCCGCCCGTCCCAGACATGCACGGCTGGCAGGGGAAAGCCTGGCTGAAAAGAAACGGCCTGCAGAAAAGAACGCAACGGGCTTTCTAATGCCCTGACCAAACCCTCCTGCACCCGCCCAGGCGCACCCCAGGAGCGGCGTCCCCTGGAGATGCTCCAGGATGGGGCTCAGAGGGCTCACTGCCCAGTCACCCACTCACCCGACCCACGCTAAGGACATGGGCTCTGCATTCTCTCACCCACAAACAGGCACGGAGAACGCAGAGACCTTTCAGAGTCGCCCGCATCCCAAAGGAGGTCCAGGCGAGGCTGCAGGCGTCAGGCGAGGGAGGCCGCGTTTCGCTGACCCTGGGACCTGGGAGACATGGAAGACCCTTCACGTCCTTCACATCCTCCTCTGTCCCAGCCCCCGTCTCTTCAGTGAAGCTGGAACCATGCCTTTCTGACCCATGGTCATGTCCGAACACCACGTAACATGCGATTTCCAGAAACAACTAACAGCTCACCGGGGGGAGGGGGGCTTCTGGAAAAGACAGGCGGTGAGAAGCCACAAGCAGAAACTGTGGTGCCAGGTTCACAGCGACTAACAGGACAGGAAGCCGGGGGCAGGCCCGTGTCAGCGACGGAGTGTCAGCTCTGCCTGGAAGCTGTCCGGGCTGCAGCCAGGACCTCCCCCAGGAGGCAGGGGTGGCCCAGGGGCGTGAGCGGCCCCAGCCGGCTCCACCTGGCCCGAGGAGCCATGAAAAGCACACACTGTGCAACGCAGACGCTGCCGCCACCACGCACTGCTGCGGAGAGCAGCGCCCAGGCGGCTTCCCTCGAACCGTCCACGGAGAGTGGACCTCCGGGAGCAGAGCTCTCTGCTGGAGCAGCACCCGGGCTCAGCGGGCACCTTTGTCCTCGTGGTGTGTGGCTGCGAGGGACCCAGACAAGGCCCCAGGGAGCCCAAGGCCGTGCTCTCTCCCTTGCCACGGGTGCCCCTACGAGGGGCAATGCATCGGGTGAGGCGGAGGGCTAGTCCCCTTGGGAGCTCAACCTCTCGCTGCAAAGAGTAACTCAGTGGCCAGCCAGGTCCAAGCAGACGGACGGACAAGTGCCCCCTTTGCTATTCTTTACAGCAAAACCTCTAAGAGGCCTCTCAGTCCTGAATACCTCACACTTAGGTAATTGTGCAATATAATAGGCTCCTTGATCTGCAAAGCTAGTCCTGAGTCCATTTAGGAAGAAAGCAGGATTTACTCCCATGAGAGTTCGTTCTTGTCTTTTTCTTTTTTTCCTTTTTTTTTTTTTTTCAATATATATATTTTTTATTCCAGAGAGGAAGGGACAGGGAGAGAGAGAAACATCAATGATGAGAGAGAATCATGGATCCCTGCTCCTTCATGTCCCATACTGGGGATAGAGCCGGCACCCTGGGCATGTGCCCTGACCAGGAATTGAAGTCTGTTTACCGGAAATTGAATCGTGACCTCCTGGTTCACAGGTTGATGGTCAGCCACTGAGCCACACCGGGGGCTGTCACTTTCTGACCCTGTTCCACCCCAGCCCGATCCACTTCCCCCTTTCGCCAGCATCCCTCCCATCCTGCCTCTGCTCCTGTGGTCAATGGTGTCCAGGAGGGAGTGGGCCTGCTTAGCCTCTTATGGGGATGCCATGGAGAAGCTCAAATATGGCACAGAAAGTCCTCCTGGACCCTCTTGGGCCCAGGACATGGGTCACTTCACCGAACACAGCAAAACACGGCCGAGACCCTCTGGTGGGCCGTGCTCTCCCTTCCCGAGGTGGTGAGTTCAAGTCCGCAGACACGGGCATTTACCTGCCCATCAGGTGGTAGACGTTCAGTGAGAGAGACCAAGCCTTCCTTGGACCATGGAAGATGGCCCCAGCGCTGTAGCTACAGGTGACGGTGGGGAAGGGAGAGTGGTCCCTTTACAGCCCAATGAAGAGGCTGTCCGCAGCTGTGGGGCGAGGATAACGGATGCCCAGACCCGTGTGTGGGAGTGACGGCAGAGCAGCATCAGCGCTACCTTGGGCTCAACTCTTCCTGCTGAAGATCAAAGTGCCTTTCACAACTGCCACCGCATGGATCTGCCCAACAGCCCATGAGATTGTTTCAATCTTTCAGATTAAAAAAACAAAACACCCAGGCACACAAATAAGTCAGTCGTCATGTCTGAGGCACAGCGGAGGCACGCCTGTGTGGGGGAGGCTCTGCAGTGGCTCAGGAGGCAAACATCGCAGGAGCTCAGGCAGCCCCTCTGTCTCCTGTGTGGCCTGGTCTCTTTGTCTTGTGAATAGAATCCTACCCGGATCCTAACAGAAAAGCATACCCTAAGGTAGACTGTTTAACTAAGAATACATCTGCAGCCTGGCAGTGCTCAGTGGTTGAGCATTGACCTATGCACCAGGAGGTCACGGTTCAATTCCTGGTCAGGGCACAGGCCCGGGTTGCTGGCTGGATCCCCAGTAGGGGGTGTGGAGGAGGCAGCCAATCCATGATTCTCTTTCATCAGTGATGATTCTCTCTCTCTGACTCCCTCTCCCTTCCTCTCTGAAATGAACAAAAAATATAAATTTTTTAAAAAGAATATACATGTAAAACATGCATTCAGGGGGCTTTAAATTAAACAAAGAGGGAAATGAGGGTGTACAGTTAAGCATTTATTTTTTTTAAAGCCGAGTACCCATGTGCAGACGGCCATGGCGCAGCGGGCTAAGCTCTACAGCTTTGCGTTAAGACAGATGAGCTGCCCAGATCCTCGGGCCTGGCAGCAGCTGGGTCACAGCACAACAGCTCCGACTTACAGGCACCCACTGCCTGCCAAGCTCTGTGCTGGGCCCTTTACTGTGTCCTCTCAACCACCCATCGACGGGCAGACTCTGCTCCCCTCTCCATTTCACAGAAGACCCGTCAGAGGCTGAGAGGAAGCCCAGTGAGTGGCAGAGCTGGAGCCAGAGGTCTGCCTGACTCAGAGACGTGAGCCTGTAGGAGCAGCTCTCAAATCAGGTCTTAAAAGTGGGCCATTTGTGTCTGGCCAGCGTGGCTCTGTGGTTGTGTGTTGACCTATGAACTAGGAGGTCATAGTTCGATTCCTGGTCAGGGCACATGCCCGGTTACAGGCTTGATCCCCAGTGTGGGATGTGCAGGAGGCAGCTGATCGATGATTCTGTCATCATTGATGTTGCTATCTCTCTCTCCCTCTCCCTTCCTCTCTGAAATCAATTTTTTCAAAATGTATTTTTAAAAACGTGGGCCATTTCTCCCCTGGCTGGCGGCTCACCTGGTTGGAGTGTCGTCCTCTGGTTCCATTCCCGGCCAGGGCGCGTACCTAGGTTTGATCCCGGGTCAGGGTGTATGCAAGGGGTAACCGGTCAGATGTTTCTCTCTCCCTCTCCCTCCCTTTCTCTCTAAAGTCAGTCAACATATCCTCAGGTGAGGATTTTCATAAAAGTGGACCATTTCTCAGGTCCATCTCAGACCAACTGACAGATTGCCGGCTGCCTGTCCAGCCGATTCAGATGCAGAGGGTCCCCAGTCCACCCGAGGAGGACCCCTGCTGCAGGCCCTGCCGCTCAGTGGCTTCCTCCTACGTCTGCCTGGCTGGCGGCTATTAATAAAGTGCCCGACCCTGGCTGATAGCGTTGCAGCCACATCCTCTCACACTCCCTCCCAGCCCCCAGGCGCCGGCCGCTGGGCTTGTCTCCTTGACTCAGGACGCCGCAAAGCCCCTGACACCGGAGACCTCTCCCCACGTGAAATCTGCCTCACGGTTCACCCAAATAAGGCTCCCACCTTTAAGACAACACCAAGGCTAGCTACGGATGCGGGTCTGCCTCTGACACAGCATGAAGGCAAGCAGGCAGGACCTGCACTTCTCAATGGAATCGCCCCGCCTTCCGATAAAGAAGGCGCACGACCAGTGCCAGATGGTGACATTTGTCCACGTCAAGCCGATTAAGTCAGGAGCAGGGCGAAGCATGGTGCAGATAAAGAAAGTGACAGCACACGAGCGCGCACACACACATGCACACACAAGCACATACACACATGCACACACACACATGCACACACACACATGCACGTACACATGCACAAGCATGTGGCCAAGGCTATGTTCTTTAACCCACCCTGTTGCCCTGGCCTCTGCAGTCGCTAGCCCCTTACAGCTGGACACAGCTGTGGACCCACCCACCTGCAGCTGCAGGTCCTCAGTCCAGGTGCACCTCAGCCCTGCAAGCCAGTGCCGCTCACACCATTGCCTTCCGGTGTGTCATAGACCAATACTCTTATAAAAAAAATAATAATAATAAATAAAATAAAAAATAAAAAAAACAATGAAAACGATCACTTGAAAATTAAAAGACAAACAAGATACAAGCCCACATATCATTCTTTTACTCTTAGACTTGACACACATGAACTATCTTGCCAGCTCCTATAGAAGTCCCTAAATGCCTGCTCTCACTTTTTCTTGCGTGGGGCTTACTGACCACAACCTGGTCCCGGTCCAGGTCCCACTCTGAGCTGCAAGGTGGATGGGAAGCTGTCCGCCAGTTTCATGCCTGGGTGAGATGAACTCAGAACTGTGTTTCCCAAAGGCCATCCAGACTGTGGGATGGGAATGGGTTTGGGGTTGAAGGGCCAACTGGGCTACCGCAGGCATCTTGGTGAGAAACGACAAACCTCCCAAGGAATAACACTTAATGTTTGCAGCGATGGTCGCTGACATCCATTATTAAGTGAATGTAGGTCCTCTCTGGAAGCAGATTTCACATTTCCAAAACCTCAGAAATCCCGGCTCTACAAAGCCTTATTCAACACAGCCCTTGGGGACCTCCCAGCAGGAGCCTCGCAGTGGCTTCTGTAAACAGCCTTCCCACGCCCCCCTGCGGCTTTTCCCGAAACCCGACAACGGTCCCTCCCGTCGCCCAGCCTCCAGAGAACGCGGCTGCCACGCTGCATGCCAATCCCTGCGATGAGTGAAATCCCAGGGGGAGGACGGGAACCTGTGACCACGAGCTGTGCTCCGCACTGCTGTCTCCTCTCCTCACAGGGATGAACTTCCAGAAACGTTAGGAGACACGAGTTTATGCAGCTGGCGGGGGGGGGGGGGGGGGGGGGGTGGCGGCCAGGAGCAGGAACGAGGCCTTTGCCTGTAGGGCCGTGGTTGGCAAACTGCAGCTCCCGAGCCACATGCAAGCTCTTTGGCCCCTTGAGTGTGGCTCTTCCACAAAATACCACGGCCTGGGCGAGTCTATGTTGGATTTGTGGCATTAGTAGTTTAAGTTTTAAAAATGTGGCTCTCCAAAGAAATTTCAATCGCTGTACTGTTGGTGTTTGGCTCGGTGGACTAGACACAGCAGCCAGCCGGGCCCTGCCTCCATCGGGCATCTGCTGACGACACGGTGCCTGTCACGGGGCCGCTCTGAGCCTCAGTTTCCTCATCTACACAATGGAGCCAGCCCCTCTGCCTGGCTCAGCTGCAGGGCTGACACAAGATGGCTTCAGTGTCATCCAAGCACGCATTCTGAGGTATGAGCCATGCGGCGAGCACTGAGCTGGCCACGGAGCTCACAGAGGCGGGGAGGGGAGACACACAGATACAGGGCGATGCTGCCCACTGGGTGCAACCCAGAGGCTCCCGCAGGAGCACCGGAGAGGGCGTGGATGAGGTGCCTCGGACCTTTTAAGAAATGTCTCGGTATTTAAGCCTGAGCATGCCATCCTAGGGAGAGGAACCAGACGGGCACTATGCATTGTGCTCACGACAGAGAAAACGTGTGGGAGTCAGGGAGGGGGGGAAGGCAGAGGGGACGGGGTCCCAAGGGCCACGTGCACAAGGGAAACAATGGACTGAGACAGCAGGGAGCGAGTGTGAGGGTCCGCACTGGGCGGGCTGCCAGGGTGTCAGGTGCGGGTTGGTGCTGCCGCACAGTGGAGAGAGCACAAAATGGGTGCGAGTCCTCCGCAGGGAGACTCCGAGGGGCTGCGAGTCCTGCATGGTACAGGTGAGAGCAAACGTGGTGACCTCTGACTGGCCACTGGACTGACAGGCCGGGATGCTCGGGTCCTCTGCACAGGACTCAGGTGCTGGTCCCAGGAAGAGGAGAGCAGCTTGTCTCCACCCGGTCTCCTGAGAGGGCAGGAACCCCTCCCGCTCCTGCCACTGTAGAGTGAAGCCCAGCAGCTTCCATCACTGGCGTCACAGATTCAAAAGCAACCAGTAGGCACCCGGTTCCTGGCGGCTGATGAAGACAGGCCTGACTTTTCCTCTGCTCTTCAGCAGAGACCGACTGCTCCGACGCAGGGAAATCCACCCGGAGTGGGTGAAGGTGTGTTGCATGTGTGTGCATTCTTATACTTTTGCACATGTGTGTTTTCTGTGTATGCATGTGTTGTGTGTTTGTATTGCATGGCTTGATGCATGTGTGCATGTGTGCACATTGTGTACATGTGCATGCCTGTGTGGATGTAGGTGTGTGGGTGTGTGCATGTGTGAGTGTATGTGTGCACTATGTGTATACCTGTGTGAGTGTGTGTGTGTGTGTGTGTGTGCATCTGAGTGTGTGTGCATGCATGTGGGGGTGAGCAGATAGAAGTCAGAGAAGACCTCAGAGACCCCTGCTAGTAGCTGCCCACACCCAGAAAGGCTGCCCTTCAGGGGGCAAAGACCCCGCCATCAGCGCTAGCTTCTCACCAGCCCTTCCCCGCCCATGGAGTTCGCTCAGGGATAAGGGCTGCCCCAGAAAGGCAAATGCGCATCCCTAATCTAGCCGGGGAAAATCCAAAAACATCTTTCCGATCTTCTTACTGAGAGCAGCCATCTGCGGCTGGGACACTGACCCTCCCCCACGCCAGCCTTTTCCCAGAAGAGCCGTGCCCAGGAGCTGTCACCCGCAGTGACCAGAGGCCGGAGCCAGCCGGTTGAACCAGGCGGCTGACGTCAGCTGGCCACGCCGTGAAGAGATTAACGAGTTCATGGGTCTCAAAGCCATTCGGAGGAAAGACACCAAGATAAACTGCCCGGATTTGTCTCTGTGCCAGAGCCGCCCCACCCACACCTCCCCTCTCCTCCCGAGAGGGCAGACCCGGGCAGAAGGAGAGCTTGGGCCTGGGGATGCACAGACCTCAGTGTGAATGCAGCTGGACCCCCTCAAATTTCTCCAACTTCAGTGTGCATCACTCCACCCAGAGAGCACGATAATCCCCGGACCCCCAGCCTGCCTCTCAGGCAGGTGTGGGCTGAGAGCTGGCAAGGCCGTCAGCCTGCGGGCCTCTTTCCGACAGCCCTGGGCTGCCTCTTCCCTCGGCCACCTCTGCACAGTCACCTGCCTTCCCTGGCTCCAGGGTCCCATCTTCTGAATGAGTGTGTGACGCCTGTCTCCCAGGGCCACCAGGGGCGTGCGAGAGAGGATCCGGGTTTCCATGACTGGCAAAGAGGCGGCATCTGCTCACAGAATCGAGTTTTACATCCAGAGAGCCAGGGGAGGAAATCAAAGAACAAGACCTGCCCAAGCTCGTCTCACATCCATTTCCCCACTTTGCCCCGGAGACCCGAGCACCTGAGCTTAGATACCAGCTCTCCGAGGGGCATCTCACGGCCAAGGCGGTGGCAGCTGGGTTATGGCCAAGGGACCAGACTGGCCACCAAAGGGACAGGACAGTGTCTCTGCATTCGGATTTGGGCTCAGCCTCCCCTCAGGTGGGGCTTTGGGCAAGTTCCCGAGCCCCTGGGAACCTGCGAGTCCTCGTCCATGTCGTGGGAATGATGAAACCCACTTCCAGGGACTAAATCACGGCCCAGCATGAGGTCCGGCACACGGGAGGCGGTCCAGGCGGCGGGGTGGCATGGAGCCTGGGCTGCAGCTGGTGCCCAGACGGGCCCTCGTCTGCTAACCCGCCTCTTCCAAACCCAAACGCCTGACGCTCACCGCTCTGTCTTCCATGTGCTGCCTGCTCCCTCCCACCCCCGCCCCCAGAGCTGGCAGGGCCTGGGCAGGGCCTGGGCAGGGCCTGGGGGCTGCAGGGGTGCAGAGGGGCCAGGGCCAGAGCGTGCCCCCTGTGCCAGAAGAGGGAATTCAGGAGTCAGGGGCTCCTGAGGAACCATCATGTAAAACATCATGACAACAATCGGCTGGTGAGAGGAAAAAATAGCCCGGCCAGCGAAAGAGAAAGAGCAGCCAGCCAGCAACCTAAGTGCCTCGATTTAGGGCTGGCTCACTCGTGGGAGCTCCAGGAAAGCCAGGGAGCAGGCAGCCAACTTCCTGAAGGGCTATTTTGGACAAGCCTGTGGCCTTCTGTGACTTGTCACGCAAGCCAAAGGACGTCTGTCCTAAGCCCTCAAGGAACCCCTAAGGCTCAGCGCCCCCCACTGGCTGCTCTGGCTGCCACGGGCCATCTACCCCCGGGTCAGCTCCCCTCTCGGAGCCTCAGTCTTCTCACCTGTGAACTGGAGACATAGGACCTCTCTCTGGGAAACTAGGATGATTAGACAAAGGAACGTCTGCCACCGGGGGTGAAGGGAGGGGAGTGAGGGGGAGCGGGAGTTCCCCTCTTCTCACTCCACACCGACCTCAGGAGCTCTGCATGGGTGTGCAGCCAGCAAAGGCTCAGCAACTAGAAACACTTCGACAGCATTTCGTATGGTGTTTCCCACTCCCCAGACCAGAGAGGCGGCCAGTCTTTTCTCCTCCCGGAGAAGTTTTGATAAACTGCCCTTCCATATTCTGCACAGAGAGGAGAGGCCGAGGCTAGTGGGGGGCCGTCCTGAAACCCCAGTCAGGCTTTCCCTCTCCTGCCTCCTCTCTCCCTTCTCCTCTCCCGCCATCAGCACGGCATTAAATTCCACCCCTACACCAGCTCAGGTGGGCACAGCTGGACAGGGTCCCCGCAGACTTGGACACATGTGCTCAGGGCCCGGGAGATGCGTGCTCTCGCCGGGACCCCGCCTCGGACCCAGCTCACGCCTGGAGTGGGTTTGGGCCCGGCCGCTCAGCAGCTGGGACCTCAGGCAGTTCCCAGCCACTGTGTGTCCGCGGAGGGACGGGACACATTGCTGAGACGGCCATCTGGATCTGATTTAAACCGCATGGCTTTCTCACCACCCTGGGCGGAAGCTTTGAAAAGCAAACCAAACAGAGACCCGGAGCACTGCTCTGACGGGAGGGCTTCTCCCTCCAGGGAAGTCCCAGAGCAAACAGCACCGTGTCCCCCTGATACCACTGTGGGGGCTAAGGCGACCCGAGCCGTCTAGAATGGTGGTCGCCAACTGGGGGTCCACCCCCAACAGAAGCCACCTGTCGCCCATCGGGCTCCTCACATGAGCCCACTTATTCTGCCGCTGGCTTCTCAACAATCCCGTGCCCCCTCAGTCGGTGTCACTGCACACAACACAACCCGCCTCTGGTCTCTCTCTCGCCCGGCCATTGACGGCGCCCAGAAGTCCTGTCCCACCTACACAGAGACGTCACCAGGCCCACGAGAGCTGCTGGGCGGATCTTCCTGTTTCGGGCTCGATGATGAGGGTGGTGAGGACTCTGGCTTCCAGCCTGACCCAAAGCAGAAAGCCCCTAACAATCAGAGTCAAGGTTGGGGTGGGAGGCAATGAGGAAGAGCAGTGACTGAACGTGGTCCAACCAAATGTAAATAAACAAGCCCATTGGCTCGGGCACCTGACTCCAATCCTCCTGAGCTGTGTGGCCGTGGAAACGTGAGGCAGCCTCTCTGAGCCTCGGTTTTCCCGTCTGCAAAATGGGAGTGTGTCAGGATCTCCACGTTTCGGGGCTGCCTGGGTCTTCTGGGATGGTGCGTATGTAAAACATCTGGCACGGAGGAGGTCCCACTGAGACATGAGTCACTCATTTCCTCCGCGCCAATTCTTGGTTTCCCTGAGCAGAGCGGGCAGTCTGCGGAGGGCAGCCCTCTGTGGGCTCTCGCTGCACAAAGATCTCGTCTGCCTGAGCCCCCGGGGACTGCGAGAAGCCAGGAAGTTCCCATCCTACTCCTTGAGTTCCTTGTCGGCCTCAGAAGCCAGGAATCAAGTCAACTTTGACTTGGACATTGAACCTGCCCATAAGTGCTTGTTAATGTGAAACTCAGGGATGGAAATCAGAAAGGCTAGAAGGACATCTGGTGGGTGCAAGTCATTCGCTGTTTTGAAATCATTTATTCCCTGGGCATCAATCCAATATCATGACTTTACTGTTCTTTTTAACATGCCGCCGATTTTAAAGCATTGCCCTTAATAAAAACAAAAAGTAAAAAGCACTGATGGACTAAAATGAACCTGATTGTCCCTAAATACCCCAGTTCGTGGGTGTATTTCCCAAGAACAGGGATTAACCACAACACAGTTATCACCTTTTGGCATTTACCTGACAATACTTCTGAGGCCCCCGTTGTCTCCTGGGGATTAGGTTGAGATTTCACATTCTCAGCCAGAACACTGCACAGAGGACATTTCCTTCTCGGGGTCTCACACACGGAGGCACACAGCGTCCACCTGTCCTTCAGAAGTTGTCTTATCTTGATTGCCTGACCAAAGGTGATGTCAGATTTTTCCTCGCTATCCTGACTGTTTTATTTCCTCCCTTTCGAGATGCTTTAGGTCCGTGCAAATATCCTGCTCTTCGTCAAAATCCCACCATCCCCTAGGGCAGCGGTCGCCAACCTTTCCGACCTCACGGACCACCAGTTCTCCACCGCTGCCCTAGGCTGAGTGTCCACTGATCCTTTCCTGATCCAGCCTTTGTGATGATGTTTGCAAAACAATGATTGCAAATGCTCCCCTCGGTCACTACGGCACCTCTACACTCCAAACAATCAAAAACCACTAGAAAGAGAACCCCTAAAGCACTGGCAGGGGCTGACAATTTAATGGGCAAATTACGCAGGTCATTAAAGACAGTATTCATGTTTATCAAAGATGGGACTAAGCCCAACATTTATCAAGCACCCACTGCATTCAAGCCCTTTCTATACTTTAGCTCGCTTATTCTGCAGCTCGCTTCTCAACAATCCCGTTCCGCCTCAGTCGTTGTCACTGCACTCAACACAAACCGCATCTTGTGTCTCTGTCTCTCTCTCTCTCTCTCTCTCTCTCTCTCTCTCTCTCTCTCTCTCTCTCTCTCTCGGCCATGGACGGTGCCCAGAAGTCCTGTCCCACCTAAACCAAGAATGCCACCAGACCCTGAGGACTGGACCTCCCCAGGCCCATGAGAGCTGCTGTGTGGATCCTCCTGTTTCGGGCTCGCTGATGAGAGTCGTTAGTACTCTGGCTTCCAGCCGGCCCCCTCTAGGAGGTAGGTATTTAATCTTTCACAGGTTAACCCACTGAGCTCAGCAGGATTGGCTAACATGCCCGGAGTCAACCAGCCACCGAGTGGCTGCTCTGAGATTTGAACATAGGTCCACTGCCTTTTACTCTCCACTACTCCCAACACTAGCTTCTGATTCCCTGCAAAACAGACCTAAGCTGTTCGATCTCTCGTCACACTGTGCCCACCGGCAGGGGAGGCCTCAGGCAGGGACAGCCACGCCACCCAGGGTGGGTGCAGCCCATGCAATGGCTGAGAAAGGCCCAGTCATGGTGCCAATGGATCCACCGGTTCAGGGCCCACACTGATCCTCCCCCCCCCCCCCCCCCGTCCTCCTGAAGTTAATGCCCCTGAATGTTCCATGCCCCACATTCCCTGGTACGATCACAAGACTAGGAAACAACCAGCCACAGAGCCCTCACCGAAGCTCTGCCCGGAAGCCTTCCTTTGCTCTCCCCTCCCTTTCCAAGCGGGCTTTGTGCTGACTGTAGATACACCTGTCACTGCAAACCCACCCCCCGCCCCCATCAGTTGTGCAGGCCTTTGAAGGCAAAATTCAAACGTCTTTCCCAAAAAGCCCAAACAGATGCTTTTTGTTCCTCTAGTTTCACACCACAATGTTCCCTATTGTTCTTCAATCCAAATTACGTTTCTTTCTGGAATCTGGGATGGCTTTGCCAAGAAGCAAGGGCAATCGTGCAGTTTTTGACGAGACTCATTCAGGTACATAATAGTAACAAATGGTGCCTATCTGAAATGAACATGTTAGATCAGGGATTACCATGGTGATGACAGTGAGAAGAGGACATCCTTGAAAACTCGAAAGTGATGTTTGAATTTTGCCTTCAAAGGCCAGTACAACTGATGGGGGTGGGGGTGGGGGTTGCAGTGATAGCTGTATCTGCAGTCAGCGTGAAGCCCACTGATTCATCAACAAGACTAACTGTGCCCTGGCCAGTGTTTCTCAGTGGCTAGAGCATCAGCCCACACACGAAAGGTCAAGGGCATGTACCTGGGTTGCAAGTTCAATCCCTGGCCCCCTGTCAGGCAACCAATGTGTCTCTTGTCTCTTTCTCTCTCTCTTTATCTACAGTATTTATCTACCTACCTACCTACCTCTCATCTCTGCCCTCCCTTTCACTCTCTCTAAAAATCAATGGGGGGGAAAAAATCTCCTCAGGTGAGGATTAACAAATAATATTAATAATAATAATAATAATAATAATAATAATAATGGTGGAGGCAGCCTCGCTCAGAGAAATCAGATCTCACAACACTGATTCCTGGCTGGGCTCCTGAGGAGGAGAATGTGCTTAGACGTCAGCTCATGCTGCTGCCTCTCTAGGGATCTCAGCGCTGGCGTAGGCACTGCTCTCGTTCTAGAAGAGGGGACGGACGGAGGGCTGTGCAGAAAGGAACACACCCCAGAAGGCCGCAGAAGGCTCAAGAGGGCAGAGAAGAGAAGAACATGCAGAAACATCTAGCTCAATGCCTCAAACATTTTTAGCAGTAAGCCTCTTACACAAATGGAATTTTGCACAGAACCCCAACATGGATATAATATTTAGTTATCATAATTTTATTTAAAAGTGAAAACTTTTCTATTTATTATAAGGTGAGTCAATGAGATCAATCACACACTGTTTTGTTTGACGTAAAAACTTCAAATTGGGGGGTTAAGGATGACCGTTGTGCTTTATATCAGCTTCGGCTGCCAATGTATTTCTCTGTTGGGTATTAGTTACACAGCATCGAGTGAAATTCTTTTTTAATTGTTTATGTGTAAGGTTTATTATTTTTTTTAATATATTTTCATTGATTTCAGAGAGGAAGGAAGAGGAAGAGAGATATAGAAACATCAATGATGAGAGAATCATTCATTGGCTGACTCCTGCATGCCCCACACTGGGGATCCAACCCACAACCCCTGGATATGTGCCCTGACCAGGTATCGAACCATTACCTCCTGGTTTATAGGTCGATGCTCAACCACTGAGCCATGCCAGCTGGACTCAAGTAACATTCTGACTGGTGCTTAGAAGCAGGGGCCATCTGGGTGAGCTTTGCTGCCCACCCTGCAATCTCAGGATACTTTCCCAATGCAGTGAACTAGAATATCAAAGACACTGCACTCCAAGTCCCACTAGAAAAGTGGCTAATCTTGCAACATAAATGAACATGTTTACAATTGCTGATGTGGTCAAGAAATTGATATATTTTATAAAATAAGCGAACACATATAATAGAAGGGTTTTTTTAATTAAAAGCAATGGATCAAAAGCTGTTGTACACATACACAGTGGATATCACTCAAGTATAAGGAAGAATGAAATCTTACCATTTGTGGCACCATGGAGAGGTCTAGAGGGCATTATGCTGAGCGGAATAAGTCAATCAGAGGAAGATAAACACCATATGACTTCACTCATGTGAAATTAAAGAACAGAATAAGCAAACAAAACAAAACAGAAATAGACTCAAAGATCTAGAGAACAGACTGATGGTAGCCAGAGGGGAGAGGGGCTGGATAAAAAAGGTGAAGGGATTAAGAAGTACAAATTGGGCCCGGCCAGGGTGCCTCAGCGGTTGAGCATCAACCAAGAGGTCTCCGATTCAATTTCCAGGGCACATGCTCAGGTTGTAAGTTCGATCCCCGTAGGTGGCTGGCAGGAGGTGGCCAATCAATGATGTTCCTCTCTTACCGATGTTTCCATATCTCTATCTCTCTCTCTCTTAATCTCTCTCTAAAAATTAATTTAAAAATATGTTCTTTAAAAAAAAAAAAAGGACAAAGTGGAAGTTACAGAGTAGTCACAGGGATGTGAGGCACAGCAGAAGGAATAGAGCCAATAAAACTGTGATAACTATGGGCGGTGCCAGGTGGGTGCCCAAACTGCCAGGGGAACACAATAAAAGAGGTGATTGCCCAATTGCCATGCGGTACACCTGAAATGAACACAACATGGTAATGAATGCAAACTGTACCTGAAAAATACAAAATGTTTACAGGGGGGCACCTCTCTGACCCCTTTAAATTTCAGACCGTTGATATATAAAGATATGTCAGCAATAAATTGGGACTTGAGTCATTTTTAGAAGTTAAGAATATATTTTACAACAGGCATTTGAATCAAACATTGGCCCAGTTCCTAAGGCACTGGTGCTGGGCCCTCAGATTCCCCCGTAGGTAGGGGAACAAAACAACAATACAGTAATGATCCCAGGTCTGAAAAAATAATCATGAATGTGCCTGCGTTAAAACTCAAGCAGAGCAGAGACCGGTTTGGCTCAATGGATAGAGCGTCGGCTTGGGGACTGAAGGGTCTCGGGTTTGATTCCGGTCAAGGGCATGTACCTTGGTTGCGGGCATATCCCCAGTAGGGGGTGTGCGAGAGGCAGCTGATCGATGACTCACTCTCATCGATGTTTCTAACTCTCTATCTCTCTCCCTTCCTCTCTGTACAAAATCAATAAAATATATTAAAAAAAAAAAAAACTCAAGCAGAAAAACATATATGTCCAAATGTCAATAGTGGTTCTCATGCTGATATTACAAGTAGGCTTGTGTGTTCTCTTTTCCAATCTTCACTATGTAAATTTTTCCCCATCCACATGGACAACCTGCATAATAATTGTTAGAACAGCAACGATCGCGCTAATATCACGCTGACAATGGTTCAGCTTCTTCTCCTTTCAAAAGCATTGATGAGCTCATTCTTCTCCTTCGCATGAAAGTACCACGACGCCCATTAATGGAAAAAGACGTGGCTTGCCTTTCCCCAGAGGGACACTTCGGGGGGATGATTACAGCTGCCATGACAACAAGGGGAGGATGTGATGTCACATAATGAGCCAGGGGCTGCAACGTTCCCATCCCAACGAGGAGCTGGAGCCGTCAGCTGGAGACCCAGCCGAGGCCTCATTAAGGGCACCTGCTCGGTAATTACTACACGTTTCCCCTCGTCATGCATCCAACTCTGAAAACAGCCTGACCCACTCACACCCCGCACCCCACTTGTGTAGAGCTCAGACCGACAGTCCCCGGGGACCTGGGTCAGCATGGAGATGCACCTCCATCAACGCGACCGGGAGGGAGGGAGGAAGCGCCGAGGACTCACTGTCCCAGACAAGCCCCTGCATATCACCGAGGGGCCTGCTATCGCGTCTCCCCAGGACGTTTAAACGTTGTTGTTTCCGTTAGAGAAAACCTCACCCACCTCTGCCCCACGGAGGAGGACAGCAAATCCCAGCGTCTGCACGGCCAGCCGGGGACAGAGGCAATGTGAGGGGCGTGATGAGTTGTCCAGCAACAAACGTGAAACCCCAAGATGCTGTAGGCACAGAGCTCTGCACAGAGCAGGCAAGCTGCTCCATGGAAGGAGCCAGCCGGCCCAGCCTCCCGGCCCAGCCCTCCTGCTCCGTCCCCTGAGCCCCGGGTTCCCCGCCTAGAAACTGAGAGTGATGATGAGTGGAGAGGGTTGTTGGACGTTAAGTAGGAGGCTCTGGTGCTCAAACACTGAAGTTCGTTCCCCTAACGAGTGTCCCTCCTCGGGTCTCCATGGGACCAGCGCAAAGCCGCCTCTGTCTCCCGCCACTCGTCCTGCCAACTGCAGAAAAAACGGGTTCTGGTGTTCTCACACAGGCTGTCTTCTCTACCTAGAATGTTCCCGAAATCTCTCCCCTGCCCATCCCATCCTCAACCTCATCCAGTCCCTGCTCCCCAAACAAAGCCACACCCGGAGTTACTTAGAGAGCTCCCTAACACCGCACCTTCCTGGGCCCCGTCCCCTGATGACAGAACCGAAGCGTGCGGCTCATTAATCCGCCGAAGCTCCCCATTTGGTTCTGACGCAGCCGGCCCCGCCCTGGAAGTGCTTGGAACCCCTGACCCGGCTAATTCCTTAGACCTTGGCTAAGGACTCTCATCCGTGGCTGGTGGGCAGCCACTTTGGAAAACAGCTTGGCAATTCCTTAAAAGTTAAACACAAACTCCCCATACAACCCCAAGTTTCCCTCCTGGGAATCTACCCAAGAGAATGAAAACACATGTGCACGCAAACAGGTGGAGCCAAAACATGGGAACACCTTGTCCACCAAGGGGTGAGTGGACAAGCGAATGCATCGTCAATAGAATGGACACTCCTGGAGATAACACAAAGAGGCAGTTACACTCGGTGATTACACAGCCCTGAAAGCTTACTAAACACCGTGGACTAGACGTTTAATCGGGGTGACTGTTATGGCACATAAATTACACCTCAGGGAAACTGAGTGAAGAGATGGGAGGAGGAGGGGTGGGGGAGCGAGGCAGGAAAGGCTGAGTCCACGCCTCTGTTCACCGCTGTCAGCGAGGCCTCTCTGCCCTGGGTCACCCTCGTCCTTAGGAATCCTTCCCACACGGGCTCGGGGATGTTACGTTTTAACATCAATCCCCACGAGCCCGCAAACTGTTCAGGAATGAGAAAACTCTGATGTCTCCTTAGGTTTGCAGGGCAGCCAAAGGGCACCGAGCAAATGTTGGGAAGAGAAGGATGAGGGACGAGTGACCGATGGCGCTTTCAGCTGAAGTAAACGATAAGAAACATCTGGTCCTGAGTGCTTCCTCTCCAGCTGCCTCCTTTACACAGGTCAGGAGCCTGTCACTTGGATGCTAAACGGACACGCTGGCCGACCCACAAGTGCACCGAGTTCTTACCGGAGGCTTGTCCCAGGTGTTAAGTGCCCTTCCCTGACCTCCCCACGCAGTCAGGCTCACACACACCACTTTAACTTCCGAAGAGCTGTGGTGCAGTGAGGAGAGGGGAAAGGAGGGGGAGAAAGAGGGAGAGAGAAAGTGTAGGTCAGGATGGAGGTGTAAGTTTGTATATAAAATGTGTGTAGCCCTAACCAGTTTGGCTCAGTGGATAGAGCGGTTAGCCTGCAGACTACAGGGTCCCAGGTTCGATTCCGGTCAAGGGCATGTACCTTGGTTGTGGGCACATCCCCAGTAGGGGGTGTGCAAGAGGCAGCTGATGGATGATTCTCTCTCATCGATGTTTCTAACTCTCTATCCTCTCTCTTCCTCTGTAAAAAATCAATAAAATGTATGTATATATATATATATATTTTTTTTTATGTTAATCATTGTACTGTTGATATTTGGCTCTGTTGACTAATGAGTTTGCCGACCACTGGCCTAGACAGACGCACAGACCGGATCATGCCGGGCCCATAGGCATGTCTGGGATTGTAGGCCCGGCCCTACCCGTGGTGGGAAGCTACCGTGTGGTTTTAGACTGGAGGGCAGCAGGGGCAGTGGTGTGGTCCAAAAGAACATTCTAGCTGCCTCGGGCCGATGGTTCGGAGGGGAGGCGAAACCACTGGGAAATACTGCGATGGCTCAGGGAGAGAGGAGGGTCTGACCTGAGGCACACGAGGTGGAGGGGAAAGTCCGAACAGGAAAGGGTTTGGGGAAGAAAATCCAGAGCCCTCGATGACAGATGAGACGAGGCGGGGGTGGGCACCCAGGAAAGAATCTAGATGGTTCCCAGACTTAGGGTGCAGGAGCCTGAGCTTCCTGAAGCGTGGAAACTGGATGTGGGTCGTGGCTCTGAAACTAGACATCGGCCCCCTGAGGCCTCAGTGTCTGGGCCTGTGAAATGGAGCTCTTGGTCTCTGGCAGGGACGTTGGCAGAATGCAATGAGCTGATATTAGCGCCAGTGCTTCCCAACCAGTGACTCTGGCCAATCTGAGCAGGCTTTTTATGCATGCAAATTATACATGTTCTGTACCCGAAGCTACACTGTGTTCTAGTAAAAAGCCTGCTCAGATTGGCCAGAGTCAGAGAGGCGGTCTATTGAAAAAAGAACTGGTGTTGCCTCGGAAGTGGGGGGTAGTCTTATACAGCGAATATAGGCCTAAACCTATGTTTTAACTGTAAAAATTAGAGGGTCGTCTTATACACCAGAAAATACGGTACCTAAATTCTGCCTCGTTTTAGCTTTGTCCTGTCTAAAGCAGTGAGCCTCGTGATGAAAAAAGGAAGAAAACGCATCTCCTTAAGGCTTAGAGGGATCTGCTTCTGCTCAGAGTCCTGCAGGGCCCCTTTAAGTTGCTGGATTCCCTGGCGGCACTCACTGACCTGACAAGATTAGAAATCTAATGTATCTTCCAACTGCTAAAGAGCAATGAGTCACCAGACCCAGTGACCTCTTCTTGGAAACTGTGGACAGATGACTTTAAAATAAAAACCCGCCCGGCCCGTGCGGCTCAATGGTTGGGCCTCAGTCTATGAAACAGGAGGTCGCCCTTCGATTCACAGCCAAGGCACCTGCCCAAGTTGTGGGTTCAATCCCCGTAGGGTGCTTGCAAGAGACAGCCGACCAATGATTCGCTCTCATTGCTGATGTTTCTACCACTCACGCCCTCTCTGAAATCCATAAAATATATATTTTTTTTAAATCAATAAAATAAAAATCCACCCACTTCCCCACTCTCGGCCTAAATCCTGCTGTGTTAAACGGGGCTCCCTGTGCAATGCCAGCTTCCTCCGGGGCCTCTCGGAGGGAGAGAAGTTACGAAGCTGCAGGCTCCCCTACGTGGTGACTCCAGGGCAAACCTCTGAGGCAGCCAGAACACCTCGGGTTTGGCAGGGAGGAAGGAAAGGAAGGAAGGCAAGGGAGAGGGGAATTCAGATTTGTGAGCACATGGGATGGTCTCAACACGGGCCCAGCACTTATCATGTGTCATGTCGCCCACAGGCGTTATTATTCCTACTTTACAACACTCAGAAAGGAGATTCGGGAAGACCAAGAGAGAGGTTCGATGCCTCATGAATGGTGAGCATCAGAGCTCAGCCACTCGATTTCTGGGCTTCCCACCACACGCACTACAATCGTTCTTTGAGATGACTTCCAATAGTCAACGTGCCTGGGAAGCTCTAGCCAGGTTGCTCAGTGGGTAGAGCGCCGGCCTGCAGACTGAGGATTCCGGGTTTGATACTGGTCAAGGGCACGTACCTCAGTGATCAATTGTGTGGGAGGCAACTAATGGATGTGTCCCTTTCACATCAATGTTGCTCTCTGTCTCCCCTCTTCCCTCCCACTAGCTCTAAAAATCAACGGGAAAATATCCTCGGGTGAGGATTAACAAACAAACAAAAAATATATATATATATGTCCAGTGAATAAAATATACAGTTCGGCAGGTTCAACAGAGCATCCCCCGATGAAAAATAAATTAAAATAAAGGGGAAAAGAGCCGTGCACGGGACCTGAACTCCATCAGCCCCCTTGCTTGTGAAAGCTTTCTGGTAAAAATAGGCCATCTATCCAAAAGGCCAACCCAGTCCTAGTGGTTATTCGTGATCAAGTCCAAGACAACTGAGCCTCCTCTTATTTCCCTTCCCAAGCCCATGGGTTCCCACCTGAGCTACCCTATGCTGCCCCCGAGAAGAGGAGGAGCCAGCTGTCTGCACCGAAGCCGGAAAAGCAGGGGTGGTCCAATCGGTCCGGGTGACTTGCTCGCAGAGGAACAGGCCTCATGGCGGCATCTGTGGGCCAGCGCGCACAGCATGGTCTCTGGTGGTCTAAGCTCCACTCAGCAGATACTGCCCAACAAGTAAAACCTGCAAGTGGCAGGTCCCCAGGTTCCCACAACTTGTATGTGACTTGGCCACAGGTTCCCACGCCCTCCTCCCCCTTAGATGTGACATTTCCTACAACAGCTCACAGAACTCAGGGGAGCACTCACATTCACCGGTTTATTCAAGGACTTGATGAAGGATACAGATGAGCAGCCAATGAACACAGGCGAGATCGGGGGTGGGAGGGTGGGGGGGGGGGGCGGTCAGAGCACAGGAGCTTCTGTCCTGGGGAGCTGGGGTGTGTCACTCTCACATGTAGACGCGTCCATCGACCTGGAAGCTCCCCAAACCTCACCCTTTGGGATTTTATGGGGACTCCATTGCCAGCCCTTCTCCCCTCTCTGGAGAAGGTGGGGGCGGGGACTGGCTGGCTGAAAATGTCAGGATTCTAAATCTGGCTCGGCCTGTAGGGTGAGCCGTGCTTTTCTGTCCAGGAGCCGCCCAGAGCCCCTCCTCAGGACTCTGCCCATGACCCCGCCCAGGTCGTGGAGGCCGGGGGACACGCGGGCACCCTGTGTGGCCAGAGAGGCCTCTGAGTCCATGGAGAGCGGCAGGATGCCCGGGCACACTTTGCTCTTGCTCCCATCGGGGGTCAGGGGCCAGCACGGACGTACAGGGTGGCAGCCTACCTGTTAACCTGCCCCAGAGTGACCCACAAGCCCTCAGGGTCACACCACGACTCTCGCCCACTCCCGCCAGAGCCGGCTCTGTCACAGTGTGACTTCAGGTCACAGGCGCAGACGCTGGACCAACACCCACAAGGTACCCGCCAGGCGCTGTGCGTGGCACCTGCTTCCCTGGCCGTGGTCATGCTCCCCGCTTCACAGATAAGGAAACTGAGGCTCAGAGAGGGGAAGTGGCCCCTCGTGCCACTCTCTGCTCCAGTCCTCGGAGAGATGTGAGCACGGGGACGGGCAACTGGTACTGGCAGGTGGCTGCAGGATATTTCTCTTAGGTCCTTACACGGCTCTGTGCGCCCCACCATCACCCCCAATCAGGTGTACAATGCCCAGAGGTCTCACCTCCACCCACACAGACAAGGCACTGGGCCAAGAGCACCAGCCCAGCCCAGGGCCACACCCCCAGTGCCTGCAGCCAAGTCCCCCTGGCCTGGGCCATCCCGGCCCTGTCCGCCCCCAAAGCCCTCTGGGAGGAGTAGCCACCAGCAGACCTCCCCCCTCGGCCTGGGTTCCCAGCTCCCCGGGGTCTAAGGGCGGGGCAGAGCACCCTCCCTCCAGCCCCTGGGGTCTCCCATCTGCAGCTCAGGGCCCGCTCTTTCCTCCTCTGGGACAAGCTCACAGAGAGGAGCACGTGGGGGAATGGAGCCAGGGGCCGTTGCTACAGGAAACGCATCCCTCTGTTAGCAACACCTCTCCGTACGGGCCCAGAATTTTCCACAGCGTCCTGGGCCAGGTCCGTTCTCGCTCTGCGCCACCAGCTTCGCATCCTCCTGACCCCTGGAGGCCATCCCTGTGGGGAGACGGAGATGAGGGCCCTCCCGGAGCCCTATCCTCAGCTCCAAAAGGAGGCCCCCTCGGGTGGCGATTCACACAGGGCAGGGCCGCTCCGGAAACAATGGCACACAGCCCCCGACCACCCCCTCACCCCCTCACCTCCCTCCCCCCACCCCCATCCCCAGGCTTTGCTAAACGTTACAACCAGTTTAGTTCAATGGTTTCCTGGAAAGGGAACTCCCAGGTCTCGGAGGCTCCCCGCCAGCACTGGCTGTGGCACACGTACAACCTCACAGTCGTGTTTCTAAGATCTCTGCACACATGCCTGACCTCGGGACTCCAGGAAATGATATAAAGAGGCCGCAAGACCATGGGCCCTGGGACAGAGGGGGGCCCAGGACTGAGCAGGTCAGCAAACCCTGATCCTGCCCGCAGCACCGGCCCCACCGGTGGCAATGGCCAAGCCGGCTCTGGCTCAGCAGAACCCCCCATCTCTCTCCATGGAGCTGAGGGACAGTCAGAGGCACAGACGGAAATAAAGTCACTGTGGGCGGCAGCACGGCCTGGGGCAAACCCTGGGCTGGGCGCCAGGGCCGAACCCAATTCTGCTTGTGACTTCCAGCAAATGACTTCCTGTCCGGGGCGTAGGAGTGTCTTCTCCTACACTGGGGTCATTTCGGCTCCTTTCAGTTTGTGGTGAAAGGCGACCCAATGAGCGGAGTAAAGCGCCCAGCTCAGCCCTGGTCCACACCCCAAAGCTGCCTAGACCTTGACCTTCAGGGCCCCAGGGTCCCTGCAGCCAGGGCCTAGGCCGTTCAGGAGCCAGTTCAGGGCCAGCTCAGGGCCAGGTCAGGCTTGCCTGTCAGAGGGACTCCACAGTGTTTCTCTATGGGGTGTTTGGGCGCAATTCCTCGCTGTGGGGGGCCATCCCCTCCTCCCCATGCCCCTGAAAAGCATTTACTCTGATCTCTGCACACTCTAGAGCCCATCCCAGCGACCCAGCCTGGTGACCACCAAAGCGCCCGGTATGTATCACCCCGCTGAGAGCCGCAGCGGAAGGCTCTCCCTGCCCCAGACGTGGATGCGTCCTCCTAGCCCAGACGTGTCCATCCTTAGAGAGAAGTTTCTCCTTGACCTCACCACAGGGGTGGGCCACACTCCCCTCCCACACAGGCCTCCCCCGGTCAAACTCTGAGGTAGCCAGAACCATCATGAGAATTCCTTCAGCGAAGTGCCTGACCTGGGCTTTGCAACTGACAGCCTAGACAGGGAAGTGATTCCTGATGATAAAGTATCAGACGCCTGAGGAAAGGGGAGCTGGGGGACCGTGGGGGTCTCCTCGGGCTTCTTCTCTCACATTGCAGGAGGGCGCCGTCCACCCACCCTCCCTGCAGAAGCCGTGTGGCCAGCGGGGGCCACAGGTGTGTGCGATAAGACACCTGTACCATCTCCGAGCAAGTCCCGGCCCCAGGGCCCCGCACTGAGGATGCGGGAATGAGTCCTCGACCGTGGGAGAAATATTTGTAAAACACGGGACAGACAGCACTGGAAAGGTGCAGACCCACAGCACACAGACATAAGGACCTGTGTGTCTATATGCACATGTTAATATACATTAGTCACATCGTTATTCTGTGATTAACAACAGTAATTACAATACATACTATTAATATCTCGTCGTTATGATTGTGTAATTAACATATTGGTTACATGTGTCATTAATATCTAGTATATCCATTAAGAGTACTTGCAAATTAATAAATGATAAACTCCCCCCCCCACCCCCGAGGAAAAACAGGCCAAGAGCATAAAAAACGCAGTTTTACAACAGACGTGAAGGACGTGTGGCGTTGAGATACGACCTTCCACCTCGCGACCCAGCAGGTTCCTAAATTAGTGTCCAGTCCTCGTCAGAGCATGTGAGGGGCCCGATGGTGAGAGTGTGCGCGGGTATTTCCAGAGGGCAGTGACGCAATGTTTTAAAATCCCTAAAACTACACATAACCTGGGACCACGCGATTGCGCTTCGACAAACCCTCCAGAGTCAGCCTGTTCCTGTTCCTGCTGCTTCTGCTACCCCGGCCCCTCTGGTACCCTCCTGGTGACGGCTTTAGGGGGACAAAGAGGGGGGGGGGGGAATCCAGAGCCACTGGGACCCAGAAAATAGGAGACAGCTTCCCCCCAATTTCACTAACAGGTACCTCCCTCCCTGCCTGCATTCTCCCTCTCTCTCCCTCCCTCCCTCTCAACTTGTGCAGAAACTCTCATCCAGTCTCTCTGTCCGGATCTGTTTCCATGTGCCTGTCTCTCCCACCCCGTGCATCTCTCGCCCCACCCCTGTCCCCCATCTGTCATTGCTCTACCGGCGTCTGCCTTGGCCTCTCCTAGCCTCAGTATTTCTGACCCGGTGTCTCCATGTGTCCATTAACGTCTCTGTGTCCAGGTGCCGCCACTCTGTCTCTCTGGGTGTCCCTCTGGGTGTCTCTGTCTTAGCGTCTGTCTGTCTTCCCGTCGCTGAGCTCCCTCCCGCTATCTCCATCTCCATCTCTCTGCCTCCATCCCGGTCCCTCTCCCCTCCCGAGCTGAGTTCCTAAAATCACAGCAAGGAAGCCAGGGCCCTCAGAGAGATGTACCTCCGACACAGCTTTGGGGGGGACTCCTAGTCAGAGGGGGAGGGAGGGGTCCCGCGCGCGCCTTCCCGGCCCTGTCCCCGCTCCCCGCTCCCCGCTCCCTGGGCTCCCCGGGCTCCCGGCTCCCCCTCCCGCCACTGGACAGCACCTCACACACACACACACACACACACACACACACACACACCCCAAAGGGTCCCAGCCCAGGCCGGGCCGATGGGGCGGGGCGCGGGGGGCGTGCTCACCGATGGTGAAGCTGAAGCCATCGATGCTGAACGTGGCGCTCCGGCACTTTTTGAAGCCCTCCTTCTTGCTGCTGGCGTCCGTCATGGCTCGGCCGGTCCCCCGCGGCGATGCCCGCAGCCCCGCGCCCTCCGCCCGCGCTCAGCCCGGTCCCCGCCCGCGGCCGCCGCGCGGTCCCCGCAGCTCCCCCGGCGCCTCCGGCCGCAGCGGGCGGGCGCCGAGCCGGCTCAGGCACAGGGCGCACCGGGAGCCAGGCGCCCCATGCCGGCGCCGGCTGCCAGGGGCGCGGGGTGCGGAGACGGCGGGGCGCGCGGAGGGGCCGGGGGGGCCGGGGCGTGGGAGCCGAACCCCGTCCTCGGCGCGGAGTCCCTGCACCCCGCGCGCTGCAGGCGCCGCTGCCTTCTCTCCGGGCTCTGCCTGCCCCTCTCTGGAGGCTGGCGGTGGGGCTCGGGGGCCCGAGGGAACGGCTCGGAGGTGGCGCGGAGCTTCTAGATGTTTTCTCTGGCAGGCAGGCGCGCTCCCTAAAAGCACATCGCCGGCTGGAAAAGCAAACGGCGGGAGCCGGGCAGATGCTGCCAAAGTTTACTCCAAACAAGGAAGTCGGGGACGTGGCCACGCCCACTTCCTCCCTCCCGGCGCGGGCCCTCGGACCCAGCCGGAGCCCCGTTACTTCCCCGCAGCCCCCTGGCCCGCAGATCCTTATCCGAGGGACCCGCAGCGGCGGTCCGCCGCCTGCACGCAGAGCCGCTGCCCCTGAGCTCTGGCTCCTTCCAGGCGGCTCTTCCCAGCTCTTGGCCACTGGGTTGAGCCAAATGTGAGAGAGAGACTGCAGGTATTTGTGGAGGGGGGAGAGGTTTTACCAACCCCACAGCGGATTCTGCTGTTACAGAAGAGGAAACAGGCCGGGAGGGGCTGGACGAAGGTCCCACAGCTAGAAATCGGCAGCGTGGACACAGGTGTTTCATTGCAGGACACCGATCACGGGTCCTCCCGCCCCGGGAATGACTGAGCAGGCAAGGTGTGCAGGGGGACCATCCTCCCCTCCGTCCCGCAGGCGGTTACTGAGCGCTTACACTGCATTGCTCTGTGTCCCAGGCTGAAACCAGAGCCCAGCCAGTCCCTTGGTGGTGAACAGTGTCATCTATGCTCAGGTGACGTGGGACTGCGATCAATGTAACCTTCTTTGTTGTGATGGAATTGGACACGGTCAACAAACGTTTGTCAATATCATGGGAGTCAATGGGGTATATTCCTAACTGGCTCACATTGAGTTCAGGGAGCAGTGGATCCAGAATCCGAGTAAAATTAGAAGCCCTCTCCCAAGAAAGGCACATATACATACATGTGCATTCATGTACTGTGTTCTACATACAATGTCTGGGGTCCCATAAAACCCTCATGCCTGCTGGAACCCAGGTGAATGAATGTCACCAGAATTGAACCTTCTTTGATTGACCATGTTTTTAGAGGAAAAAAGGCATTTTTTTAATGCAGGTGTACTTGGAACTTTAGTTATGACTCTCTAAAGGCAAACCTGGAGCCACCCTCACGTGGATAGTGCTATGGGTGATGGCAAAATTCAGCGATCCCGAGGGGATGGTGTCACGGCTCAGACCCTGTGGTGAGACTGGAAAAGGCTACAGCATGGGAGTGTGCAAAGGGCTCCATGGGCAGACAGACCTGAAATCTGGCTCCACAGCCTGTCAGCCATGTGACCTTGAGCACAGACAGCCCTAAGCCTTGCTTTCAATGAGGCTAGAGAGGAGACGGGTGCAACCTAGGCCCGCACTGGGCACCCAGTTACTGCAATGGTCAGGTGACTCCCAATTCTGTAAAGTAGACACTGTGGGAAATTCTTCTCATGATAATGACCTATTTGAGTGATTGTTTTTACCACTAATTTGATTTTTAAAATCTTATAAATATGCTATCTAATAAAAGAGAAACATGCAAATTGACCATACTTCTGCTACACCCACAAGCCATGCCCACCAGCCAATCAAGAGTGAGCACACAAATTAACCCAACAAATATGGCAGCCATGAAGCTGGAACAAGCAGGAGGCTTGGGTTTCCCCCAGCGATGGAAGAAGTCAAGCTTCCAACCAGCCCTGGCTGGCCCTGGCCTCCACTCAAGACTACAAAGTTTCAATTATAGAAGATAAATAAAGCCCAGATCCCAGGGCCTCTGCTTGGGTCACTGGGGGGTGTGGCAGGCCTGCAAACCACCACAGGTCCTTTGTCCAGGCTGCCCCATGCCCCAAGGGAACCCCCACACTGATCCAGAACACTCTTCAGGGCAAACCAGCCGGCCCCCACTCATGCAATAAAAGAGTAATATGCAAATGGACCATTACTCCAACACACAATATGGCTGCCCCCATGTGGTCAAAGATGGCTACCCCCATGTGGACACGGGATGGCCACCACAAGATGGCCAGTAGGAGAGGGCAGTTGGGAGGGACCAGGCCTGCAAGGGAGGGCAGTTGGAGCAGTTGGGGGCAATCAAGCCTGCAGGGGAGGGCAGTTAAGGTGACCAGGCCTGCAGGGGAGGGCAGTTAGGGGTGACCAGGCCTTCAGGAAAGGGCAGTTAGGGATGACCAGGCTAGCAGAGGAAGCAAGTTAGGGGAAATCAGGCTGGCAGGGGAGCAGTTAGGCATCAATCAGGCTGGCAGGGGTGATCAGGCTGGCAGGCAGAAGCAGTTAGGAGCTAGCAGTCCTGGATTGTGAGAGGGATGTGAGAGGGATCCCAGTATTAGGATCGGGCTTAAACAGACAGTCAGACAGCCCTCAAGGGGTCCCAGATTGGAAAGTGTGCAGGCTGGGCTGAGGGACACACATCCCTGTGCACGAATTTCATGCACCAGGTCTTCTAGTATAGCTAGCTAGCTAGATAGATAGATAGATAGATAGATAGATAGATAGATAGATATAGATTAGATATAGATATAGATATATAGATTACATACAATACTATGTATTTTTAGTAAAGTCACCACCAAGAATTTCTCATGGTTCTCACTTCCCTCTATTCCTTCCACTTCCCCAAACCTTTAGCAGAAGCGCTTGCCTCTGTGCAGCGAGGAGCCTGAGCACCGAGCTACAGCCTCCTATAGTGAATGAGGGAGAAAACTATCCCAACGCAATGGAACTTCTTCCTGGAGTGAAGTTAAAAGTTGGTATTTAATCGCTCTCAGCAGAAAAGCTTTTAGAAATACAATCTATAAAAATAAGAAGAAGACTGGTAAAAATAACCTGCCTGCACAATTAGAACTGCTTTTAAACCGCTCCTCCCCAGACTCATTATCTCTCTGCCCAGTGTCGAGATTGCACACCTACAGAAGCACTCAGCACACTGCTCTGAGTGCAGAGTCTTCCAGCAGCCTTCTCAGTGGGGGCTCTTCCAACAAGCCAAGTGGAGGAGAATGTCGGCGTTACATAAGCTAAGAGAACGGGTTCGAGGCTGAGACCAAAAGAAACATTGCTCCTTCAGGAATTAAGCCAACACACCACGCAGATGTGTGGATCCTATGCTCACGTGGTTAGAGCAGGGGTCAGCACGTCACAGCCAGCCTGTCACCTGTCTCTGAGCTAAAAATAAGTTTTCCTTTTTAAAAAATTAGTGTGTTTTTATTGATTTACAAAAGGAAGGGAGGAGAGAGAAACAGAAACACCAATGATGAGGGAGAATCATCGATCAGCTGCCTCCCACAGGCCTTTCACTGGAGATGGAGCCTACAACCCAGGAAATCGAACTCTGATCTCCTGATTCATTGGTCGATGCTCAATCCCTGAGCCATGCTGCTGGGCTGGGTTTTACATTTTTAAGTGCTGGGGGAAGGGGGAGAGAGACAAAAGAAGAACATGTCCTGTGACATGTTGAAACTACATGAAATTCAAATGTCAGTGTCCACAAGAAAAGCTTTATTGGAACATAGCTATGCTCACGTACAGTATTTCCATATTGTCTATGGCTGCTTTTTAAACTAGAGCCGGTTGAGTAGTATGTGCCCGAGATGGTATGGCCTGCAAAGCCAAAATTATTGACTACTTGACCCTGTACAGAAAATGTTGGCTGACTCCTGGGTTATAGTAAACATCTTACACCTGTCTGGTCTTGGATAACTTTCAGTTTAGTTTCTTTCCTTTAAAATACATTTGGAAAGGAATTGATCCTTTTTAGCTACTGGAAGGGATTCTAACAAGAAAGGCATACTAACACATGTTTGTTGAAGGAAGGCAGAAAAGAAACAATGTACATATGAGTAGTTTTATTCAGTCATTAGCCAAGATGAATTATGTGGAGATTAATTTCTCCTGAGATTTAACGTATGGTTCTTCCGCCTCAGCCCAACTGGAGCGGACTCTGGTATCCCATGCTTTCTGTAGACCAACAGGAAAACAAAAACAAAACAAAACAAAAAAAACACTAATATTGATTGAGTACCTACTTTGTGCCAAATCCCTATTAGGCCGCATAGCTAACCTCTGTAACCATACCTGTCCAGTGGCCTGGCACCACATTATGGCCTTCTTGCTTGCTCATTCCAAAGCCCAATATAAATGGGGGCTGGGTTTTGTTCTGTGGAGTTATTCAGGGACCCAGGCTCCTTCCAACTAGTTTCTCCACCAACCCCTAGATCCCCTGTGTCCTCCATTAGCCACTCTGCATATACCTGGGACAGAAGGGAGAGAGAAACGGGGAAGAAGCACAAAAGAGAATTTTAGGGCCCAGTCCTGGAAGAAACACCTGTCCCTTCTCCCGGGTTCCACTGTCCAGAAGTGAGTCACAGAGCCCCACCAAACCGCAAGAGAGAGTCTGAGAAGTGAAATCGGGAAAGAAAAGAGAGTTTGGTAAACATGGATCCTTTGAAACCCTATCCTCTCCACTGTTTTGACAAAATCTGACCTACAGGTCACCAGGTGCGGGTGCAGTTTACACCCGTGTGCCCAGAGGGGGAGGGGTGAAGCCTGCCCCAGATCAGAGTTGTAACCTTCCTGTCTAAGGCCAAGCACTTGTCCAAAGCACCTCCGCCCACCACGGTCATATAAAATAAAGCTCTGCCCTAACCGGTTAGGCTCGGTGGATGGAGCGTCGGCCTGTGAGCTGAAGGGTCCCAGGTTCAATTCCAGTCAAGGGCACATGCCCAGGTTGCAGACTCAATCCCCAATAGGGGGTATGCAGGAGGTAGCTGATCAATGGTTCTCTCTCCCTCTTCCTTCCTCTCTGAAATCAATAAAAAGAAAGGAAGGAAGGAAGGAAGGAAGGAAGGAAGGAAGGAAGGAAGGAAGGAAGGAAGGAAGGAAGGAAGGAAGGAAGGGAGACATTCCCTCATATGACATCTTCTTCAAATAATAACTAATTTTAAAAAAATTTTAATTAAAATTAAAAAATAAAACTTTGCCCCAGGAAGAACACCTCTTGAGTTGCAGAAGGTCGAAGGGAATCAACACTTTTAATAGTGTATCATAGCTCTGCCTTCAGAAAGCAAATCAAAAGAATCATCTAGTAGCTGAAAATGACATCTTTTGACATATGATTTTTTTTTTCTTCCTGCAACTATATAGAAAACAGAAATAACTAGAAACACAGCAATTCCAGGCTGTTAAGAGTTAAGGGGACTAGCAGAGAGAAACATGTGAATGAGTCGTTCCTAGGCCACCAGGGATGCTCGATGGGGACCTGGGGGACAGGGGACTCGGATAAATACAGAGCATCCAAGGTTACAGTCTGCATGGCAACGGGTCCCAGAGGGATGATCTGTTACAGGCAGAGTGAGCACACACCTGCACTGGGACGTGGGAAGGGGCTGAGGGGTCTAACATGGGTGGGGCCACCATAGGCCAGGCACCAGGCTGAGTGTCTTACACACACGTCCGTCTATCTCATGCCGAGCCCTCCAACAAATAGCACAGAATGGAATGGTGGAGCTAGATTTCCTTCCTGTGGGTCTAAAGTCCCGGAGAAGGTACTTGCTGGCAGTGGCAACTTTGACAATAGATTATTGAGAGCACCAAGGATGCTGGGACCAGTGAGAACAGACAGGCAGCCGCACAGGGCCTTTCGGACCCCGGAGTGGATCCGCATATTTGGCGAAATGACTTGTTATAGATTCTCCTCCATCTGATGTCCATGGGCAGCTCAGTTCATCTAGGACAGTGGTCGGCAAACTCATTGGTCAACAGAGAGGCAAACCGCGGCTCGAGAGCCACAGTGTGCCGACCCCTGATCTAGGACTTCCTTCCTACTTAGTGATTCACCCCAAACAAAGACAGCAAACATGTACCCACACAGATAGACACAGCTAGCTACATACACACACACACACACACACACACACACGCACGCACATATACCACCTCCGTGTCCTGGGTGTGGGCTCTGCTATTGTTGATGAGGAGTTCTGACAGGAGCTTTAAGAAGAAACATGGAAACTGACATGTCCGCCTTCTCAGTCAGGGATGAGGTGGGGTAACATGGTCCGTCTCTCCCCCTGACGGAGTGAAGGACAAGGCGTGTTCGCCATACACGTGGGCTGATGCCGGGACTAGGGGAGGACAAGTCCCCAAGGCTGGATCCTCAGTGCCGGTGGTCCTGAGTTATAAAGGTCCCCGTGGTGGGAAAAGCAACCCTCAATCAACAGGATGCCTGAAGTCTCAGATTCACAAGCAAATCTTTCCAGAGGCTGATTACACTGAGGCCCAAAAATCTCTCCGGAGGATCAGGCCGCCTGCATTATCATGACAAAAGGAGGCAGTCACGCTGGCAGCAGGTGGGAGGGTTAATGGTTTCTCGCTGAAATGCTTTTGTCAGGTATTTAAATTACTAAAAAGGCCTTTCCCCCCCCCCCCCCCCTTGTGACAAATTCTTGCACATACATGTGGCAACCAAGCTTTTTCTATCATGTGTTTTTATTGATTTGAGAGAGAGAGACATACATGGACTGCCTCCTGCACAGCCCTATTGGGAATCGAGCCCTCAAGCCAGGCGTGTGCCCTGATGGGGAATCACACCAGTGACCTGTAAGTGCACGAGATGATGCCCAGCCAACTGAGCCACACTGGCTGGGCTGGCAACTGAGTTTTTAACAAAGTGCCTCTTAAACCAGCAAAGGGAGGACAGAGGCGATTTGGTTTCCTCTGGGCTTAATCCATTCTCCCTCTGACTTACAAGGTGTCCTTTAGGCCGCAGAGCGACGTCGCTGGCACACGGCCTGCGCTCGGCAAACACCGTGGGACTGACTCAGAACGGGTGATGACGGAAGCAAATCACAAGAAGAACTGAACCACTGCAGGACGGAAATAACAGTGGAAAAGGGTAAAACTGAGGGTTGAAAGAAGTGGGAGAAACGTCACAGGGTACTTCTGGGAGTTTTCTGCATTTTTAACTCATGTTTGTCAAGTTCCCCAGGGCAGCCCCTGCCAGCCCCTTTCACCTACAGACTGGCCGTTAGCCCGTACAGCAACGCGTGTCCCACAGAGGGAAGAGCGGCTGGCTGCCACAGGGGCGTGAGGTCTGTGAGGTCTCAGTGGTGTGTGTGTGTGGGGGGGGGGGGGGATTGTCATTGGACACCTCGCCAGGCCTCCACCATGCACACCAGGCCTCCCTCCACCAGGCTTGGCTGCCTCTCCTCATCTCCTGAAAGGGTCAAGTTCCCGGCACCCACTCTCACTGTTCCAAGCTCTTTGTAAACCAAGTCCATGGGAATGGACATGCAGGGGAAGCGAGCTCCTCAGAGGCCACGGGGTGGACAGGGGGACCTATTTCTTCCCCATCCCCCCCCCCCAAGACAGAACTATGCCCCTCACCTGTACTGTCCTTGACCTGCCCTTGAAGTTTCCATCCCTGGGAGGGAGCCCCAAGGCTCTCCCTCCCCCACCCTCCCAAGGATCTTGTGGGCTTGGTTCCCATCCACACACCGACCCCCTGGGGCTCCCTGCGGCACTAAGGGAGCCGAGAAAACCCGAGTCGCCAAAATGTCTCACCTGAAGTCAGCGGCCCTTAGACCCCCTCACACCTGCCTCCCTGGCTCAGAGGGACCCTCAGACCCTCTCAGCAGACACCGTCCTGGGAAGCTGGGAAGAGATCCAGCCGCCTCGAAGGAGTAGGAGGGAAAAGAGGAAGGAGAAAATGCCAAGAGTGCCCAGAGGCCCGGTTTCAGAGCCCACAGTGTGCTGCTGGGGCCCGGCCCTGGGCCGCTGTCCCTGCCTTCAGGCTGCTGCTCAGTGGTTAGATGCTCATCTAACCGGGGCTGACAGACAGGAGGTGGGAGGAGCCCAGCCTGGGGGCCATCAGGCCAGCCCACCGCTTCCTGCGGAGATAATATTAACACGAGTCTCTTTTTGAGATGAGAGTGATAAAAAGGCAGGAGCAAAACCGACTGGTGGTTGGGTTTTTATTGCTCCTGTCACTTTTATCCTAACCACACTCACATCACTTTCATCCCAGTATGCCCGAGCTAATGGCAGCCAGGGCCAGATCCTGGCGCTGCTCTCCTGGCTGCCTGGCCTTGGGCGCCGCCCCAGACTCCTCCTGTGGCCCTGTGAGGACTAGACAACTAATCCATGACCAGTGTGTGCTCAGAACAGGGCCCGGCAGGTGGGAAGGTAGTAACCACTCAGTAACACCAGCTGCTGCCATGACTGTCGCTGTCCCTGTGTTCAGACCTCGTGCAGGGAGCTGTATGTGTGTGTGTGGTGGGGGGATGAGGGGGTGTCACAGGTAAAGGGATGGGTCAGAGAGGGGACCAGCTTAGCCAGGACAGTTAGTGTGGTTCCGGCAGTGGAACTTCTGGCTGCCCACGTTACCCCAACGCACCACAACACTCTATAACGTCGTTTAAAACCCTGAACTCTTAGAAGTAAGTTCCTCTAAAGCCCTAATGGCCCCCGTGCTCCTGTCACACACGCAAAGAGGGACACTGGGAGGCAATGTGACGGAGCTGAGAACGCCCAGGGTACACGTGGGGAAACGCAGAATCCTCTTCTGAGTGTGATAAAACCCCTCCACCCTCCAGGGCCTCCAGGGTCCCTCTGTCCCACAGTCCCAAACCGCCCCAGCCCACAGCACGGGGAACATCCCTGACAAAGGTCCCAGGTGCTACCCACACAGCCATGCTTACCCCCAGCACCGCCAGGGGGCGCCCTATGCTGTCAGAACTCCACAGGCCCTTCTTCCCATGCCTGGTGGTTTTTCTCTCCAGGACCCACCCCTAATCTGCAGAAGGGACCAGGGGAAGGACAGTGAGCGCAATAGCAGGTGTTGAGACAAGAAATCGTGAAGCTATTAACCACGAGGACTCTGAGATGGACCACATCTGCCCGATATTTCCCCGCAGAGACAGTGCCAAATCCTGCAGCGAGGCTGCTTTAGAACTGGAAATGCTTGGGAAATGCCTGAAAGACAAGGCTGGTCCAGGGCAAAGGGCTCGGAACTGAGGCTCAGAGGAGCTAGACTCAAACTCCAGCTCCACTAGGGCTGGAAGAGCGTTAGCACCCTCCATCTTGAAGTTTTCCATCATTTCAGTGGATCTCATAGTGCTGGTCTGCTGTGCTTCCTTGAGCTGCAGCAGGAGCAGGGGAAAGAAGGGTGTAGAGGATTTCAAACCAAGCGGGCCGCACACAGTGGGGCTTACCTTGCTCTCCTGCGCTCTCAGGTTTCTCCACAGTTTCCCCAGGGCTGTCCATCCCCTCTGCAGCCTCCATCATCTTGCCTCCTGCCTCTGTCAGAAAAGAAAAGACACATGGCCAGTCAGACACCTGAAGATCAGGAGGGGAGCACACTGGGGTGTCTGATGCAGCTGACCAGTCCCTGTCTTGACTTTTGACTTGGCTGGTCCTGCATTCCTACACCCAGCTCCCTCCTGGCTGGCCTTCTGCCCTCCCCCTGCCCCTTAGTCATCAGTGTTCCCCAGGATTCAGGTACAGGCCCCTTTTCTCACTCAGTGGCACCTGTCCCCTTAGGTGCTGCCAGCACATGAAGGGACTGAGCCGTGTGGGCCATGGGCAAGCCATCAGTGAAAAAGGGACCAGCTGGAAAGGGGAAGGAGTGGCAAACATTCCTGGTCCAGAGGAGGCGGGAGTAGACAGGGGGGCCAAACTCTGCTAGAGAATGCTCCTGCCACACAGTGTGCGTCGTTACGATGACTCCCATTTTCAAGTGGAAAAATAAATGCAGAGAGGTTAAGTAATGTACCCCAGGCCACGAAGCTCATAAGTGGCAGAATTAGGATTTGAACACAGGTCCTCAACAGGCCTAATGCACTTTCATCTTTCCCACAGCCACCCCTCTGGATAAGAAGGATATGGTTGTTGTTTTTTATTGATTTTTACAGAAAGAAAAACATTGATGTGAGAGAGGAACATGGATCAGATGCATCCCATACACACCCCGACCAGGGATCAAACCTGCAACCTGGGTATGTGCCCTGATCAGAAATCGAACACTCAACCTTTTGGTGTATGGGGTGACGCTCCGGCCATCTGAGCCACCCAGCTAGGGCGAGAAATGGAATTGTGATGGCAGGTCTGTTACTAACTAGAGATGAAATTGGCTTCATGCTAATTATTTTCACATTCGATTTCTCCATCTACCAAGGGGCCTGGCTTTGAGAGAGCAGGGTTCTCTCTACGAAAGCCTGTGGAGGCAGCCATTGAGCGTCCCCATCTGTCCACACTCTCCCAACCCTTCACCCCCTATTTCAAATCCCATCTGCTGTCAAACACCCTCACCCCTGCTCGCAAGGATCGGCCCTTTCTCTATCTCCATTTGAACTTCTGCTCATGTAATTAGCACTTCATGTACATATTGAATGTATTAAATATGCGCCACATGACATGTGCCAGACAATATGATGGCGACTGAGGACAAAATAAATACTAATAATAGCTCAATTTACTGAGTGCTTACTAAGAGCAGGTGGTGTTCTCGATGGTTTTGTGTGTGTGTGTGTGTTAAGTTATTTCATCCTTGCACTCTGTGAGAAATGTCCTACTATTTCAATTCTATACATGAAGCAAACGGAGTCACTTAGTAACTTGCTCAGGGTTACTCGTATCGTAAGTAAGTGACGGAACCAGAATTCAGACCCAGACAGCCTGGCTCCAGCGCCTGGCAATGAGTCACTACTCGGCAGCTGCCTCTCCTGGCTCTTATTCAAGGAGTTCGTCATTGAATGAGAGACAGACATGGGGCCAGAAGACGACAGAAGTGTGATACGATCAAGCTGGCTGAGGGAGGGTGGCGACACAGACTGAGAGAGTGTAGTGGGCATTTGTCAGGAAGGTATAGGAGCGGGGATATATTCCAGGCATTTCTGATAGTTTAGTAATCAACACTATACCTAACTAGCTCTACCGTTCCATAAATCAATGAGTAGGGTTGTGTCACATTCTAAAAACAATCACTTTACCTGGGCTTGTAAAGAGTGTCATGCTTGTAACCCAGTTCTCAGAGGCAGAAATGGCCATGGGGGGAGGGGAAGAAAAGGGCCTTGATTTGTATTTGCAGGTTTCCTTTGCCAATTCCTGTGGTGTAAATACCCCTGTCCTGTAGATGTCAGGTACCAGCCAGACATCACCTCAGGAAGCTCTAAAAGGGCAGCCAGTGGGGAATCAAGAGACGGTGGAGTCCTGAAAACCAAGTGGAGAAGGGGAAGTGGTCAACTGAGCTCAACCCCAACAGCAGGTCAAGTAAAGAGAGGACTAGTGATTGATTATTGGGTTTCACTACATACAAGTCATTGGTTACTGTCACTAGAGTGGTTTTGGGGAGGAATGGAGGCAAAACCTTGGTTTGAGTGGGTTTAACAGAAAATGGGCGATAGAAATGAGAGAGTGTAGAGAATGTTTGGAGGAGTTTTCTGCACACAGATACAGAGCAACGGGGTGCTAGCTGGTGGATACAAGGCACCAAGAGAACATGTTTTAAGGCAACAGAAATAATGGCATGTTTACATGCTGATGGGGATGACACAGCCTCGAGGGAGAAATGAATGACGCAGAGAATTACCGGAGAGATGTCCCTGACAATGGGGATTGGGACCTAGCACAGAAGCACCACAAATAGCCGCACAGTCCTCCTAGTAACACGCACACAACACCTGGGCGTCATCCTTCTTCTCTGTTTAGCTAACCTCTGCTACCCACAACACACACACACACCTGACCCCTCACAATTTCCACTGGCTATACTGCCAAAACCAAACCACTTCTGGCTGCCCGAACAATTGATGATTGGGTTTAGCAGCATACGAGTCATTCGTCACCTTTGCGAGAGCAGTTTCGGGGAGGGTGGAGGCATTGCTCTCGTCCCGACCCGAGTCGGCTTTATTTCTCTGGGGTACGCAATGGTCTCCCACCTTCCTTTGTTACCGGAGACTCTGACTGAAATAGAATGTGCAAATCCTACGTACACAGCTTGACAGGTTTCCACAAAGTGGACACACCTGTGTCCCAGTAAGCACCACCTGGATCAGGAAGGAGGCCCTCTGGACCTCCCCACAGCCTCTCCCATGCTCCTTTCCAGGCGCTTGCCACCCTCCCAAAGTCTGGACTTCTGTCAACATTGATTCGTTTTGTCTGTTTTTAATGGAATCCTACAGGGCAGCTTTTTGTTTGTTTGTTTGTTTGTTTCTTGTTTATTTCACTTAAAATTATATTCCTGAGCTTTACCCACACTGTTTGCATGTAGAAATAGTTAATTCTTTCTCTTTGCGTGTTGTATTCCTCGGACAAATATGCCGTGAGCTGTTTATCCATTCGACGGGCAATAAGGACCCGGATGGCGCTGTGAGGAACAGTCTGTCACCAACTTCCCTCCACGTCTCCGGGTGCACACGTCGGCATTTCTGCTCAGCGTATCCTCGGGAGTGGAATTGCCGGCTCAGGAGTGTTGTGTGCAAACATCCAGCCTTAGGAGATACAGCCAAACGGCTTTCCAAACGGTTATGCCCTCTCACACGCATCGCAGCAAAGAGAGCCCCGTGGATCGCAGCCGTGCCAACACTTGATATTATGCTTTTTCCATGTTAGCCATTCTAGCGGTGTCTGGTGCTGCCTCATCATGGTTCTAGTTAAGCAGCCTTTTAATTAATCTCCCAGCTCCCACGTCTGCCTCCCTTCAACTTTCTCCCCAAATTAAAACCAGAAAAATGTCTTCCAGACACGAATCAGCACATCCCGTTCCCCTTCTCATGGCACGCCAGGGGCTCCCGCCACACCAGGCATGAGCGCGAATCCCAGTCACAGCCCTGTGTGGCCTGGCTGCTCCCCTCCCGCCCTCCCTGGGCCCCAGCACAGCCCTCCCTTCTCTCCCTGAACAAGCCAGCTCCCTCTGCCCAGACCACAACCCCGTTCCCCATCCCCCTCCCCCCACCCAACCTCTTGCCTGCCTAAGGCTATGAATCCTCCAGATACCAACTTACACATCCCCTCCTCAGGTGAGAACTCATATTCCTCTCCCCCTTCCCCACCTCATCAAGTTCATTTCCTCTGCGGCACCGACCCATCTGCACACATCTTATTTCTTTCTCTACTTGCTCACATCCTACCTTCCCTGCTGGCTTATGAGATCCTTGAGATCAGGCAGGACAAGACTCTCTTGGTCTCCACGCATCCCCAGTACCTGACAGATCAGAGGAACACAGCCAGTTTTTACCAGCTGATTTACTTAATGAAGCGTACCCTGTCTATTCTAAGCGAAGCAACCCTTTCTCACTGAGGACAAGAAAGCAAAATGTTCTGAGATGCTCCGAGGAGAAGCATCAGGTATTGGTCATATATTAGCCATCGCTTACTGAGCCCCAGGCACTCCGCAAGGGATCCACAGCAGTGCCCCTCTGAACCGCCCGTGGGATTTAACCCTCAGGACGACCTTGAGGGGCCAAGCCTCCTGCTCCCTCCTCGCCACGTTACCTGGGCTCCTCTCTATTTCTAGGTGCAGCAGCGTGGAAACAAGTTCGCCCCGTGTTTTAATTCAGAAAGTTGGCCGGGAGGGTCTGAAAATAATGCTAGTAAACTATCACTTACAAAATGCGGGGATTGATCAGGGAAAACAAGAGCCACTCCAAACTCAGCTACCAGGAAACATCCGGGGTCCCCTCCAGTCCTTCGCACTTTCTCCTCCCTTTCCTGTCAGTGCTATGGGGAAGACTCGGAGAGGCCATGCATGGGGCCGGGGATCCTAGTTATTCCGCGTAGCTGGGAGTTGTGTCTGGGATGCACTGGAGATAGACCATGAAAAGCTTCAGGGCCGGACTGGTTTCTAGCTCGCCTGCTCCAACCACCGTTCACCCCTGGCCTTTGTCTCCCGTCGGGGCTGCTGAGGGGCCTGGCAAGACCCACAGCAGCTCAGCAAATGCTGTCCCAGAATCAAGAGGAACTCCAGCCCGACCAGTGTGGCTCTGTGGGCGGGCGTCACCCCACACACCAACAGATCGCTGGTTCCATTCCCGATCAGGGCACATGCCCAGGATGCAGTCTCCATGTTTCTCTCTCCCTCTCCCCTCCTCTTTCTCTCGTTAAAATCAATAAAAATATATATTTTAAAAAGAGTAAACCCAGCCCTGACCAGCTTGGCTCAGTGGATAGAGTCTCAGCCTGCTGACTGAAGGGTTCCAGGTTCAATTCCGGTCAAGGGCATGTACCTTGGTTACAGGCACATCCCCAGTAAGATGTGTGCAGGAGGCGGCTGATTAATGGTTCTCTCTCATTGATGTTTCTAGCTCTCTATCCCTCTCCCTTCCTCTCTGTAAAAAGTCAATTGGGAAAAAAAATATTATATATATAATATTTTTATATATTATTTTATATATTTAAAATATATAAAAAATATTTTTTATATATTTTTATATATTTTTATATATTTTTTTAAAAAATATTATATATATATATATATATATATATAATTTTTTTTTTTTAAGGAGTAAACCCAGTATTTCCCGGAGTAACCAGATAAATCCCGAAGCCCTGGCTGGCTGTCTTCCTCAGGAGATGGGACTGGGAAAGGAGCCATCCCATGCAGGCCCCACAGGGCTGGCCACCTTCTGTAACTCACTGGACCTTCAGGAGGCCCTGGAGAGTAACCCTAAGGCCGCTTGCATAAGAGGACGTTGGGGCTCAGTGAGGTAAGTGAACTGTCCAGGGTCCCATTTAGCAAGTGGCTGGAGGGAGCTGGGGCCCAGCTCTCTGGCTCTGAGGCCTCCTTTAGCCGCTGAGCCGGGAGGAATACAGAGAAAAGGAACAAAGTGGCTCTCCTGGTGGCTGGCAAAGTGCCCTGGAACCCACAGTGTGAGCGCAGACTACCTACGGGGCAGGAGAGAACATCACACTGATTGAGGTCATCCGGGTCAGGGAACTGCTTAATAGAGCAGCTAAGCTCTGGGGGCCCAGCCTCAATACCGCCCCAATTGCAAGCCACGGGCCTGTCTCTTTCCGGGGTGCCTTTGGGACGTCGAGCTGCCTGCCGCCACCTTTGAAGCATGTGTGGTAATAGCCCTCACTTGGGGAAAAGCTGGGCCATGCACAGATGGGCGAGGCCCGTTCCAGAGCCCCGGGCAGGGTCAGGATTCGTTCCACCACCGGGGCCCTCAGTTCCGGAGGGAGAGGTCAGAGGCAGGGCCTGGGAACAGGACGGAGCCCCCGAGCATGTTTTGTCCCTAGAGCAGAAGTGCACAGAGTTCCCTAGAAATGTGAGGGGCGGGAGGGAAGTTAGGGCCATGGAGCCAAGAACGGCATCTGCTAAGCAAGGGGAGTTTTCCAACGCAAACAATAAAGCAAGGACATTGGTGCCTGGGGAGCTCGTCCTGTCTGTAGTCTTGCCTGGTCGATGGGGCTCAGCCATGGAGCATCGACCTATGAACCAGGAGGTCACCATTCGACTCCCAGTCAGGGCACACGCCGGAGTTGCGAATTTGATCTCCTGTAGAGGGCGTGCAGGAGGCAGATAATCCATGATTCTCTCTCATCATGTTTGATCCCCCCCCCCCTCTCTCTCTCCCTCTCTTTTCCTCTCTGAAATCAATAAAAAATATATATATATTTTTAAAAACGAAACCAAATGCAAGATAGTGTATTTTCTCATTCAATTGATATGAAGATGGGACTTGGAAAGGAGCCATCCCATGCAGGCCCTGCAGGGCTGGCCACCTTCTGTAACTCATCGGACCTTCATGGCGGCCCTGGAGGGTGGCCCTGTTGCCGCTTGCATAAGAGGACGTCAGGGCTCAGTGAGGTAAGTGAACTGTCGAGGGTCCCACTTAGCAAGTGGCTGGAGGGATCGGGAACCAAGTGCCACCAGCTGGCTGCCTTGCACAGCTGAAATCTACCTGCTCACTGCTCTGGATGCTGCAAGTCCCGACCCAGGTGTCAGAGGGCTGGCCCACTCCGGGGCCTCGTCCTTGCCTGTGGGTGGCCCTCTCCTCCCCGGTCCGCCCGTGGTCCTCACCCTGAGCCTGTCTGTGTCCTAATCTCTCCCTGTCAGTCCTTCGTGCTGGGTTGAGGGCGCAAGGAGGGGCCTCAGTCACCTCTCCACAGGCCTATGGCCACTACAGTCACCATCATAAGGTACCAAGGGGTGGACTTGCCCTCTGAATTCTGAGGGACACGCCATCCAGCCCCTAACCAGGCCCCGTGGAAGAAGTGAGCACAGTGTGTGAAGGAATGGGTCCAGGTAAAGATGTCGTTTGGATCTGCCTGCAAATCCCCCACAACAGAAGTCAAACTCCACCTTCTTCCCACCCCTTTCCAGCGGGGCTGCTTCCCGCTGCCCTTGGCCAGCATGGGAGAGAGAGCTCCCGGTATCGTCCAGCGAGGAAACCGGCCCGTTCCCAGCCAGCCACCAGCTCCGGGCTCACACTGTGAGAGGGAGCGCTCATGCACGTGTTTGGATCTTGTACTGCATCTTGCCCTCATTGTGTCAAAAACGTGTAGAGAACAGGGAATGCCAGGCGCGAACCAGTGATTGGTAACATACTTAAGTCTCAGAGCCTTACTACAGTTGACACAGACACGGGAATGATCGTGCCAGCCCAACCCAGAGACCCTCCCAGCAGGATCTCTGTGCTCAAGCAGCTGCATGCACATTTGTGAAGGAAAAAGAGAAATAAGACCAAGGTCCAAACCCAGATGAAAAATTGGCCCAAAAGAGAACATGTGACTTGGGATCTTGGAGAACAGCTCCCCTGGCAACATCCAAATTCCTTCTACAACTTCCACACTGGCCATCCGGACACTTTTCCAAGCACTGCCAATCGGAAACTCCCCCCAGGAGAGGGGCTTCTCCACGGGAGAGCAGGGAGTGCCCGGTCCAACTCTGTGCGGACAGAGCTGCACCGAATTCTATTAAACAAGCATCGCTAGTGAGCGTGCCAAGCCCCTGTTATGGCACCGAAGCACCTTGTGCACAAGGCCGGGACAGGTTCTGTCCCTCCTTCCCCTTCCCTGGGCAGCGGTCCTCCGTGGTTCTTAACTATTTCTCTCCTTTCCCCCCCTTTTTCGCTACTCTTACGCCTAAAGTATTAGCTACAGTGACAAGGCAGAGTCTTTGTTTTTATTTATTCTGTCCTTATTTGTAAGCCAGACTTAGCATTCAAGTACGAGCTCTGAAATGTGCATCCTTAGCAAAGGGGGATGCCAGACTTCCCAGGAGACTCTGGTGCGGGCCTATCTCATTAAGGGCTGTTAGGAAATGTTCGTTGGCTGCTTCAACCTGCCACTAGAGGGCGCCAACAGGCTTCTGGCAAAGCTGGGCCGAGGTGAGCATCAAGAAAGGCAGAAACAGGTGAAGGGCAACTCCAACCTAACCCTAACCCTAATCCTAACCATCTGGATTGACCCCAGCCTGAGGGACGCAGGAATTTTTTCTCCATTTCAGCAATGCAGGGCCCCTGGCTTAGAAAGCTCTGACTTAAATGGCCATTAATATTTGAGTTTGAGGCCGCATACCCCACACCTTCCTCTAGGGGTCATAGTGCCGCTTGCTTGTGGAGCCTGCTGCTGTCTGAGCAGGGTTCCCAGCCCACCCCTCAGGGAGAGTGAGCTTCAGGGAGAGTGAGCTGTGGTCTGCACCCCTGTCCAGCGAGGAAGTGCCCTGGAAGCCAACCACGTTGCTCCATGTCACTCAGGTCCATCACTCAGGCACACGCAGAAAGACCCTGTGTGTGCTGCTCACTCCTCCTGCCCGCAATCGCATCCTCCGGAGCCACTCTCTAAGCCTGTCTTCGCTGTAACACTGCGGGCTCTGTTCATTTCCCACAGTCTCATTTCTCATTGGCCCGTTTAAAATCTGTTTCAGAGAGCATCTGTGCGTTTTTATATTTAGATTTCATTCGTCTGACGTAGGCCAGTCTTTTCACCTTTTTGACAGCTCTGTGATAACATAGTAGTTTGTTCTCATTTCTTATTCACACGGCACCATTTGTCACGGTTGGGAAAGTTAACTATTATTCAGCTACACACTGAATTCCTTGTGTTGTTTGAAAAATCGCCTGAGAAAAACGTACCTGCTACATACCTGAACGGAACAGAAATTTAGATGCTACAGTTGTGCAAAATTTGTTCTCGCTGACTCTGTGAGAGCTCACGTCCTCATGGTTTACGAGGCTGACCTTTCTGGCCCTGGTTCCTCTCTGCTGTCTTCCGTCTCACCCTCCTGGCGCATCCTACCTGGACCCCGCACCAGCCCTTGAACACGCCATGGCCTGCGGGCTTCCTCATTGGCTGGGACCCTTCCCTGAGGGCCTTTCCCAATATCGCTTTCCCACCTCAAACCTCACCTTTTCGGTGAGTTCTCCCCTGACCACCTATACGGTATGAAATGGCTCAGGTGCTGGTTTTTCCCATAACATTTCTCACTTCTGCCAGGCCAGTGTGGCTCAGTGGTTGAGTGTCGACCTATGAACCAGGAAGTCATGGTTTGATTCCTGGTCAGGCACAAGCCTGGGCTGCAGGCTCGATCCTCATAGGGGGTGTGCAGGAGGCAGCCAATCAATGTTTCTCTCACATCATGGGTGTTTCTTTCTATTTCTCGCCCTTCCTCTCTGAAATCAATAAAAATATATTTTTCAAATGTGTTCTCATTAAGCCAGCCAATAAGTCTGCTTGCCTGAATGTGTTCTGCAGAAATTTAGAGAAAGCTAACAATAGTTAAGCTGTGTTATGAGCCTTAAAGACATTGAAGTCTTTAAGGTCCCTGAAAATGGTTATAAGAAGTTTAAAATAAAATAAAAAATAAAAATGTTCCCCCACTTCTATCACGCCATATCATTTTCCTTGCTTGTTACATGTTGTCTCTCTTCTGCTCCTGGGAAGGACCCTCCCTGGGACAAGGATTTCTTCTGTTTCGTCCTTTTCAGGCACCTGTGGGTCTAGGACAGCGCCTGGCACATAACAGGTGTTTGATAATTTTTTTTGATAAATACTTTTAAATTAGCATGAAGGTATGGCTAACATGAAATGTCCTGAGTCATCTCTCCTTCGGTGGTCTTATGAGGATCACCGCTACCGTCCATTTGCAGTCTCAGTGAAACTGGGGTTGATGTGAACCATGAGCCCTGAGTGGTGCGTAGAGTTTGAAACAAAGACTATCTAGAGCACATGTGTCAAACACAAGGCCCGCGGGCCAAATCCGTCCCGCCAGGCCTTGCAATGTGGCCCGCACCGCGCTGTCATCACTGCACTCCGCTGCGTTTCCATCACAATGACAGTTTATGACTGTTCAGTAAACCATTCGGCCCGCGATTTAGGCTGGATTTTAGATTTTGGCCCCTTCTCTGATTGAGTTCGACACCCCTAATCTAGAGTGTCAGCCTCAGCCCATGCCCCTCCACCATGACCTCGAGGTCAGATTTTCGGGGAAACTCCTCATCCAGGGCCTCAGGGTCCCCATCTCTGAGGTGTCTGTGTGACATTCCCTTTCATGTGCAGGGTGGAGCTGTCAGCTGGGACTCCTCCACCCCTGAGCCTGCCCTTGAGTCTCCCCCAGACACACACGCTGCACGTCTGCAATGAAGGGGGGGCAGCGAGGGGCTACAGAGACCCTGCTAATCGAAAAACCCATGTTCCTTTTCTGTGCGCCTATAAGACAGTAAAGAGGACTCTGTCCCTCGATGCCCCAAACCCAGTAAAAGAGAGGTGGCTGTCACCATGGCCCTCTGATGTCCTCCTTGAGGAGAGTAATAGGAGAACCATTAAAAATTGATAAATTACACTGTATTAAAATTAAAAACCCTTGCTCTTTAAAAGACACCACAAAGGAACTGAAAAGACAAGTCCCGGCGAAGGAGGAAATGTTTGCAGATCATGTCACTGAAATGACGTGTGCCCAGATCATATTTGAAGTCTTACAATTCAACAATGAGACAGATGGCTCAACTAATAAACAAGTGGTCCCAGGAGTTACATAGATACTTCACCAAAGAATACAAAGACTGAGGGTGGAGGTCGGTCCCGCCCCTCAACAACCATTGGGTGAGGTTGGAAGTGGCTCTCATCACTTAACAATCATTGGTTGAGGTTGGAAGTGGGTCCCGCCCCTCAACAACCATTAGGTGAGATTGGAGGTGGGTCCCACCTATCAACAAACATTAGGTGAGGTTGGAATTAGGTCCCACCCCTCCTGCATCGTCAAATGACCACCCCACCCACACAGGCACTACCCTTACTGCTAAAGCACATCCACATTCCCACTCCACAGAAATAGGAGCTCACAGTGTTGCTGCAGTGAGCTGCTACATTTGGGGTAGCTTACTATGCAGCATTAGATAACCAACTCGAAGGGGGAGTACCGAGAACAGTGCCTGTCAGGTATTAGATACCAGAATCCTTGCTAAACACATCAATGAAAAGAAAGAAAAGTACATTCTAAGGGGAAGACTGACTATTCCAAACCTTCTTTAGGTTATGGCAGGCACAAATAAATTACAGAAATACCGATATCTCTGAACAAACCCTGACTTTATGCCGAGCTCCTTTGACTGGTCTCCGCCTCCTCCTCACTGCTCATGCCCAATCTATCCTCAAGGACAGGGGGCAATTACATCATCCTAAAGCACTTCTCCACCCCCAGCCCCGCCTTCCTCCTTTTCCCAGGAGGACTGTGTGTCTCCCTCCCAGTGCTCAGACTGTGAAAAGGAAATCGCAGCCTGTGTAGATTGAAGAACCTCACAGACTCCCCAGGATGATGGTAACCAAGGCCAGCATCACCCGGGATCCAAGGGTAACTCGTGTTGGTATCATGTGCGCTGACTCTGTGCAATGAGCATGCTCCAAACTTGTGGTGATCTTCCCCAAACCCCAGTCTATTTTGAGGAAAACATTAGATAGTCCAAAAGGCATCCTCCAAAACACAGGACCAGTCACGTGTTTTGAGGGGTGTGATAATACAATTGACACTTGTTAGCTGTGTGGGCACTGGGGTTATGGAAGCTGGGAACAACCTGAGAGACGAGCTATGTAGACCAGTGTGCAAGGAACCCTGTACTAACTTTGCAATTGTGGGGCGAAATCTAGAATTATTCCAAAGTAAATATATATATATATATATATATATATATATATATATATATATATATATATATATATATATATATATATATTTAAATGTAATGAACAGCTCTGGCCAATTAGGTACAGTAGAAAGAGCCTAAACCCAAGAACCGGTTTGTGGGTCCAAGCCCACAACATACATTGGGTTAGTAACGGTTAGTGTAAAAGTGGGTCCCACCTCTCAACAAGCATTGGGTAAAATAGGAAGTGGGGCTGCCCCTCAACTCCCATTGGGTGATCTTGGCAGTTGGACCCGACCCTCAACTACCATTAGCTGAGGTTGGAAGTGGGACCCGCCCCTCAACTCCCATTGAATGATGTTGGCAGTAGGAGGAGCCCCTCAACTACCGTTGGCTGAGGATGGCTCTGGGACCAGTCCCTCAGCTACCATTGGCTGCGGTTCAAAGTGTGCCCCACCCCTAAACAACGATTGGGTGCGGTTGCATGTAGGACCACCAGGCAGGACACAAATTAGTTACAACAATACAGATCTCCTTGAACATCCCCGATCCTTAGGCCCTGCCCGTCTTTTTGGGGTCCCGCCTCTTCCTCACTGCTCATGTCCGATCTACACTCAAGGACCCGGGGCAGTTGTGTCATCCCTAAGTACTTTCCTCGCCTACCCCGCCTGCCTCCCATTACCAATTGGCACTATTTGTCTCTCTCCCAATACTCAGACAGTGGGATGGAAATCATAGCTGTTGTACACTGAAGACCCTGGCAGACACCCCAGTATCCTGGTGACCAAGGCCATCGTCATCAGGGACCCACGCCTAAATCGTGTTGGTATCACTTGCCCTGACTCTGTGCAATGAGCATGCTCCACCCATGTGGTGCTCTTCCCTAAACCCCAGTCTATTATGAGGAAAACATCAGAGAATCCAAAAGGCATCCTTGCAAACACAGAACCATCATGGAGCAGCAACACACGGCCCAGGGTGGCTATGAGAGGGGGCGGCTAAAAAGCTTCAAAAAGAAAAACAAGAGATTGAAAGCTGGGTCTCGGTGTGAAGCCGCTTCAAGAAAGATGGCACCCGAGCCCACAAGCCAGGCTTGCCAAGATGTTTACAGCATTCAAGAGGGTTCGGATCCTACACCATTACATGCACCTGAACAGACCTGGGTTACTTGCAGCCTATATATCTGAGGCAAGTGGGGCCACCTGTTCAGACCATGGGTTCAAGCTAACAACTCTAGCTGTTGGATATAATTGTGCTGGGAGGCTCTGCCTTCCAAGCTGGGACATGCACCTGGCCAAGAGAACACCGGGTCCTCTCATTAGTCCCGGTCTCGAACCTGTCCAAATGCTGTAGGCCCTCTGCACCCTCCAAGCCCGTCAAGGCCATTAAACACAAGGACGCCTGGGACACAATACACAGATGGGGCTAAAAGCAGTGTGGGGTTCTGCATAGAACCTGCAACAGAAGAAGGCTGTTAGTGAAAGACTAGGAAAACACAAGTCTACAGTCCGGTACAAGCACGGCAACAGCACTCATTTCTTAGCTGTGTGGGCACTGAGGTTATGGGTGCTGTCAACAACCGAAGAAAACAGCTTTCTAGACCAGTGCGAAAGGAACCCTGTACAAACTATGCAATTTGGGGGGGGGGGGGGGTGGATCTAGAATTATTCCAAAGTAAAAAAAATAAATAAATAAATAAATAAATACATAAATACATAAATAAATAAATAAATAAAAGTTATTTTTAGAAATGCAATGAACAGCTCTGGCCAATTATGTTCAGAGGTAAGAGCCTAAACCCAAAGACCGGATTGTGGGTCCAAACCCTCAACAACCATTGGGTGAGGGTGAAAGAGTGTCCAACCCTCGACCCAAAATGGTTGAGGTTGCAAGTGGGTCCCAACCCTCAACAACCATTGGTTGAGGTGGAGAGTGGGTCCCACCCCTCAACTCCCATCGGGTGAGTTTGGCAGTGGGACCCGACCCTGTACTGCCATTGGCTGAGATTGGCAGAGGGACCCGCCCCTCAACTACCACTGGCTGAGATAGGCAGTGGCACCCGCCCCTCCACTACCATTGGCTGATTTTGGCTGAGCGACTCGCCCCTCAACTACCATTGGCTGAGGTTGACAGTGAGACCCACCCCTCAACTCCCATTGGATGAGCATGACAGTGGGACCAGCCCCTCAGCTTCCATTGGCTGAGGTGGGCTCTGGGACCCGCCCCTCAACTCCCATTGACTGAGCTTGGCAATGGAACCAACCCCTCAGCTGCCATTGGGTGAGCTTGGCCCTGGGACCCACCTCTGAGCTACCACTGGCTGATGTTGGCACTGGGACCCGCCCCTCAACTACCATGGGCAGTCGGACCAACCCCTCAGCTCCCATTGGCTGATGTTGGCACTGGGACCGGCCCCTCAACTACTATTAGCAGTGGGACCAATCCCTCAGCTACCATTGGCTGAGTTTGGCCCTGACCCCCACCTCTCAGCCCCCATTGGCTGAGGTTGGCTTTTGGCCCCTCCCCTCAACTCCCATTGGCTGAGCTTGGCAGTTGGACCAACCCCTCAGCTACCATTGGCTGATGTTGGCACTGGAACCGCCCCTCAACTACCATTGGCAGTGTGACCAACCCCTCAGCTACCATTGGCTGAGGTTGGCTTTGGAACCCGACCCTCAGCTTCCATTGGCTGAGGTTGGCTCTGGGTTCCGCCCAAGAGCTACCATTGGCTGAGGTTGACAGTGAGACCCACCCCTCAACTCCCATTGGATGAGCGTGGCAGTGGGACCCACCTCTGAGCTACCATTGGCTGATATTGGCACTGGGACCCGCCCCTCAACTACCATTGGCAGTGGGACCAACCCCTAAGCTACCATTGGCTGATGTTGGCACTGGGACCCGCCCCTCAACTACCATTGGCTGTGGGACCAATCCCTCAGCTTCCATTGGCTGAGGTTGGCTCTGTGTCCCGCCCCAGAGCTACCATTGGCTGAGGTTGGCACTGGGACCCGAACCTCAACTCCCATTGGCTGAGCTTGGCAGTGGAACCAACCCGTTCAGCTGCCATTGGGTGAGCTTGGCCCTGGGACCCACCTCCGAGCTACCATTGGCTGATGTTGGCACTGGGACCCGCCCCTCAACTACCATAGGCAGTGGGACCAACCCCTCAGCTACCATTGGCTGTGGTTGGCCCTGGGACCCGCCCTCAGCCCCCATTGGCTGAGCTTGGCTTTCGGCCCCTCCCCTCAACTCCCATTGGCTGAGCTTGGCAGTTGGACCAACCCCTCAGCTACCATTGGCTGATGTTGGCACTGGAACCGCCCCTCAACTACCATTGGCAGTGTGGCCAACCCGTCAGCTACCATTGGCTGAGGATGGCTTTGGAACCAGCCCCTCAGCTACCATTGGCTGAGGTTGGCACTGGGACCCGCCCCTCAACTCCCATTGGCTGAGCTTGGCAGTGGAACCAACCCCTCAGCTGCCATTGGGTGAGCTTGGCCCTGGGACCCACCTCTGAGCTACCATTGGCTGATGTTGGCACTGGGACCCGCCCCTCAACTACCATAGGCAGTGGGACCAACCGTTCAGCTACCATTGGCTGTGGTTGGCCCTGGGACCCGCCCTCAGCCCCCATTGGCTGAGCTTGGCTTTCGGCCCCTCCCCTCAACTCCCATTGGCTGAGCTTGGCAGTTGGACCAACCCCTCAGCTACCATTGGCTGATGTTGGCACTGGAACCGCCCCTCAACTACCATTGGCAGTGTGGCCAACCCGTCAGCTACCATTGGCTGAGGTTGGCTTTGGAACCAGCCCCTCAGCTACCATTGTCTGAGGTTGGCACTGTGACCCGCCCCTCAACTCCCGTTGGCTGAGCTTGGCAGTGGAACCAACCCCTCAGCTGCCATTGGGTGAGCTTGGCCCTGGGACCCACCTCTGAGCTACCATTGGCTGATGTTGGCACTGGGACCCGCCCCTCAACTACCATTGGCTGTGGGACCAATCCCTCAGCTACCATTGGCTGAGTTTGGCCCTGACCCCCACCTCTCAGCCCCCATTGGCTGAGGTTGGCTTTTGGCCCCTCCCCTCAACTCCCATTGGCTGAGCTTGGCAGTTGGACCAACCCCTCAGCTACCATTGGTTGATGTTGGCACTGGAACCGCCCCTCAACTACCATTGGCAGTGTGACCAACCCCTCAGCTACCATTGGCTGAGGTTGGCTTTGGAACCCGACCCTCAGCTTCCATTGGCTGAGGTTGGCTCTGGGTTCCGCCCGAGAGCTACCATTGGCTGAGGTTGGCTTAGGGACCCGCCCCTCAACTCCCATTGGCTGAGCTTGGCAGTTGCACCAACCCCTCAGCTACCATTGGCTGATGTTGGCACTGGAACCGCCCCTCAACTACCATTGGCAGTGTGGCCAACCCCTCAGCTACCGCTGGCTGAGGTTGACTTTGGAACCAGCTCCTCAGCTACCATTGGCTGAGGTTGGCACTGGGACCAGCCCCTCAACTCCCATTGGCTGAGCTTGGCAGTGGAACCAACCCCTCAGCTGCCATTGGGTGAGCTTGGCCCTGGGAAATACCTCTGAGCTACCATTGGCTGATGTTGGCACTGGGACCCGCCCCTCAACTACCATAGGCAGTGGGACCAACCCCTCAGCTACCATTGGCTGTGGTTGGCCCTGGGACCCACCCTCAGCCCCCATTGGCTTAGCTTGGCTTTTGGCCCCTCCCCTCAACTCCCATTGGCTGAGCTTGGCAGTTGGACCAACCCCTCAGCTACCATTGGCTGATGTTGGCACTGGAACCGCCCCTCAACTACCATTGGCAGTGTGGCCAACCCGTCAGCTACCATTGGCTGAGGTTGGCTTTGGAACCAGCCCCTCAGCTACCATTGGCTGAGGTTGGCACTGGGACCCGCCCCTCAACTCCCATTGGCTGAGCTTGGCAGTGGAACCAACCCCTCAGCTGCCATTGGGTGAGCTTGGCCCTGGGACCCACCTCTGAGCTACCATGGGCTGATGTTGGCACTGGGACCCGCCCCTCAACTACCATTGGCTGACGTTCAAAGTGTGTCCCAATCCTAAACAACGATTGGGTGCGGTTGCATGTAGGACCACCAGGCAGGACACAAATTAGTTACACCAATAAAGATCTCTCTGAACAACCCCCACCTTTAGGCCCAGTCCTTTCTTACTGGTCCAGCCTCCTACTCACTACTCATGTCAAATCTACCCTCAAGGACCCGAGGCAGTTGTGTCATCCCTAAGCACTTTCCTCGCCTCCCCCGCCTGCCTCCCATTACCAATTGGCACTATTTATCTCTCTCCCAGTGCTCAGACAGTGGGATGGAAATCATAGCTGTTGTACACTGAAGACCCTGGCGGACACCCCAGGATCATGGTGACCAAGGCCATCGTCATCAGGGACCCACGCCTAAATCGTGTTGGTATCACTTGCCCTGACTCTGTGCAATGAGCATGCTCCACCCATGTGGTGCTCTTCCCTAAACCCCAGTCTATTATGAGGAATACATCAGAGAATCCTTCCAAACACAGGACCATCACGGGGCAGCCATATACGGCCAGGGTTGCCCCGAGAGGGGGCGGCTAAAAAGCTTGGAAAAGACAGACAAGAGATTGAAAGCTGGGTCTCGGTGGGATGCTGCTTCCCAAGAGATGGCACCCGAGCCCACAAGTCGAGGCTTTATTTTGTAGCAGATGCCTCGAGGCAAAGTAAGGACTTGGTCAAGATGTTTACAGCATTCCCAAGGGTTCCCATCCTACACCATTACATGCACCAGAACAGAACTGGGTTACTTGCAGCCTATATATCTGAGGAAAATGGGGCCACCTGTTCAGACCACAGGTTCAAGCTAACAACTCTAGCTGTTGGATATAATTGTGCTGGGAGGCTCTGCCTTCCAAGCTGGGACATGCACCTGGCCAAGAGAACACCGGGTCCTCTCGTTAGTCCTGGTCTCGAACCTGTCCAAATGCTGTAGGCCCTCTGCACCCTCCAAGCCTGTCAAGGCCATTAAACACAAGGACGCCTGGGACACAATACACAGATGGGGCTAAAAGCAGTGCAGGGTTCTGCATAGAACCTGCAACAGAAGAAGGCTGTTAGTGAAAGACTAGGAAAACACAAGTCTACAATCCGATACAAGCACGGCAACAGCACTCATTTCTTAGCTGTGTGGGCACTGAGGTTATGGGCGCTGTCAACAACCGAAGAAAACAGCTCTCTAGACCAGTGCGAAAGGAACCCTGTACAAACTAGGCAATTTGGGGGTGGAGGGGTGGGGGGAGAATCTAGAATTACTCCAATGTAAAAAAAAATAAAAAAAAATAAATGATTTTTTAAAATGCAATGAACAGCTCTGGCCAATTATGTTCAGTGGTAAGAGCCTAAACCCAAGGACCGGTTTGTGGGTCCAAACCCTCAACAAGCATTGGTTGAGGTGGAGAGTGGGTCCCACCCCTCAACTCCCATCGGGTGAGTTTGGCAGTGGGACCCGACCCTGTACTGCCATTGGCTGAGATTGGCAGAGGGGCCCGCCCCTCAACTACCACTGGCTGAGATAGGCAGTAGCACCCGCCCCTCCTTTACCATTGGCTGATTTTGGCTGAGCGACTCGCCCCTCAACTACCATTGGCTGAGGTTGACAGTGAGACCCAACCCTCAACTCCCATTGGATGAGCGTGACAGTGGGACCAGCCCCTCAGCTTCCATTGGCTGAGGTTTGCTCTGGGTCCCGCCCCAGAGCTACCATTGGCTGAGGTTGGCACTGGGACCCGCCCCTCAACTCCCATTGGCTGAGCTTGGCAGTGGAACCAACCCCTCAGCTGCCATTGGGTGAGCTTGGCCCTGGGACCCACCTCTGAGCTACCATTGGCTGATATTGCCACTAGGACCCGCCCCTCAACTACCATTGGCAGTGGGACCAACCCCTAAGCTACCATTGGCTGATGTTGGCACTGGGACCCGCCCCTCAACTACCATTGGCTGTGGGACCAATCCCTCAGCTACCATTGGCTGAGTTTGGCCCTGACCCCCACCTCTCAGCCCCCATTGGCTGAGGTTGGCTTTTGGCCCCTCCCCTCAACTCCAATTGGCTGAGCTTGGCAGTTGGACCAACCCCTCAGCTACCATTGGCTGATGTTGGCACTGGAACCGCCCCTCAACTACCATTGGCAGTGTGACCAACCCCTCAGCTACCATTGGCTGAGGTTGGCTTTGGAACCCGACCCTCAGCTTCCATTGGCTGAGGTTGGCTCTGGGTTCTGCCCGAGAGCTACCATTGGCTGATGTTGGCTTAGGAACCCGCCCCTCAACTCCCATTGGCTGAGCTTGGCAGTTGGACCAACCCCTCAGCTACCATTGGCTGATGTTGGCACTGGAACCGCCCCTCAACTACCATTGGCAGTGTTGCCAACCCCTCAGCTACCATTGGCTGAGGTAGGCTTTGGAACCCGACCCTCAGCTTCCATTGGCTGAGGTTGGCACTGGGACCAGCCCCTCAACTCCCATTGGCTGAGCTTGGCAGTGGAACCAACCCCTCAGCTGCCATTGGGTGAGCTTGGCCCTGGGAAACACCTCTGAGCTACCATTGGCTGATGTTGGCACTGGGACCCGCCCCTCAACTACCATAGGCAGTGGGACCAACCCCTCAGCTACCATTGCCTGTGGTTGGCCCTGGGACCCGCCCTCAGCCCCCATTAGCTTAGCTTGGCTTTTGGCCCCTCCCCTCAACTCCCATTGGCTGAGCTTGGCAGTTGGACCAACCCCTCAGCTACCATTGGCTGATGTTGGCACTGGAACCGCCCCTCAACTACCATTGGCAGTGTGGCCAACCCGTCAGCTACCATTGGCTGAGGTTGGCTTTGGAACCAGCCCCTCAGCTAGCATTGGCTGAGGTTGGCACTGGGACCCGCCCCTCAACTCCCATTGGCTGAGCTTGGCAGTGGAACCAACCCCTCAGCTGCCATTGGGTGAGCTTGGCCCTGGGACCCACCTCTGAGCTACCATGGGCTGATGTTGGCACTGGGACCCGCCCCTCAACTACCATTGGCTGACGTTCAAAGTGTGTCCCAACCCTAAACAACGATTGGGTGCGGTTGCATGTAGGACCACCAGGCAGGACACAAATTAGTTACACCAATAAAGATCTCTCTGAACAACCCCCACCTTTAGGCCCAGTCCTTTCTTACTGGTCCAGCCTCCTACTCACTGCTCATGTCAAATCTACCCTCAAGGACCCGAGGCAGTTGTGTCATCCCTAAGCACTTTCCTCGCCTCCCCCGCCTGCCTCCCATTACCAATTGGCACTATTTGTCTCTCTCCCAGTGCTCAGACAGTGGGATGGAAATCATAGCTGTTGTACACTGAAGACCCTGGCGGACACCCCAGGATCATGGTGACCAAGGCCATCGTCATCAGGGACCCACGCCTAAATCGTGTTGGTATCACTTGCCCTGACTCTGTGCAATGAGCATGCTCCACCCATGTGGTGCTCTTCCCTAAACCCCAGTCTATTATGAGGAATACATCAGAGAATCCTTCCAAACACAGGACCATCACGGGGCAGCCACATACGGCCAGGGTGGCCCCGAGAGGGGGGGGCTGAAAAGCTTGGAAAAGACAGACAAGTGATTGAAAGCTGGGTCTCGGTGGGATGCTGCTTCCCAAGAGACGGCACCCGAGCCCACAAGTCGAGGCTTTATTTTGTAGCAGATGCCTCGAGGCAAAGTAAGGACTTGGTCAAGATGTTTACAGCATTCCCAAGGGTTCCCATCCTACACCATTACATGCACCAGAACAGACCTGGGTTACTTGCAGCCTATATATCTGAGGCAAATGGGGCCACCTGTTCAGACCACAGGTTCAAGCTAACAACTCTAGCTGTTGGATATAATTGTGCTGGGAGGCTCTGCCTTCCAAGCTGGGACATGCACCTGGCCAAGAGAACACCGGGTCCTCTCGTTAGTCCCGGTCTCGAACCTGTCCAAATGCTGTAGGCCCTCTGCACCCTCCAAGCCCGTCAAGGCCATTAAACACAAGGACGCCTGGGACACAATACACAGATGGGGCTAAAAGCAGTGCGGGGTTCTGCATAGAACCTGCAACAGAAGAAGGCTGTTAGTGAAAGACTAGGAAAACACAAGTCTACAGTCCGGTACAAGCACGGCAACAGCACTCATTTCTTAGCTGTGTGGGCACTGAGGTTATGGGCGCTGTCAACAACCGAAGAAAACAGCTCTCTAGACCAGTGCGAAAGGAACCCTGTACAAACTATGCAATTTGGGGGTGGATGGGGGGGGGGGTAGAATCTAGAATTACTCCAATGTAAAAAAAAATAAATGATTTTTTAAAATGCAATGAACAGCTCTGGCCAATTATGTTCAGTGGTAAGAGCCTAAACCCAAGGACCGGTTTGTGGGTCCAAACCCTCAACAAGCATTGGTTGAGGTGGAGAGTGGGTCCCACCCCTCAACTCCCATCGGGTGAGTTTGGCAGTGGGACCCGACCCTGTACTGCCATTGGCTGAGATTGGCAGAGGGGCCCGCCCCTCAACTACCACTGGCTGAGATAGGCAGTAGCACCCGCCCCTCCATTACCATTGGCTGATTTTGGCTGAGCGACTCGCCCCTCAACTACCATTGGCTGAGGTTGACAGTGAGACCCACCCCTCAACTCCCATTGGATGAGCGTGACAGTGGGACCAGCCCCTCAGCTTCCATTGGCTGAGGTTGGCTCTGGGTCCCGCCCCAGAGCTACCACTGGCTGAGGTTGGCACTGGGACCCGCCCCTCAACTCCCATTGGCTGAGCTTGGCAGTGGAACCAACCCCTCAGCTGCCATTGGGTGAGCTTGGCCCTGGGACCCACCTCTGAGCTACCATTGGCTGATATTGGCACTGGGACCCGCCCCTCAACTACCATTGGCAGTGGGACCAACCCCTAAGCTACCATTGGCTGATGTTGGCACTGGGACCCGCCCCTCAACTACCATTGGCTGTGGGACCAATCCCTCAGCTACCATTGGCTGAGTTTGGCCCTGAACCCCACCTCTCAGCCCCCATTGGCTGAGGTTGGCTTTTGGCCCCTCCCCTCAACTCCCATTGGCTGAGCTTGGCAGTTGGACCAACCCCTCAGCTACCATTGGCTGATGTTGGCACTGGAACCGCCCCTCAACTACCATTGGCAGTGTGACCAACCCCTCAGCTACCATTGGCTGAGGTTGGCTTTGGAACCCGACCCTCAGCTTCCATTGGCTGAGGTTGGCTCTGGGTTCTGCCCGAGAGCTACCATTGGCTGAGGTTGGCTTAGGGACCCGCCCCTCAACTCCCATTGGCTGAGCTTGGCAGTTGGACCAACCCCTCAGCTACCATTGGCTGATGTTGGCACTGGAACCGCCCCTCAACTACCATTGGCAGTGTGGCCAACCCCTCAGCTACCATTGGCTGAGGTTGGCTTTGGAACCAGCCCCTCAGCTACCATTGGCTGAGGTTGGCACTGGGACCCGCCCCTCAACTCCCATTGGCTGAGCTTGGCAGTGGAACCAACCCCTCAGCTGCCATTGGGTGAGCTTGGCCCTGGGACCCACCTCTGAGCTACCATTGGCTGATGTTGGCACTGGGACCCGCCCCTCAACTACCATTGGCTGACGTTCAAAGTGTGTCCCAACCCTAAACAACGATTGGGTGCGGTTGCATGTAGGACCACCAGGCAGGACACAAATTAGTTACACCAATAAAGATCTCTCTGAACAACCCCCACCTTTAGGCCCAGTCCTTTCTTACTGGTCCAGCCTCCTACTCACTGCTCATGTCAAATCTACCCTCAAGGACCCAAGGCAGTTGTGTCATCCCTAAGCACTTTCCTCGCCTCCCCCGCCTGCCTCCCATTACCAATTGGCACTATTTGTCTCTCTCCCAGTGCTCAGACAGTGGGATGGAAATCATAGCTGTTGTACACTGAAGACCCTGGCGGACACCCCAGGATCATGGTGACCAAGGCCATCGTCATCAGGGACCCACGCCTAAATCGTGTTGGTATCACTTGCCCTGACTCTGTGCAATGAGCATGCTCCACCCATGTGGTGCTCTTCCCTAAACCCCAGTCTATTATGAGGAATACATCAGAGAATCCTTCCAAACACAGGACCATCACGGGGCAGCCATATACGGCCAGGGTGGCCCCGAGAGGGGGCGGCTAAAAAGCTTGGAAAAGACAGACAAGAGATTGAAAGCTGGGTCTCGGTGGGATGCTGCTTCCCAAGAGACGGCACCCGAGCCCACAAGTCGAGGCTTTATTTTGTAGCAGATGCCTCGAGGCAAAGTAAGGACTTGGTCAAGATGTTTACAGCATTCCCAAGGGTTCCCATCCTACACCATTACATGCACCAGAACAGACCTGGGTTACTTGCAGCCTATATATCTGAGGCAAATGGGGCCACCTGTTCAGACCACAGGTTCAAGCTAACAACTCTAGCTGTTGGATATAATTGTGCTGGGAGTCTCTCTTCCAAGCTGGGACATGCACCTGGCCAAGAGAACACCGGGTCCTCTCATTAGTCCCGGTCTCGAACCTGTCCAAATGCTGTAGGCCCTCTGCACCCTCCAAGCCCGTCAAGGCCATTAAACACAAGGACGCCTGGGACACAATACACAGATGGGGCTAAAAGCAGTGCGGGGTTCTGCATAGAACCTGCAACAGAAGAAGGCTGTTAGTGAAAGACTAGGAAAACACAAGTCTACAATCCGGTACAAGCACGGCAACAGCACTCATTTCTTAGCTGTGTGGGCACTGAGGTTATGGGCGCTGTCAACAACCGAAGAAAACAGCTCTCTAGACCAGTGCGAAAGGAACCCTGTACAAACTATGCAATTTGGGGGTGGAGGGGGGGGGGGGTAGAATCTAGAATTACTCCAAAGTAAAAAAAAAAAATAAAAAAAAAATGATTTTTTAAAATGCAATGAACAGCTCTGGCCAATTATGTTCAGTGGTAAGAGCCTAAACCCAAGGACCGGTTTGTGGGTCCAAACCCTCAACAAGCATTGGTTGAGGTGGAGAGTGGGTCCCACCCCTCAACTCCCATCGGGTGAGTTTGGCATTGGGACCCGACCCTGTACTGCCATTGGCTGAGATTGGCAGAGGGGCCCGCCCCTCAACTACCACTGGCTGAGATAGGCAGTAGCACCCGCCCCTCCATTACCATTGGCTGATTTTGGCTGAGCGACTCGCCCCTCAACTACCATTGGCTGAGGTTGACAGTGAGACCCACCCCTCAACTCCCATTGGATGAGCGTGACAGTGGGACCAGCCCCTCAGCTTCCATTGGCTGAGGTTGGCTCTGGGTCCCGCCCCAGAGCTACCATTGGCTGAGGTTGGCACTGGGACCCGCCCCTCAACTCCCATTGGCTGAGCTTGGCAGTGGAACCAACCCCTCAGCTGCCATTGGGTGAGCTTGGCCCTGGGACCCACCTCTGAGCTACCATTGGCTGATATTGGCACTGGGACCCGCCCCTCAACTACCATTGGCAGTGGGACCAACCCCTAAGCTACCATTGGCTGATGTTGGCACTGGGACCCGCCCCTCAACTACCATTGGCTGTGGGACCAATCCCTCAGCTACCATTGGCTGAGTTTGGCCCTGAACCCCACCTCTCAGCCCCCATTGGCTGAGGTTGGCTTTTGGCCCCTCCCCTCAACTCCCATTGGCTGAGCTTGGCAGTTGGACCAACCCCTCAGCTACCATTGGCTGATGTTGGCACTGGAACCGCCCCTCAACTACCATTGGCAGTGTGACCAACCCCTCAGCTACCATTGGCTGAGGTTGGCTTTGGAACCCGACCCTCAGCTTCCATTGGCTGAGGTTGGCTCTGGGTTCTGCCCGAGAGCTACCATTGGCTGATGTTGGCTTAGGGACCCGCCCCTCAACTCCCATTGGCTGAGCTTGGCAGTTGGACCAACCCCTCAGCTACCATTGGCTGATGTTGGCACTGGAACCGCCCCTCAACTACCATTGGCAGTGTGGCCAACCCCTCAGCTACCATTGGCTGAGGTTGGCTTTGGAACCAGCCCCTCAGCTACCATTGGCTGAGGTTGGCACTGGGACCCGCCCCTCAACTCCCATTGGCTGAGCTTGGCAGTGGAACCAACCCCTCAGCTGCCATTGGGTGAGCTTGGCCCTGGGACCCACCTCTGAGCTACCATTGGCTGATGTTGGCACTGGGACCCGCCCCTCAACTACCATTGGCTGACGTTCAAAGTGTGTCCCAACCCTAAACAACGATTGGGTGCGGTTGCATGTAGGACCACCAGGCAGGACACAAATTAGTTACACCAATAAAGATCTCTCTGAACAACCCCCACCTTTAGGCCCAGTCCTTTCTTACTGGTCCAGCCTCCTACTCACTGCTCATGTCAAATCTACCCTCAAGGACCCAAGGCAGTTGTGTCATCCCTAAGCACTTTTCTCGCCTCCCCCGCCTGCCTCCCATTACCAATTGGCACTATTTGTCTCTCTCCCAGTGCTCAGACAGTGGGATGGAAATCATAGCTGTTGTACACTGAAGACCCTGGCGGACACCCCAGGATCATGGTGACCAAGGCCATCGTCATCAGGGACCCACGCCTAAATCGTGTTGGTATCACTTGCCCTGACTCTGTGCAATGAGCATGCTCCACCCATGTGGTGCTCTTCCCTAAACCCCAGTCTATTATGAGGAATACATCAGAGAATCCTTCCAAACACATGACCATCACGGGGCAGCCATATACGGCCAGGGTGGCCCCAAGAGGGGGCGGCTAAAAAGCTTGGAAAAGACAGACAAGAGATTGGAAGCTGGGTCTCGGTGGGATGCTGCTTCCCAAGAGACGGCACCCGAGCCCACAAGTCGAGGCTTTATTTTGTAGCAGATGCCTCGAGGCAAAGTAAGGACTTGGTCAAGATGTTTACAGCATTCCCAAGGGTTCCCATCCTACACCATTACATGCACCAGAACAGACCTGGGTTACTTGCAGCCTATATATCTGAGGCAAATGGGGCCACCTGTTCAGACCACAGGTTCAAGCTAACAACTCTAGCTGTTGGATATAATTGTGCTGGGAGGCTCTGCCTTCCAAGCTGGGACATGCACCTGGCCAAGAGAACACCGGGTCCTCTCGTTAGTCCCGGTCTCGAACCTGTCCAAATGCTGTAGGCCCTCTGCACCCTCCAAGCCCGTCAAGGCCATTAAACACAAGGACGCCTGGGACACAATACACAGATGGGGCTAAAAGCAGTGTGGGGTTCTGCATAGAACCTGCAACAGAAGAAGGCTGTTAGTGAAAGACTAGGAAAACACAAGTCTACAGTCCGGTACAAGCACGGCAACAGCACTCATTTCTTAGCTGTGTGGGCACTGAGGTTATGGGCGCTGTCAACAACCGAAGAAAACAGCTCTCTAGACCAGTGCGAAAGGAACCCTGTACAAACTATGCAATTTGGGGGTGGATGGGGGGGGGGGTAGAATCTAGAATTACTCCAATGTAAAAAAAAATAAAATAAATAAATGATTTTTTAAAATGCAATGAACAGCTCTGGCCAATTATGTTCACTGGTAAGAGACTAAACCCAAGGACCGGTTTGTGGGTCCAAACCCTCAACAAGCATTGGTTGAGGTGGAGAGTGGGTCCCACCCCTCAACTCCCATCGGGTGAGTTTGGCAGTGGGACCCGACCCTGTACTGCCATTGGCTGAGATTGGCAGAGGGGCCCGCCCCTCAACTACCACTGGCTGAGATAGGCAGTAGCACCCGCCCCTCCATTACCATTGGCTGATTTTGGCTGAGCGACTCGCCCCTCAACTACCATTGGCTGAGGTTGACAGTGAGACCCACCCCTCAACTCCCATTGGATGAGCGTGACAGTGGGACCAGCCCCTCAGCTTCCATTGGCTGAGGTTGGCTCTGGGTCCCGCCCCAGAGCTACCATTGGCTGAGGTTGGCACTGGGACCCGCCCCTCAACTCCCATTGGCTGAGCTTGGCAGTGGAACCAACCCCTCAGCTGCCATTGGGTGAGCTTGGCCCTGGGACCCACCTCTGAGCTACCATTGGCTGATATTGGCACTGGGACCCGCCCCTCAACTACCATTGGCAGTGGGACCAACCCCTAAGCTACCATTGGCTGATGTTGGCACTGGGACCCGCCCCTCAACTACCATTGGCTGTGGGACCAATCCCTCAGCTACCATTGGCTGAGTTTGGCCCTGACCCCCACCTCTCAGCCCCCATTGGCTGAGGTTGGCTTTTGGCCCCTCCCCTCAACTCCCATTGGCTGAGCTTGGCAGTTGGACCAACCACTCAGCTACCATTGGCTGATGTTGGCACTGGAACCGCCCCTCAACTACCATTGGCAGTGTGACCAACCCCTCAGCTACCATTGGCTGAGGTAGGCTTTGGAACCCGACCCTCAGCTTCCATTGGCTGAGGTTGGCTCTGGGTTCTGCCCGAGAGCTACCATTGGCTGAGGTTGGCTTAGGGACCCGCCCCTCAGCTACCATTGGCTGAGGTTGACAGTGAGACCCACCCCTCAACTCCCATTGGATGAGCGTGACAGTGGGACCAGCCCCTCAGCTTCCATTGGCTGAGGTTGGCTCTGGGTCCCGCCCCAGAGCTACCATTGGCTGAGGTTGGCACTGGGACCCGCCCCTCAACTCCCATTGGCTGAGCTTGGCAGTGGAACCAACCCCTCAGCTGCCATTGGGTGAGCTTGGCCCTGGGACCCACCTCTGAGCTACCATTGGCTGATGTTGGCACTGGGACCCGCCCCTCAACTACCATAGGCAGTCGGACCAACCCCTCAGCTACCATTGGCTGTGGTTGGCCCTGGGACCCGCCCTCAGCCCCCATTGGCTGAGCTTGGCTTTCGGACCCTCCCCTCAACTCCCATTGGCTGAGCTTGGCAGTTGGACCAACCCCTCAGCTACCATTGGCTGATGTTGGCACTGGAACCGCCCCTCAACTACCATTGGCAGTGTGGCAAACCCCTCAGCTACCATTGGCTGAGGTTGGCTTTGGAACCAGCCCCTCAGCTACCATTGGCTGAGGTTGGCACTGGGACCCGCCCCTCAACTCCCATTGGCTGAGCTTGGCAGTGGAACCAACCCCTCAGCTGCCATTGGGTGAGCTTGGCCCTGGGACCCACCTCTGAGCTACCATTGGCTGATGTTGGCACTGGGACCCGCCCCTCAACTACCATTGGCTGACGTTCAAAGTGTGTCCCAACCCTAAACAACGATTGGGTGCGGTTGCATGTAGGACCACCAGGCAGGACACAAATTAGTTACACCAATAAAGATCTCTCTGAACAACCCCCACCTTTAGGCCCAGTCCTTTCTTACTGGTCCAGCCTCCTACTCACTGCTCATGTCAAATCTACCCTCAAGGACCCGAGGCAGTTGTGTCATCCCTAAGCACTTTCCTCGCCTCCCCCGCCTGCCTCCCATTACCAATTGGCACTATTTGTCTCTCTCCCAGTGCTCAGACAGTGGGATGGAAATCATAGCTGTTGAACACTGAACACCCGGGCGGACACCCCAGGATCATGGTGACCAAGGCCATCGTCATCAGGGACCCACGCCTAAATCGTGTTGGTATCACTTGCCCTGACTCTGTGCAATGAGCATGCTCCACCCATGTGGTGCTCTTCCCTAAACCCCAGTCTATTATGAGGAATACATCAGAGAATCCTTCCAAACACAGGACCATCACGGGGCAGCCATATACGGCCAGGGTGGCCCCGAGAGGGGGCGGCTAAAAAGCTTGGAAAAGACAGACAAGAGATTGAAAGCTGGGTCTCGGTGGGATGCTGCTTCCCAAGAGACGGCACCCGAGCCCACAAGTCGAGGCTTTATTTTGTAGCAGATGCCTCGAGGCAAAGTAAGGACTTGGTCAAGATGTTTACAGCATTCCCAAGGGTTCCCATCCTACACCATTACATGCACCAGAACAGACCTGGGTTACTTGCAGCCTATATATCTGAGGCAAATGGGGCCACATGTTCAGACCACAGGTTCAAGCTAACAACTCTAGCTGTTGGATATAATTGTGCTGGGAGGCTCTGCCTTCCAAGCTGGGACATGCACCTGGCCAAGAGAACACCGGGTCCTCTCGTTAGTCCCGGTCTCGAACCTGTCCAAATGCTGTAGGCCCTCTGCACCCTCCAAGCCCGTCAAAGCCATTAAACACAAGGACGCCTGGGACACAATACACAGATGGGGCTAAAAGCAGTGCGGGGTTCTGCATAGAACCTGCAACAGAAGAAGGCTGTTAGTGAAAGTCTAAGAAAACACAAGTCTACAATCCGGTACAAGCACGGCAACAGCACTCATTTCTTAGCTGTGTGGGCACTGAGGTTATGGGCGCTATCAACAACCGAAGAAAACAGCTCTCTAGACCAGTGCGAAAGGAACCCTGTACAAACTATGCAATTTGGGGGTGGAGGTGGGGGTAGAATCTACAATTACTCCAATGTAAAAAAAAAATAAAAAAAAATAAATGATTTTTTAAAATGCAATGAACAGCTCTGGCCAATTATGTTCAGTGGTAAGAGCCTAAACCCAAGGACCGGTTTGTGGGTCCAAACCCTCAACAAGCATTGGTTGAGGTGGAGAGTGGGTCCCACCCCTCAACTCCCATCGGGTGAGTTTGGCAGTGGGACCCGACCCTGTACTGCCATTGGCTGAGATTGGCAGAGGGGCCCGCCCCTCAACTACCACTGGCTGAGATAGGCAGTAGCACCCGCCCCTCCATTACCATTGGCTGATTTTGGCTGAGCGACTCGCCCCTCAACTACCATTGGCTGAGGTTGACAGTGAGACCCACCCCTCAACTCCCATTGGATGAGCGTGACAGTGGGACCAGCCCCTCAGCTTCCATTGGCTGAGGTTGGCTCTGGGTCCCGCCCCAGAGCTACCATTGGCTGAGGTTGGCACTGGGACCCGCCCCTCAACTCCCATTGGCTGAGCTTGGCAGTGGAACCAACCCCTCAGCTGCCATTGGGTGAGCTTGGCCCTGGGACCCACCTCTGAGCTACCATTGGCTGATATTGGCACTGGGACCCGCCCCTCAACTACCATTGGCAGTGGGACCAACCCCTAAGCTACCATTGGCTGATGTTGGCACTGGGACCCGCCCCTCAACTACCATTGGCTGTGGGACCAATCCCTCAGCTACCATTGGCTGAGTTTGGCCCTGACCCCCACCTCTCAGCCCCCATTGGCTGAGGTTGGCTTTTGGCCCCTCCCCTCAACTCCCATTGGCTGAGCTTGGCAGTTGGACCAACCCCTCAGCTACCATTGGCTGATGTTGGCACTGGAACCGCCCCTCAACTACCATTGGCAGTGTGACCAACCCCTCAGCTACCATTGGCTGAGGTTGGCTTTGGAACCCGACCCTCAGCTTCCATTGGCTGAGGTTGGCTCTGGGTTCTGCCCGAGAGCTACCATTGGCTGAGGTTGGCTTAGGGACGCGCCCCTCAGCTACCATTGGCTGAGGTTGACAGTGAGACCCACCCCTCAACTCCCTTGGATGAGCGTGACAGTGGGACCAGCCCCTCAGCTTCCATTGGCTGAGGTTGGCTCGGGTCCCGCCCCAGAGCTACATTGGCTGAGGTTGGCACTGGGACCCGCCCCTCAACTCCCATGGCTGAGCCTTGGCAGTGGAACCAACCCCTCAGCTGCCATTGGGTGAGCTTGGCCCTGGGACCACCTCTGAGCTACCATTGGCTGATGTTGGCACTGGGACCCGCCCCTCAACTACCATAGGCAGTCGGACCAACCCCTCAGCTACCATTGGCTGTGGTTGGCCTGGACCCGCCCTCAGCCCCCATTGGCTGAGCTTGGCTTTCGGACCCTCCCCTCAACTCCCATTGGCTGAGCTTGGCAGTTGGACCAACCCCTAGCTACCATTGGCTGATGTTGGCACTGGAACCGCCCCTCAACTACCATTGGCAGTGTGGCCAACCCCTCAGCTACCATTGGCTGAGGTTGGCTTTGGAACCAGCCCCTCAGCTACCATTGGCTGAGGTTGGCACTGGGACCCGCCCCTCAACTCCCATTGGCTGAGCTTGGCAGTGGAACCAACCCCTCAGCTGCCATTGGGTGAGCTTGGCCCTGGGACCCACCTCTGAGCTACCATTGGCTGATGTTGGCACTGGGACCCGCCCCTCAACTACCATTGGCTGACGTTCAAAGTGTGTCCCAACCCTAAACAACGATTGGGTGCGGTTGCATGTAGGACCACCAGGCAGGACACAAATTAGTTACACCAATAAAGATCTCTCTGCACAACCCCCACCTTTAGGCCCAGTCCTTTCTTACTGGTCCAGCCTCCTACTCACTGCTCATGTCAAATCTACCCTCAAGGACCCGAGGCAGTTGTGTCATCCCTAAGCACTTTCCTCGCCTCCCCCGCCTGCCTCCCATTACCAATTGGCACTATTTGTCTCTCTCCCAGTGCTCAGACAGTGGGATGGAAATCATAGCTGTTGTACACTGAAGACCCTGGCGGACACCCCAGGATCATGGTGACCAAGGCCATCGTCATCAGGGACCCACGCCTAAATCGTGTTGGTATCACTTGCCCTGACTCTGTGCAATGAGCATGCTCCACCCATGTGGTGCTCTTCCCTAAACCCCAGTCTATTATGAGGAATACATCAGAGAATCCTTCCAAACACAGGACCATCACGGGGCAGCCATATACGGCCAGGGTGGCCCCGAGAGGGGGCGGCTAAAAAGCTTGGAAAAGACAGACAAGAGATTGAAAGCTGGGTCTCGGTGGGATGCTGCTTCCCAAGAGACGGCACCCGAGCCCACAAGTCGAGGCTTTATTTTGTAGCAGATGCCTCGAGGCAAAGTAAGGACTTGGTCAAGATGTTTACAGCATTTCCAAGGGTTCCCATCCTACACCATTACATGCACCAGAACAGACCTGGGTTACTTGCAGCCTATATATCTGAGGCAAATGGGGCCACCTGTTCAGACCACAGGTTCAAGCTAACAACTCTAGCTGTTGGATATAATTGTGCTGGGAGGCTCTGCCTTCCAAGCTGGGACATGCACCTGGCCAAGAGAACACCGGGTCCTCTCGTTAGTCCCGGTCTCGAACCTGTCCAAATGCTGTAGGCCCTCTGCACCCTCCAAGCCCGTCAAGGCCATTAAACACAAGGACGCCTGGGACACAATACACAGATGGGGCTAAAAGCAGTGCGGGGTTCTGCATAGAACCTGCAACAGAAGAAGGCTGTTAGTGAAAGACTAGGAAAACACAAGTCTACAATCCGGTACAAGCACGGCAACAGCACTCATTTCTTAGCTGTGTGGGCACTGAGGTTATGGGCGCTGTCAACAACCGAAGAAAACAGCTCTCTAGACCAGTGCGAAAGGAACCCTGTACAAACTATGCAATTTGGGGGTGGAGGGGGGGGGGGGTAGAATCTAGAATTACTCCAATGTAAAAAAAAAATAAAAATAAATAAATGATTTTTTAAAATGCAATGAACAGCTCTGGCCAATTATGTTCAGTGGTAAGAGCCTAAACCCAAGGACCGGTTTGTGGGTCCAAACCCTCAACAAGCATTGGTTGAGGTGGAGAGTGGGTCCCACCCCTCAACTCCCATCGGGTGAGTTTGGCAGTGGGACCCGACCCTGTACTGCCATTGGCTGAGATTGGCAGAGGGGCCCGCCCCTCAACTACCACTGGCTGAGATAGGCAGTAGCACCCGCCCCTCCATTTACCATTGGCTGATTTTGGCTGAGCGACTCGCCCCTCAACTACCATTGGCTGAGGTTGACAGTGAGACCCACCCCTCAACTCCCATTGGATGAGCGTGACAGTGGGACCAGCCCCTCAGCTTCCATTGGCTGAGGTTGGCTCTGGGTCCCGCCCCAGAGCTACCATTGGCTGAGGTTGGCACTGGGACCCGCCCCCTCAACTCCATGGCTGAGCTTGGCAGTGGAACCAACCCCTCAGCTGCCATTGGTGAGCTTGGCCTGGGACCCACTCTGAGCTACCATTGGCTGATATTGGCACTGGGACCCGCCCCTCAACTACCATTGGCAGTGGGACCAACCCCTAAGCTACCATTGGCTGATGTTGGCACTGGGACCCGCCCCTCAACTACCATTGGCTGTGGGACCAATCCCTCAGCTACCATTGGCTGAGTTGGCCCTGACCCCCACCCTCTCAGCCCCCATGGCTGAGGTTGGCTTTTGGCCCCTCCCCTCAACTCCCATTGGCTGAGCTTGGCAGTTGGCACCCAACCCCTCCGCTACCATTGGCTGATGTTGGCACTGGAACCGCCCCTCAACTACCATTGCAGTGTGACCAACCCCTCAGCTACCATTGGCTGAGGTAGGCTTTGGAAACCCGACCCCTCAGCTTCCATTGGCTGAGGTGGCTCTGGGTTCCTGCCCGAGAGCTACCATTGGCTGAGGTTGGCTTAGGGACCCGCCCCTCAGCTACCATTGGCTGAGGTTGACAGTGAGACCCACCCCTCAACTCCCATTGGATGAGCGTGACAGTGGGACCAGCCCCTCAGCTTCCATTGGCTGAGGTTGGCTCTGGGTCCCGCCCCACAGCTACCATTGGCTGAGGTTGGCACGGTGACCCGCCCCTCAACTCCCATTGGCTGAGCTTGGCAGTGGGAACCAACCCTCAGCTGCCATTGGGTGAGCTTGGCCCTGGGACCCACCTCTGAGCTACCATTGGCTGATGTTGGCACTGGGACCCGCCCCTCAACTACCATAGGCAGTCGGGACCAACCCCTCAGCTACCATTGGCTGTGGTTGGCCCTGGGACCCGCCTCAGCACCCATTGGCTGAGCTTGGCTTTCGGACCCCTCCCCTCAAACTCCCATTGGCTGAGCTTGGCAGTTGGACCAACCCCTCAGCTACCACTGGCTGATGTTGGCACTGGAACCGCCCCTCAACTACCATTGGCAGTGTGGCCAAACCCCTCAGCTACCATTGGCTGAGGTTGGCTTTGGAACAAGCCCCTCAGCTACCATTGGCTGAGGTTGGCACTGGGAACCGCCCCTCAAATCCCATTGGCTGAGCTTGGCAGTGGAACCAACCCCTCAGCTGCCATTGGGTGAGCTTGGCCCTGGGACCCACCTCTGAGCTACCATTGGCTGATGTTGGCACTGGGACCCGCCCCTCAACTACCATTGGCTGACGTTCAAAGTGTGTCCCAACCCTAAACAACGATGGGTGCGGTTGCATGTAGGACCACCAGGCAGGACACAAATTAGTTACACCAATAAAGATCTCTCTGAACAACCCCCACCTTTAGGCCCAGTCCTTCTTACTGGTCCAGCCTCCTACTCACTGCTCATGTCAAATCTACCCTCAAGGACCCGAGGCAGTTGTGTCATCCCTAAGCACTTTCCTCGCCTCCCCCGCCTGCCTCCCATTACCAATTGGCACTATTTGTCTCTCTCCCAGTGCTCAGACAGTGGGATGGAAATCATAGCTGTTGTACACTGAAGACCCTGGCGGACACCCAGGATCATGGTGACCAAGGCCATCGTCATCAGGGACCCACGCCTAAATCGTGTTGGTATCACTTGCCCTGACTCTGTGCAATGAGCATGCTCCACCCATGTGGTGCTCTTCCCTAAACCCCAGTCTATTATGAGGAATACATCAGAGAATCCTTCCAACACAGGACCATCACGGGGCAGCCATATACGGCCAGGGTGGCCCCGAGAGGGGGCGGCTAAAAGCTTGGAAAAGACAGACAAGAGATGAAAGCTGGGTCTCGGTGGGATGCTGCTTCCCAAGAGACGGCACCCGAGCCCACAAGTCGAGGCTTTATTTTGTAGCAGATGCCTCGAGGCAAAGTAAGGACTTGGTCAAGATGTTTACAGCATTCCCAAGGGTTCCCATCCTACACCATTACATGCACCCAGAACAGACCTGGGTTACTTGCAGCCTATATATCTGAGGCAAATGGGGCCACCTGTTCAGACCACAGGTTCAAGCTAACAACTCTAGCTGTTGGATATAATTGTGCTGGGAGGCTCTGCCTTCCAAGCTGGGACA